>NW_004955456.1:2034497-2037500 GCF_000276665.1 Chinchilla lanigera | reverse complement strand
ATGTCAAGAGAATTTTTGTTTAGTCTATTTTAAAGTATCTCATTATAAAGCTATTTCTAGTAGTTAGAATAATATTTAAGAAATAAATATAAAAGTTTTTCTTAAATACTAAAATAATTTTAGTATTATAACATGAATCTGTGTATTAGCAAAAATTTAAAATATGAATATACTTTAATATTGGCTTAAGCATATGCATTCAGATATGCCTAGTGTCACTGTAAACTCTCATATACTTTCAGGAGAGCTATATTTCACTAAACTACAAGATTCATTAAAATTTATGACTCTAGTGTTCTCTGTTATACCAACTAAGAGATTTTAAAAGTAGTAAGAGTAGGTCAGCTAAAATGTGAGTCAGAGTTTGTTCAAATATTTTTATAATTATGCTTCTGAAAACCATAAGAAGTTAAAAACAGCTCAAACTGATTTTCCTTGGAGTAAAGTAAAACTAAAATTAATACAATGCCTCAAATCCACTTTAGTGGAACGTGTTAGCGTTCGGGATACTGAGGGAGGGCGTGTCCTATGAGATGTTTGCGTGGATCGAGAAGAGCTTACTAGAGAATGGAAAAATAGAAACAGTTGGAACTTTGGGTTTATCATTAGGACGTTCCCTAAATGTACAAAAAAGAATACTTAGAAATAAGTGCATCGCTATGAGCATGATGTATGATAAAATGATAAGAAAATCTTTAAAACTCCAGCACTGAAAGATCAGAACGTGATAGTCGTGTACAGGACGTTGAAAAGCAATTTTTCTTCTAACTTCTGATCTTGGTTAAAAAATTATTAATCGGCGTTTGCAGCAGCTTTCTTCGCCTGTGTGTGTAAACTACAGGGCCGGGGGGCGGGACGAGGGGCCGGGGATGAGAGCTGCGTCCTGGCCGGGACTGCCGAGCTGTGGCTCCAGGTACACACCAGTAACAGCTGGCAGCGCACGACCTCGGACGTGTGCGCTTGTTTATGAACCAGACAGGGAGCTTATTTCCTGCTTTTCATGATGGCAGTAACCAATCTTTCTTACCATATTTATGATGCTTTTCTTTCTTTTTTTTAAAGATTATTTTATACCTGGCAGTATCTAAATGCCGTGCCTGGAATTTAAATGAGAGAAACCTTACTGTAGCCTTAGCTAAACAAAAGAGGCCATGCTCGCTGCTGAGCTGAGGGCGATTAATCTCAGAAGAGGGAGATGGGAAGCTTTCTTCTGGAATATTATTGTCTGTGTAGAGCCTTGTGTATATTAGCCTCAAAAATCCGTGGGATAGGAGTGATACTGGTCAATGTCCAGCTGAGGCCTGGGGGCGGAACCGTTGTTAACTTGCCTTTTCGAGGTCAGAGCTCAGGCTGAGCCGGGGCTGGCTGCAGGGAATTCAGAGCGGGGAAGCTGCACTGTGGCTTGGCTGTAGACCACTGAGAACACTGCACAAAGCTTGGGGTCCGGGTGTCCTGAGGGGCTGGCCAACAGCACTTCCTCCTGGATACGCATATGCTCCACTCTGGGCTTCTATCTAAGGGCCGTAAGTCACGCCTGTATTATTTACCTACGATTTTAGGTAATAATGAGATGTTTTAACTGGCATTTATTTACTTATTTATTTATTTTGGTACCAGGAATCGAACTCAGGACCTTGCACTTGCCAGGCAGGCACTTATGTCCCTGAGCTATATCCCCAGCCCTGACATTTAAAATAGTAGTAAATTTCAAAATTTTCACGGCATGATAAAGAACGTAATAGCTTTCAAGCCAGCATTTATCTGCAGGTAATAAAAGCTGGCAGTGAGGTGAATATATTAACATTTTCCTTTGTTCTCTTGCCACATTGTTTCAAAAGGAGACTCTTTATTCACAGAATCATTGCTCTTAATACAGGAAAAGTTATGGAATGTATAAAAAGTTAGTGTCAAGAATGAGGGACGTTATTCAGTTTCCATGGTTACAGATGAGCATATTAAAGTCAATAGTGTTTTATGTGTTAATGCTTAATAACTGGTTACTGAAATTTCAGTGCCATTTACAGTACTTTCAAAGCAGAAAAGTCTTAAACATATTTTTTCCAAAAATCAAGACTGGGGTAGTGAAATCTAAAAACAACAACAAAAGCTCTGATAAAATTAAAAAGACATAAATGAGAAGCACTTAACTCATGAGTCAGAGAATCAAGTTCGTTAAGTTGCCAATTTTCATCAACCTATCTAAAGCTTCGACAAAATAACAAACAGCAGAATTTATTGCATAGAAAGTGACAAACTGATTATGAGTGCCCATAGCAATGCAAAGGACCCTGAACAACTGAAATAATTTTGGTAACGCAGAACTAATTTGGAGGAATAACACTACTTGATTTCAAAGTATACTATGATTACGTAGTTATCAAGAAAGTGTGACGTTATCATAAGATAAAAGGAACTGAGAAAAAAGTCCAAAACTAAAAACATGTGTGTGTAAAACTATCATAGTAGTTCAAAAGAGAAAAAATAAGAGTTTCAATAAGTGGTATGGAAAAATTTTCATACCCCTTTGAAAATACGGTATGCACTTTGTACAGTACGGAAGCACCAACTTGCTGTATGTCATAAACCAAGTGTAAAACCAAAAACTACAAAATTTCAAGGTTAAAATCTTTGACAAAACTAGGTGCTATCCACCTTAAATATACTTGATTTTATTTGTCAGTTACACTCAATGGGGGCTGGGGATTTAGCAAAGTGGCACAGCGCCTGCCTGGCAAGCGCAAGGTCGGGAGTTTGATTCCCGGTACTGGAAAAAAACAAAACAGCAAAGACAAAAATACACTCAATGAAAAGTGAGTTAAAGTTTAGAAAAAGAATAAAATCTTCATGATTGTAGCTCAAGCAAAGCTATCTTAGAAATGACACACAAAGCGTGGTGCATGAAGCAACTAATTTTCAGTTTGGAATTCATCAAAACTAAAATCTTCTGCCCTTTAAAGGTGTGGTTAAGAAAACAGGAGATAGGGGCTGGGGATTTAGCTCAGC
>NW_004955456.1:1984907-2030952 GCF_000276665.1 Chinchilla lanigera | reverse complement strand
TTTATGTAAAAAAAAAATGACAGTTTTATGATGTTTACTTCCTGACAATATGATGAGTCAAGGGCTAGGAGGCAAGGAGGAAAACACGGATGAGGCCCATCCCATGATCTTGTATCTGCTGGGCTGAAATCCAGTTGAAATTGTGTGGATGGATATGTTCATGTTCTGGCCAGGAGATTTGTCTTGTAAAACAGCTGCACTGGGAGTTTTCCTCATTTCTTGGAAGAGTGAGTGATCCCCAAATGGCACTTTGGATACTGTATATCGGGATAATTATAATTTTGGAGTCACAATGCCTGATAATAAATTTATGCTCCAATTCATTATTAGCCATGAAGGAGAGATTCTTTAAATATCTCTGAGCCTTATTTTCCTAATTTTTTTTTCTGAGAAGGGATCTCATTAGGTAGTTTTGGCTGGCCTTGAACTCACTGCGTAGCCTGGCCTAGCCTCCAGCTCACAGCAATCCCCCTACTTCAGACTGCCAAGTGCTGGGATTACAGGCATATGCCTCCTACTTTTAACAGGAGAAAACTGCTGTCTGTTTTGTTTTAGAAAAACACACAGAAGTTTATGGGAGTGGATCTGTAAGTAGTAGTTAGAGCCCATCACAAAATAACTCTCTACTGTCCACATTTAGGGGACCCAGATGGCTTCCCGAGTCAAGCTTTACTACATTAGATGAAGTCAAAGCATCGAGGTAGTTGTGGGGTGCCATGGACAGACCGTCTGGACCCTGTGCTTGGCTGGAATGACTGGCACAGAGGATGCACATAAAAATGAATATTTCTGCACCCCCCAGCTTGCTACCTGCACCCAGGAAGCACATTTCCCCCTCTGGGGTGATCTGAACCTGAACCCTCCGGTGACCTTGATCGCTGGGATATTGGATGCCCCCATGGCGGGCTGAGATTCAAAGTGCTGAGATGCAAACAAACCCCTAAGGTTCTCGTGGTTCTTGGTTATATTACTTCACCCTCAATTTTAGGAACCAGTTATTTCCATGTCAATGAGATATTTTGTATTCAGAGCCAGTTATATTCAGTTTTTCTTTTACCAAGTAGTTTTCTGACAAGTGTATGTTGTATCTAGGGTGCCACCAGAATATTTGCATGTGTGAATTTTAGTCATAACACAATGTCCGTCCACTCAACCAAACAGGCTAAAAAGTATCAAGCGGTAAGTATTGAGCTCAAATTCTTGTGTAAAAACATGGATACTAAAACAATTTGAATGAATGTTTCTCCTCAATCTGTATTTATTACACTTGAGTAAGTTCCCAACATGCTAGTTTTGATTGAAAGCCATTAGTTAGACACTAAATCTGGAGTCATAGCTCCACAGTTGTGGCTGAAACCATCGGGAAGGGCTGCAAGGAGATGTGATATTTGGTTGGCCAATCAAGATTTATTGCTTGATACTTTTTAGCCTATTTGGTTGATGATCATCGAGTGGACGGACGTTGTGTCATGGCTAAAATCCACACCTGCAAATATCTTGGTGGTACCCTAAATACAATATACACTTGTCAGAAAACTATTTGGTAAAAGAAAAACTAAATACAACTGGCTCTTAATACAAAATATCTCACTGGCATGAAAATAACTAAAATGAAAATGATTTGCTGGAGCAAGAAAAGTCAGATGGCTGTGTCCTGGTGAGATGGGAAGACTCCGAATTTTGAAGACTCAGTGACTTTTAACTGTACCTGAAGCAGTGTCCAGATACTAACACAATCACCACAAACCAGAGCAAACTCTTCTCTTGCTACAAAAGAAAAGGCTACATGCAAGTGAATGTCCAAATAGTTGAAAAGAACAATGGATTGTTAAGGATATAGAAGGAACACTGAAAATTCGGCAGTAAAAAACCAAACCTTGTTAAAAAAATGAGCTGTAGATCTAAGTAACTATTTCTCAGGAGGAGGCATGCAAATGGTCAATAGGGTTGTGAAAAGAATGTTCACCATCAGAGAAATGTGAATGAAAACCGCAGGAGAGGAGCTAACACATTCCAGGAAGGGGCTGCTACCCCCAAGAGAAAGGACGGCAAGTGTGGGCCGGGATGTGGAGAGGAGGGAAGCCTTGCACCCTGCTGGTGAGAATGTAAACTCGTACAACCGTTACAGAGAGTAGTACTGCGGTTTGAAAAAAAAAAAAGAGTAAAACTAGATCATGACTCAGAATGCCATTACCAACGGAAATGAAATCAGTACACAGAGAGTCATCAGCTGTCCTGGGCTCTTGGCAACATTTCCACGCAGCAAGACACTCCGGAAGCAACCTGCGTGTGCCCAGAGGGAGAGGCCTCAAAGGGGTGCGGCGCACGCGCACGGTGGAACACAGCTCCGCGCACAAAGCGCCATGTCCTAGCGTCTGTGACAGCGTGGATGGAAACGGACATCAGTATGCTCAACGGAGTAAGCCAGGCCAGGAAGACAAGAATCGCTCGATCTCGATGTACGTGGGATCTAAAAAAGTCAATCTCACTGGAGTTCAGGGAAGAATGAATGTTTGTACACACAGCTAACACATTTTAATTCCATTTCATCCCCTCTCCCTCCTTCCCTCTACCTCCTGGTCCCTTCCCATTTTAGGAAGATCTACCTCCCTATTTCCTCCCACCTACTTTTTACTTTGATCTTTATTCACACTCCAGATTTCTTGCAGAAGAGAAGCCATGTGATGCTTCCGCTTGTGTGTCTGATTTATTCCACTTAACATTATGGTCTCCAGTGCACCCACGTCCCTAGCATGAAGAGTCACCTCCCAAGAGAACCACATATGGGCACTGGGCGGTAACCCATGGATCCTGACACTCAGAACCACCCAACCAAGAGTCAGAAATGGCTGTTACCCCAGCGTCCTCTCATTCATCCTATGAGGCGGCCGGTATCCTCTGAACTTCACAGAGGAGGAAACCACAGGTCAGACCACTGGTTAAATACGACATCCTGGAGGTGTCAACCCCAGCTGCGCTTGGCAGCAAACAATTCTTCGTGTTGTTACTTTCCCAGTGAGACTATTTCCCCAGATGAGAATGGGAATATGCACTCTGTGCTGATGTCATGCCTAATGGTAATGCATTCTCAAGAGATAAGATTGGAATAAAGCAAATATCTGGGCAGTGAAAACAATGTGGAAAATGGCAAGAAATACGAATTCCTCAGAACTTTTCAGAACTGTAAGAAATGGAAAAACATTAAGATGATCAAAGAAGATGTGACTGTAAACATCACTTAGATAAAATAAATGTTCTCAGGAATGCAGCAAAAGCAGAACATTGCAAAATATGAGGTCCTGGTGTTACATTTTTAAGAAACAAATGCAAATTTGCTGAATATTTCCTTCCTTCTAGCCCAACGCACATGCAGGACAGGTGAAGTGGGGAAGATTTGGGGTGTGGTGCATGGGTGTTAGATTCCTCCTGAGAATAACCTCAAGTTATCAGATAAAACATACCAACTCCCCATCTCCTAAATCTACATATTAGTTTAAAAACCTCAAATTTTGCAAACCTGCTGCTTATATCCATTTCGAAATTTGATGGGTCAAATTAGAGTGCTTTGCCCCTGCCTTCAGGCCAGCATGGCTGGGAGCATATTTTCAGTACGTGGGATTTTCAAAGGACAGAATGTCAACCCTAGAATGCTCACACTTCTTAGACAGTTTTTGTTTTTTGTCATTAATTTAGGGAGGGAATAAGGTTTGTTTGGCAGAGAGGGTTCCTCTGAGAAAGAGAAACCTGTAATAATGAGTCTCACTTCATCTCTGCTTTCCTTGACCTACATAGAATTTTATTTTGTGCCACCTGAATTTGGAAGAAATCTTATTCCTTTACAGGTGTCTAAGATTTGTGATGGACAAACTTGTCTCTCTGCTTACCTGCCTATGTTTATGCTCATATTTATTTACTGAGTTCGCTGCTTGGGTGACTACCATCAGCTTGGAGAGTCGAGCAGCACAGGCCCAAGCATTCCTATTCTAGAATGCCTGCAAGCCGAAGGTGGGGATGGCTCCGCTGGCTCCTGAGAACAGAATGAAGGTGCCAGGTGGAACTCAGGCTCCCCTGAGGCCCAGGATGTTCCCAAGCACCCAGGATGCGGGGGTGGGGGGTAGCTCCTGTTCTCCTGCCAAAGGGTGAGGGCCACCATGAGTCACCCCTTTCACTCAGTGTCAGCTGTTGGGCCCCACCTCCGCAGTCCCTGCACTTCCCCCTCAGACTGTCCATGGTCACAGGACTCTGCCCTCTGTTCACGCTTCAGAGCTGACTGAGTCCCTCCAGGATGTGAGGTATGGAGATCATCTTAGAATTCTGCCTGCCACGCTGTTTATGTAGAGATCTCACAAACTAGTACCACAAGGAAGGCAAGTGGCATGCTCCTTTAGCCCTGGTAATCGGAAGGCAGAGGCAGGAGAATTTCTCGAGCTCAGAGTTTCCTGACCAGCCTATGCAATGTGGTAAGACACTGTCTCAAAAACCAGAAAGAAGCAAACACAGCAACACAGCTTGGATAGGAAAGCCTCAGGGAGCAGAAAAGGGGAAATGCACTTCTGACGGTATTGCTGCTCTTTGTGAAATCCCCACGCGGCCTTGTTTTAGAGAATGGAATGGAGAGGAAATTACTGTACACACATTGAGCTGTGTGTTAGGGTTCCTTTTTATTCTTTTTCCCTTTTATTAGTTTTTCAATCTCTTTCCCTTCAGTAGTGATGCAGCGAATACTGAAATTCCTGTAACTTGGGGAGAAGATAACGGACTTATCTAAAACTAATGTTTTCACAATTGAATTCCCGACATTTAAATAGCTAAGCAAGGAGCAGCAGAGGCTTGGCTGCATTTTCTGATTCGGAAAATAAGCTAACGGAGTTCTGATCCGTTTGGGGCCCTCTGGGAGCCTCAGCACTTCCCTCTCTGCCCTGCTCCTGAGAGAAAGTCAGTGGCACGCACAGGCCGGTCCTGTCGCTGCTCCGGAAGCCCCCCTCTGGCCTTGCCTCCGAGTCATCAGAGATTCAGTCAGCTTCCGGAGAAGTCTCAGCGAACCCATGTTTTTCTTGTTTGTGACACAATATATCATTAGATTCACCTTTTCTGTCCTTTAGCTAATTTGACTGATAACCTATTTAAAAATGAAATGAGCCTTGAATATTTTCATTAAAAACAGTTGTATTGACTTGGTAGCATCTCATTTTATGGTTTTGTAATGTAAAAACTGAAAAATCCACAATGTGATAATTACCACATAATGGAGCAATTAGTTAGAATAACAATAATAAATACTAAAAATTGAAATTAGTCACAGACCATGTTAATCTTTTATTGCATTTCATTCATAAGGTATGACGCCTAAGGCAGGCAGGAGTTCAGAAACGTTCCACGTGAACTTCAGTTTTTCTGGGGAAGGAAATTGGTGGCTGAAATTTTTTTAAAAATGAAATTGTACATGTCTATATTTGTTTATCTGGGTATCCAAATTGAAGATATCACTATGTAAAACACCAACCATGGTTAATTTCCTACCACCTTGTCTGAGATTCTGCATTGCTGGTGTTGTTTCTGGGTCATTTTCTAAATGCATGTGTGTTCATTAAGATGTTTTCATTCTTTTATCTTTAACATAAAAAAATGAAATTGCATACATTCTTGGTAATTTACTTTTTAAGAATATTTTCATTGATATTAAGGGAAATGACAAATACACATATAAAAGAACTGTAAATACTCAGGACAGATTTCAGGGAGGAGACACTATGAAGCAATACTTCCAAGGAAGGAAAGACAAAGAAGCCACAGGGCCGAGGACCCAGAGAGGAGCAGGAGGCCCCACACCTGCGCCCGCTTGCTGCTTGGAGGTGCTGTGGTGCGGTGACTGCTCAGCCTCTTCTCTGTTTATTTTTAATGGAGCCAAGCTCTATGGACTAGAGGTCGTATCCACTGACTTACCAAACAGTAAATCACTATCATGTGTTCGACAGTGCATTGTATTTCTGAATGAGGAATGCCAATAATAATATTTATTTGGGATGTTTTGTTTTATAATTGTCATATATTTTACAAGCCTCAATATTTTATAATCACTATAGTTTCACACTAAGCAGAGCTGCATGTGTGAGGTAAAAAATCCAAATTTATTCACCAAATACAGTAAGCATAGCTTCATTTTTTTAAACATAGTAGGCGTTCGGTCTAACACTTAGCTTTGGAATGCTCCCTTTCCTGTTGGGAATTCAACATTCCTCTGGTCAAAGACAGTTTTGATTGAAGTAGTGAGTTAACCCAAACTTTAATGCACCAGTAGGCAGATTACTTTCTTCAATCCAAGACGAAAGGACAAGAGTCTTGGCTGAATGTCTAAGATTTTTTTTGCACCATCCAAGCAACAGCAAAAACAACACAAAAGAAAAGTGTGATCTTCTAATGCAAACAAATCCAAAATGTAGTGGGAAGGAAGCTGGTCCAAAAGAAAGGAGGAGAGAACATGATATGGTGTTGCTGTCACCTCCAGGTTGAGATCTCCTTTTGTGTCTGAACTTGTGTTTCACATATTGGCTTAAAGCTGATGTGAGATAATCTTTGATTTTGTTTGTAGTTGAAATGTACTGTACTCGTGCTTATCTATTTAGTTGCCTTAACATTTTTTTTTTTTTTCTTTTATCAGGAATCAAACCCAAGACCTCATGCTTACCAGGCAGGCACTGTGCTGCTGAGCTATGTCTCTGGCCCTGCCTGAAGTTACTGACCTTGACTTTCATCTACATGTGTGTTTACTATCCTCTGTCCATCAGGAAACGTTTACCATCCAGCTTTGAAGTGATAACTTGTGCTAACATAGTTATCAAGCCATGAATCAAAATGTGGAATAGAAAGTGTATGACGACATTTTCTTAGAAATTATTGTATTAAATTTAGATCCACTATTAAACAATCCTTTCCGAGTGCATGGGAGGTGCCCATATTTACGTATAGACAAATAGATGTCAGAGGAAAATCCGTAGTGTGAGGGTTCAGACACAAGGCTGTTGGCCTTCTCTCCCATTCCTTCTGCTGTGGGCTATGGTGCTCCCTTTTCACTGGGAGATACTTTGACCCAGAATCCTCATAGATCTGTTGCACTCAGGAATAAGCTACAAGATCTCGATCAGACTTTAACTTCCTGAGGTATGCCCTGCTCCGGTCACTTCCTGTTGAAGACCCCTCACTCCCCATTTTTGGTCTAAGGGAGCTGATCCTCTTCCTCCCTGCCTTCCAGCCTCTCTTCCCAGCAGGGCTTGCACTCACCACCCCTCACCCAGAATCCTCCCTGCTGGGCCTGTGGCTTCCTGCACCTGCGGGATTTCCCATGCTCCTTTCTACCTTTTACCTGTTTCTGTGCATCCAACTCGAGGCCTGTTTGTTCTGCTGATTTGCTCGATTTATCTTGCTTCCCAGATACTTCTCAGTTCTTAGAAATGCTCTGTCTTTCTTCTGAGTACTCAAATACCTATTGCTGATGATACATCTCATTTGCTAAAATTGCATTCCAGATATTTACCTAAATCTCTGTGTTTTCCTGACAATGAGGAGCTCCCTGTGTGTAGGGCACTGGACTCAGGGGAGCCTGAGCTCTGCACCTGCAGGTCCAGGGTCAGTCTGCAGAAGTGGTCGTCTCTCTTCTATTTGCTAAAATCAAACTTCCTTGGAAACTCATGTGACTCCCGAAATAAATAGAAAAATAATGATAGAAGATCTTAATGAGTCACAGGAATTTTACAAGGTGGATTTTATTTTGGGGAGAAATAATGACAGAATTGGGAAGGCCACACCCAGAAAAGACAAACAGGCAGCAAGGGACATGCATGATACAGAACAGAAGGGAGATACAGCACTTAGGAGATACAAGAGTCAGCCCTCTGAAGCCGGAGGTGCTACACCCCCAAGTTTGACCAATGGCAGAAACACAAAAACCATTGCATCTGAACTGCTAAAGGGCAGAACAACTTATTGCCGTGATACCTTAAGCAATACAGTATAAAGACCAGTTAGGTAGTATTTACAATGTTTTAGGCATTATAAGTAATCTAGAGAGGACTTAAGGTATGCAAGTGGATTTGTTCAGGTTAGATTCAAGCACCATCCCATTTTGTATAATGGTATCTGTGGGTTTTGCTACAAGCGAGGCCCTAGACCAATTCTCTGCAGATACCGACAAACAACTGCGCCTTTGATGCAGATAAATCTGATAATGTTCAGGTCCAGATTTATTCATGTTTGTGTGAATTCTGGTCACATAAACATACTTTGAGATATATTGAAGAAGTCCACAGATTCACAAAGCAATTGATATTTAAGTATGTGTGCACAGGTACACAGGCATGGAACAAATTATGTATTAAAAGTAATATAATAGGTATTTGGTATGCAAAAGAAGTTAATTAGGTAACAAATTGAAGTTTGTTTTATGCAAATGAGTACGCATTAGCATAAAACATCTACCTTAGTTTGTACAGAAATTGCAGTGTTAAATATAATTCATCAGTGATAATGCTGGAGACAGAGCTATTAAACTGTGCTGTTGAACCCTGTTTTCCATATGAATGTTGCTGCCTCTCCTCTGTTTCACTGAAATGGAGACAAATGTTTTCCTCTCCACCTTGGTAGGGTTAAATTTCTTTCTTCAATGACAGTATAGCGGCTTTTTGTTTGTCTGTTTGCTTTAAATCTTGTTAGATACCGTCCATTATTTCAGGTTTGTAAGGATTTGGGAAGGAAAAGAAAATGAGACAAGTTCCAGCGGAAGGAGTCAAATCACGCTTGTTTGAACTCCACGCTCTTCCTGAAGGCAGCACAGTGATAGAAGCCCAGCAGCTGCAGTCTCGGGGACAGTCTCAAGGGCTGGGCCGTGTGCACAGATGCACCTCATGAAGGTAAGGAGAAGCTCCCGCAAATGATGCAAACCTTCTGGGCAACAACTCTTCTGTGAATCCGGGTCCACAGTGGCCCCAGCGCTGGTATGAGGATTCAGTGAGCTACGGCTGGGAACATGCTCTGGACATCACTGGGCACATGTTAATTACTACTTTTCCTCTGCTAGAATCACTGAGCTGATAGGGAGAACGGTTCCATGTTAGCGCCCAAGGCTGAGGGGATTACTAGGGCTCTCTAAGCACATATGGACTCAGATACTAACTTTGCAGAGTCACTTCCTATTGCCCTTTATAATCTAAAGTAATCAAAAGAGGGAAGCTGCTAAAGCAACAGGAATGAACGCCAAGGGAGATTTTACTGCCGGACGGTAAGAGGAGTTTGCAGCGAGCCCAAACCGAGGACCAGAGCAAGACCTCCTTTGTCCTGAGTCCATGACATGGAGCCCACACCTCTGGATTGTCACAAGACGACATAAGTCAAATGTTAGCAAGAGGGAGGGGCACCTTTGACACCACCTTCTAACACTTTCCTCATCTTTATGAACACATTTAGCTATAACCAATCTGAGAAGTGACCTATGAAAAAGGTAGGAGAAAAGTATCAAAACGTATTACCAGGAAGCTGTAATCTTCATAAGGAAAATCGATGGGCACAGGACTACTAGGGCTGTATGTTCTTTGAACTCTGTTGCCCCAAGGTAAGAAAGTGATCAGCAGTTTATCCACACATCCAGAGAAGCTGAACTTATTAACTGCAGGGCCACACCGGTGCTGTGTGGGAAATAGTACATGTGGATGCGTGCTCTGCACTGCGCACCGGTGCTGAGATTGACTCTGTTCCCATTTATAAAATGTGTGCAGCCCTAAGCATGAGGGTCGACCACTATGAACCCATTATGTAACAGCTATAATGAAGAAAACATACGTACACACAAACAGAGGAAAAGCAAACAGTCAGTTACAAAGCAAATGCCACCTAAGGCCACAAGAAGTTTCATAGGTAGAACATCTTAAGGTTAAGAAACTATCTGGACATTATTTGGTGTGCTCCAAAGAAGGCAAAAGTAGTATTTATCGAAGTATTTATTCATTCAGTTTTCCTGATATAAAACAGGGCACTAATGTGGACAAGGCTGAGACAGAACAAAGTTCTGCAGAGAAAGACTGGATGAGATCCCTGCGCTTGAGACACTTGTGTTTTAGTGAAGTGGCTGTGTATTTGAATTACTGTATCCTATCTCAGACAATATTGAGACCGCTGAGACTGTCCTAAAAGAAACCTTGGAAACCCTCACCAATGGCTGGATGCATCCAGGGCCATAGGGAAGAACCTAGGCCGTGTAAGAGATAATAATCATGGGGACATGATGACGCAGCCTCTCAAAGCTCTGGAGAAGGACACGCTTTGATTAGAAAGCACTGAGGACACACAATGATTTGTTTATTATTGCAGAAATGAACTGAAACCTTTCACCTGAAGATAAGAGTGTATTTGAATTGCAGGAGATCCCTATTTTTTAGTCTTGTCATGTACTTTAAAAATTAATAGGAAGTAAGGACTGTGATTGTAGTGGATTGATAACTGGTGGTCAACTTATAACCCCCAGCTGAACTGAGTAGGCGTGGTGCTGGGTGTGGGAGGCCCACCTGGGGATTGTTGCCAGCAGCATAAGAGGCAGAATTGGAGAAGGATAACGCTTTAATTACTGAAATGTTTGGTATCCGCCCATTTGTACTAGCTACGCCCTTGGTTCTCGCTCAATAAAAGGTGACTGAGATTGGTAATGGGGGCTGCAGTCCAAGAGGCTGTAAGCTCCCCTCATCCCAGACCTTTGCCTCTCTTGTTTTTCTTGTCTCTCTTACTTTTCTTTTCATCCGTGGGCACCTCCTTCTCTGGACCTGTCATCCTGGACAGAAAGACACAAAGCATCATCCACATGAGAAGGACAGAGGTGAGAGTCACCACCAGGGTCAATACTTCATGTTGAGTCCAAAGCTGCGGAGCTCCATACCAATCCTGAAAAGTTCTCTTTTATGAAGGTGCTCAGGTAAAGTGGATGGGGAAGGCAGGTTCTTTGCAAAATAGAGTCCTTATCTGTCAGTTTTGTCCACAGTTATTCCCGCTGCCAGGTTCTCCAACCCATCGCATCTGTCAGGTCCCCACAGCACACGCACCTTCTCCACACAGCTCTGCCCTGTGTGTCACAGCTGCCTCCCTCCTCTCGCCAAACGTGCACTGCGTGCTACTAAACTAACGCTCTGTCCAGAGCCTTCGTAACCACTGCTTCTCTCAGTGCAGCCTGTTCTTTCACTTGACTTCTTTTTTTTGTTCCCTTACTTTTTGATTTAGACCCAGAAAAATCTACACTACAAGTATGCACACAGTAGAAGCTCTATTAAAATAAGAGCATTGCTTTCCGTCATTAACCATGTATTTGACCAAGATAAACCTAATAGTGGAGAAATGAATTTAGCAACTTTCCTTTGATTTTACAAAAAAACATGTCATTGGTATGGAGACACCACAAATGTTCTGCTTAAGCATGAAAAAGTATAATTCATTGACATTATTTATTTCACTGACTAGGAAGTACTTTCAAATTACAAATTGAAAATAACTACCAAATTAGCCCATCACATATTCTATTAGACTATCTCATGACTGTGTATTTGAATTACTGTAATTTATATGACATTTACATGGCAGGAAAATCTCCAAATCAATTTTCTGGATGTTTAAGATCAAAAGATTATTCCAGTCCTGTACGAAAGTTTCTCTATTTTGTATGACAATAATTTTTTCTGGTTTGCACCCTTTATTTACTCTCTCTCATTATTTATTTATTTATATATTATATATATTTGTTTATTATTTATTTCTCTTTCTATATGATTATTTAATTTCTCTCATTATTATGTTTTATAGAGCAATAATTTTTTTGTTGTTGTTTTTGTTTTTTTTCTGGTACCGGGTATCGAACTCATGACCTTGCACTTGCCAAGCAGGTGCTGTGCCACTGAGTTAAATCCCCAGCCCCAATTTTTTTCTTAATATTGAGAAAATTGAGGGTCAAGGGTTAGGAATATCATCACATGCCCATTTGATTTCAGCTCAACTTGCTCATCTTTTCTTTTTTTTTTTTTCCATTTTTCCCTCCCTGGTTTTTTCCCAGGGCTATGGAGCCCTGTGCCTCCCTGTCGATGTATTTGGTATGAAACCCACCTGGTAAGATGCTATCTGGGTTAAATGAAGCTCTCCCCTGCTCTTCTCTGCAGACCATTGGTAGCAGGAAAGAAGCTACTCACAGGGTGAGGGGCTGTCACAGAATTGTCTGATTCAGGACTCTGCGACCCCTCCTGCTCAGCTGCCACGAGGATTCACTGGTTAATAATTACTTGTGGAGACCAAGCCCATCACTTCCAACTGCGCAAACCCCGCCTGAAATGAGCACCGTGTTTCCCTGTTATGATGATGACGCCCCTTTCACACAGGTAGGGAGGTCCAAGGTGGGTTTACATTTCCAGAAAGTTAAAGAAATTATGTTTCACCTTCTTTGACTCTCAGAAATCACATGGAGAAACGCAGGGAGAGCACTGAAAAAAGCCTATTCTTGAGTTTTGAATAAAATTTTATGAAAAATGATTAAATAATTACACAATAACTGTTCTTACTATATTTCAAAGTGAAAAATATAAATCCAACATGAAATTAAATGTAGTAAATATAGAAAGCTAGGGATTGAAACTGCCGTTTTCTAACAAAAAACTTCCTTCTCCTTTCCAGTTGGTCCCTAGAGGCAAGCTCTTTTGGGCATCGATAACCATTTCTATTGCTATTTATGTCCATACTGGTCTGTAACACTCTAACAAAAGCTTCACTTGTAGGCATGTCTGCGGTCTGCCCAGCATGGAAGTTAAGTTTCACCTCTTTCAGACACATTTGTTACCTCTTTTGTACATGTAAAACACACACTCATTTCGTTCCCTCTGTTCTCAGCTATATATTATTTTTATTGCTGTTGTTAAATCAGTGGTGAGAATATTAAGGCAGGTGAACATTTTTCACAGCTGCACCAAAGAACACACCCTAACTTCATTTCCTTCTACCTGTTTTACACAGGAGCTAATGACTTCATTAAGTTTTTCTTTACATGTGCATGTTATTTTATAAAGCGAGTACATGCAAATTCGTTTAACCTGAGCGATGAGTTGGCCGCAGTCTTTCCTGGCGCTGCAGCTGTCCGGTGACAGCAGTCTCTCTGCATCTTCCCCCTGAGTTCTTCTGCGGTCCTCTGCTGTCCCCTGGCATCCCCTCACCTCTCTGTGAAGTCCGTGTCTCCTCTGCGAGTCCATCGCCCTCTTCCAGCGTATACCTGCAGGGACTGGGGTCCGGAAAGCGAGTGCTGGTCCCTGCAGTGGCTCTGAACCCTTTCAGGGAAGCTGACTTGGGGATGCGCGCTGCTCGGCACTGCTGCGATGCTGGACGCAGTGGGGACGGTGACTGGCCTCTCACTTGGAAGTTTCTCATCCTAAACGAGCACCTCCACTGCCTGTTGGCTTCCCATGTGGCTACTGCGAAGCCTAACGTCAGTCAAATCAGCAGTCTTCTCAGTCAAATTCCAACTTTCCCTTTTCTCCAGAAGATTTAGGACTGATCTTATTTTTTGCTTTGTCTTCATTCTTAATAAAAAGAAAAGAAAGCTGTGTGAGGTGTGGCCCTGTCTCAAAACTGTCACACGTGCTGGGTCAGAAATCCTGGCCACCGCCCCTGTCCTTGGCTCAGCCCCCTCCAGGGCCCGCCTGGGGAGACCCTCACGGCTGTGACGCCGGAGCCCCGTGGTCCCTGGACCCATCCCCGGCCTTCAGGTCACCACAGCACACGCACCTTCTCCACACAGCTCCGCCCTGTTTCCACCCGGCCAGCACAGCACGGGGTACCTTTTCAATTTCTTGCATCATCAGCCTGGGCACAGCTGGAGTTTACAAGACTCACAAGACTTCTGCTTTTTGGTCCTTTTTCAAAGAAAAATAATTTTCTTTTTTCAAACATTTGTTTGTTTTTGGTCCTCTCATATCATTTCTATGGAATTTGATGGATCCTGTCCATTTCCACGTACACCTATGTCACTTCTCGTAAATTTTCTTGTGTTATTTCTTCAGTAACGTCCCTCCTGTTCTCTTTTTTACAGCTCACCTATTACCCAGATATTTAACTTCCTGAACTGATCCTGCGTGATATCTTCACTCCAGTTTTCCCTGGGTTGTCTCCTTGATTGTCTAACTTCAGGGTACTTTGCAACTTTTGTCTTTTTCTATCCAACTCTGAAATTCTGCTGTGATTCTTAATTTCCAAACTATCTTTTTAAGCTGTATAGTTTTTCTGGTGTTTGTGCTTTCACAGCATCTTTTCCTGGATGAAATATTTTGTCTCATGAATGATTTTACTATTCATTTTTCCTTTTATTGTTTTATCGTCCTGGGAAGTTTGAACACGGTTGTTTGCACAATTGTATTGACCAAGTGCTGGTTTTTTGCCTTAAATATTGTGTGATGAGACAAAAATGAAGTTGTTGAGGAAACCAAAATCACTAGTTTTCTTTAGTATTTTCTTTCTTTCTGATTGCTTCTCTCAAGGAGAATGTTTCACCGTGTTTCCTGCTGACTGCTATATGAACTTCCATTCCCCCAGCAGACAGGAAGGAGGGCGGGAGTAAGTACCATTTATCGTGTATTCACCTCTTCTTCACCTCAGGAAGAAGAAGTGAGCTTCTTGCTGCCGGTGTGCCCAGCCCAGAGGTCCCAAGCTCCGATTTCAGAACTGTGATAGCAGGTGTTCCTGCCCATGTGGAGAACAGGAGGACAGTTGGCTGCTCCTGGCCTGAGCTGTCCTTGCTGTGTTTATGCATAGTAAACATACCACATGTGCCATCATTTCATTTAGCAAATAGAGTTGCTTTTAAGGCTTCAACCAACACTGCATTGTTCCTTGAAGCCTCCATAGCACCCGCTCTGTGAATTAGAAGATCAAGAGCAGAGAACCCAGCTGGCTTTGCACTGTGGCAGTGACTCTCAGGGTGCGGTCTCTGGTGCTCCTAAACCGGAAGCTGGAGGTGGGGTGGGGTACAGCGTCTGTCCCGGGCCCAGCTGGCCCGGACAGCGCCCCTGCAGCAGCGCGGCCCCTTTGGGTGGGCTCACTGGGGCTTCCCTTCCATGCACTTATGGGTTTGCTGACGCAAACTTTTCTGACCCGTGTCTCATTGCAGTGCTGCCACTAAATGAGTTATTTCTCTCCGTAACACATTGTTAGAGAACTAGCAGGATTCTGAAACACCTGAGAATTCTATCTTGTAAAAAATGTTATATTTACTTATTTCCAGCAGTTAACAGATGTCCGCACCCTGCACTACAACCCTTAAGTTATTTCCCAGCCCTCTGCCTCCCTTCTTCCTTCCCCCCTTCCTTTCCCTTCTCTCTCCTCTCTCCTCTCCTGTCCTCACCTTTCCTCTTTTTTTTTTTCTCTCTCTCAGCACTGGGCTTGACGCTAGGGCTTTCCCACTGAGCTACATTCATCTTTTTGTTTTGAGACACAGTCTCACTAAGTTGTTAAATTGCTCAGAGTGAATTGGAGCTTGTTTTTTGTTTGTTTGTTTGTTTTTTGGTTTTTCACCAGTACCGGGAATCGAACTCATGACCTTGTGCTTGCCAGGCAAGCGCTGTGCCACTGAGCTAAATCCCCAGCTCAAATTCAAGCTTGTTATCTTCCTGCTTCCGCCTCCCAGAGTGCTGGGATTACAGCTGTGTTCTTCCATGTTGGGATCACCTCCCAGTTCCTTCCTCTAGGAATGCATGAGACTTTTTCTCTCTTTTATGCTGGGGCTTTCCAATTTGGCTACATTTGAAACAATTTCTCAGTGGAATTTCATCAAGTATTTTGTTTAGTAAATAAAATAATCATATTTAGAATATCCTTTCCCACATTGTACAGTTTAAATTACCTCTAAATGTAAAACACTTTTGCAATATTTCTGTGGAAATTCACATAACTAAAAAGACATTACTTATTTTCATTTATTCACTCATTAATAAAAAATTGTTCATTCTATGTTTCAAACACTGAACTAGATGATGAGTTTTAAATTAGTGAAGAGATAGATGATAGATAAATGATAGACAGATACAGAGATAGATATAAATAATTGGTAGTAATGCAATATACTTGTTGTAGGTACTTAGTAGAACCAAACTGCTGACATGAAAATGTGTTTTAGGAAAAAATAGCATTATTTAGACCTTTATTATTTCTACAAATCTCTTGACTGTCTCCCTCATCGAATGACCTACGCAAACTAGCAAGTGCTCAGCAGAGACTGACTCAGGTCAGAAAGGATATGCTGGTGTTTTTGTTAGAATCGCTCCAAATTTAGCTTGAAAAAGAATGCACCAAAGTGAGGAGTAAATTATACGTTTGGGGACTTTTATTAACAGCTTTCAAAGTTACGCCAAAATCATTCATTATCATTAAAGGGTCAAAGAGAAGGAGAATGCAGTGAGATATGATTATTTCCACAGAATAATGCTCCTCTAGTGAAATAATAAAAATGAAAAAACACCCTAACGGAATGGAAACTTATGCCAGGTATGTGGAACACAAATTAAGCAGACAGGTGGAGATGCTGACGGAGATGCTGTCGTTGTATAGGACAGAACCAACACTCGTGGGATTTCCTGTGCCAGTAAAGCCATTTTCTATGCAAATTTGTTTAATCACTTTTGGCAAAACTGTACTCAGATAAATGTATTGTTTTTGTATACTTAGGAGATGTTTTCTAACATTGGAATAACAGAAACAACTAACTAAATTAGTACCTAAAGAAAAACAAAAATCATAGTTTCTTCTGTGTTTGGCCGTCATTTTTCTTTCTTGCACATAGGGTGCTAGTGAAAGATAACAATGCTATAAAACCTGTTTTACGGCACAGAGATGGCTGTATGTCAGCACCGTGTTTTACAGCACATAGCAGCCAATGCTATTGTGGGCTGACTTTATGTTTCATGTGGAACATATTTTAAAATTTAAAAAAAGAGAGTTGTTAGCATAAAACAATCTCAGAAATTCAGGAAAACGTGTTTGCTGTACTTGAAAATCAAAATCCATTGTACAAAGATTCACTGTGGTTATCTCTAGTGAGACATATGTGATCTGTCTTTTCCTTTCATAATAATTCCACTTTAGTGGTGGTTTTGAAAAGAATGCAATAGCCTTGGTGAGTAGCCTTAAGGGTTGGGAAATATTATCAAGCCTGAGATGGATGATAAGGTCCACTCTCTTTGTAATATTATTCCTTAGCAGATAGCTAAAGCTGTTTTTTCACTGCCAGAATTATTCTTCACTCCTATTGTGCTGTGTTTGCCATTGTGGAATCACCTGAATAATTGAATATAGCAATGTGTTTGAAAATCTCTGATAAAACTAAACAAAAACTCTGGCCCCTAGGAAAATACGGATCTAGGTAAACGTAATATATGGGTCAAAAACTTCAAAGACTCTCTACAACTTAGGTGACTTATTTAAAAATAACATTGAAAGAAAAACTCTACAGTTATGACTTAAGTGTCAGTGAACCAAGCTAACAAGTTTGATTTCAAGTCCTGACTGTGCCCTTAATTAGGCACATAGCATGGAAATGGACTTTTAAAAAGAGGAATATTAGCGTGCCACCATGGGTCCTGGAGCTGCACGTGTCATTGTACCGGGTTAGCTACTCTCCACCTTTGGTACTGCTTCGGTTCCTGGTGGTGCTGAATTCAGTAGCTTATAGTCTTTATCTTTCTACTCCCCTATCCACAAGTAAGTCAGGATCCAGGTGGGAAAGAAAGAGCATATTCAAATGGTGAAGAGGGATTAGTGTAATAATGGGACTGTATACAAAATCAGAACAAGCTGTTAGCAAGTAATAAAAGGAATTTGTGTGCAGGAATGTGGCAGCTTGAGACCGTGCCCTGTTTGCCCCTGCAAAAAGAGGTGGAAGGAAAAGTTACCAGACTGTGAGAACTAGGGAGAGGAAAGGAAAGAGAGAAAAAAAGGAAAAGAATTGTCATGGACTTGGCTCCTTTCAACTGTTCAGGATGGTTCTTTCACCTTCAGTTCAAAAGCTAAACATCAAGAGCTTTCTAAGTTTTTTAGTTCAGGTGTTCGGAAATGGAAGTATCATATGTCCCTTAGGATAGGGGATCAGCTACTGGAGCAGTCCAACTTACTTTTGGGTGAAATTTTGTATAAGATATCCTGCCTGGGAAGACATAACTGTAGATGTAGACAGCAATTTCAAATCTGTTGCTCCCAAAACAAAACATCCTACATACCCACTTAATTTTTAACTTTATTTACAGTGAAGAGACTCCTAATAATATAGTAAAACTCACAGGGAAGTGGACGTGGATGGCAACCTAGCAGAAAGAGTGTGATCTATGTCTTGCAACTTAGGAAGACAGCTTTCAAAAAGTTTTCGAAAACAAAGACAATGTTAAATTCCCAGTTGTGATATGTGTCAAAATGTTATGAGGTCTTCCAGTGTGAAATATCAAGCATCCAGCTGAAAGATCTCTGCAAGTCAGACAGGAATTGGCAGGGAAGGCATTTGCTTAAGAAGGCCAGTGAAGGAGGCCGAGAGAAAGGCAGATGACCAAGAGGGAGCAGAAATTATTTGCATTCTTGCAGCCTAGCAAACAGCAAGGAATCGGGAAACTAGGATGGGGGAATACAGTCCTCGATAAAGGCATCAGAACATGCCGTTCTAAGCAGGGTCAGTCTGAAGCACAAAGATAAAGTCAGCGCAAATGCAGTTAATGGGGAGACTTCCAAACTTTGGGCAGGATGAGTTGCAGTGCCATCGAGATGAGTGAATTTTCCCTGGCAAAAGTGGGATTTCTGAAGAGTTACGGAAAAATAACAATGAGAAAACAAAGAATAATCCAGAAAAAAAAAAATCAAGCTAAAACTTGTGGAATGATATGATATTCAATTCCCTAACTTTATAAAAGTTCACTTACTGATTCTACTATTGAGAGACTTGGGTTTGCTCTCAGTTTTTGTCTGGGTGAATGATTTTGCCACACCCTGCGTCGACACATTTCCCACCGTGCAGATATCCTGGGTCTGAAGCAAGCGTGGAGACTGTGGCTCAGGCAGAATACTAATACTGAACACTAGAATGGAGACGAATTTTCCACCGAGGGCACCCACCGGCAGCGTGTGACGGTGTTCCACACAGTTTACCCACCTTGACTCTGGGTGCTTCGGAGGGGTTCGCAGTGATCGCCTGCGCCACCGTGTTATTTTAGCATCTGCGCTCCGCTTAGTAACGGAATCGAAAGTCTTCCTGCGGGTTTGCTGACTCTTTACACTCCCCGTGTCAAGTTTGTCTGAAGTTTCCTGTCTGAAGTTTCTTCTGGAATATTAGAAGTTGATAGATTCTGACTTCGAGACCTTCATAACTATGTAAGTCAAAAGTACTTTGCTCACTTTGTGCTTTACTTTTCCATTCTTTGACATTGACAAGAAATTCTCAATTTTAATAAAGCTCTGTTAATCTGTTCTGTGTGTGTGTGTGTGTGTGTGTGTGTGTGTGGTTAGTCCTTGTGCAGAGCCTGCTAACACAGCTTTCCTGACTCCCAAATTTTAACATGTGATGTATTTTCTAAAGTCTTACTGTCTTTAAGTCCTTAATTCATTTTACTTTATTGTTAAAAGTGGGATGATGGATTAAGATTTTTTTCTGTAAGTACCTAATTAAAGCCACATCCTTCACTGAAAAGGCTATTCTCACTTTGCAACTTCCTATATCAAGTGTCTACAAATGTGTACATCTAATTCGGGATTTTATATCTCCCACACTTTCTACTTTCTCACATTTATGGAATCTTAAATAGGTAGTGATATTTCATGAGCCTTATCATTTACTAGGAAGAGAACAATGTGTATGAACAAAACCTGTAGAAATTACATTCTATAAATATGTAAGATAATGAATAAAAAGATTATTTTTCAACAATTTGTGGTACTTGTATTCTCATCTTTTAGAAAGATAAGTCCTTTCAGTTTCTTATTCTAAATATATATTCATTTTTCCACATAATAATTTTTCGATCTTATATGTCCACACTAAATTTTACTTGATTCTAAATTTTATTAGGTTCATTACTGAGTAATAATTACCTCTCCGAAGTTTGAAAGCACTGCCTTCTCTAACATCCCTTTTATCTGAATGTCTCAGAAAGTAAACCCAGCCTAGCCCTGTCCCACCTCCATTAGGGTTTCATCTTTCTCGGTTTTTTTGTTTGTTTGCTTTGTTTTGTTTTTCTTCCGGTACCAGGAATTGAACTCACAACCATGCGCTTGCCAGGCAGGCACTTTGCCGCTGAGCTAAATCCCCAGCCCCCATCTTTCTTGTTATCAGAGCAAAGAGTAATTCCTTAGGCTTTTTACGGCTTCCCCCCAGGAAAGCATCGTCACGCTGCTCGCTGCTCGCTTGGTTGCTTCCTTCTTTTACTTCCATTCTCCTGCCCGGTAAATGGATATGAGACATCTTGGATTTCTTTTTCATGCTTGTTGAATTCCTCTCCCAATTTTGATCATTTTATCTTGCCAAACTTAGAGATGTGCCTGAATTTTACTGTCAAAATCACTGGTTTGGGTTTTAACACCATGTATTGTTAAACTTAATGTGTTATATCTTTATTTTCTCTTTCAGGATCTGTATATCTGTATCTTATATTTGATGATGTGCACATGCATGCCTTTTATGTGTGTGCATGAGTGTGTGTGTGTTTATAACTGCCAGCAGCAGCCAGGCTCTGCATTGATCAGATTACGGTCTCTTGACCTTGCCAGTTGACTTTGGGCTGGTTTACTGCTTCCTGGTGGGGGCCGGGTTGCCCACTGTGGACGTGGCAGAGTTGCTGGAACCTACACAAGAGAGATCGACATACTAGGGCATCTTCAGAAAGGGCTGGGCAGAATCACTCTGGCTGAGCTTCGCTCTGATGGGAGCTTTGCACTCGTGAGTGTTGGGACAGGAGTAGAGAAACGCGCGGGCTCCCTCAGAACTGTTGCCGTCTTGCTTGGGCTTGCTGGTCCATTTCCTGAGGCCCTGAGCGCGGCTCTGTCTCCTGCTTCCTGCCTGTTGATGCGCATCGGGACTGAACCGTGGGTAAATCGCTGATGCAGGAGAAGTAGCCCTGCAGGCCGAGCTCGCCCTGAGCACCAGCAGGCCAGCGCTGGACTTAGGAGAGCGCGTCCCTCCTGTGTGAGGGAGTCTGGTCCACCTTCGGCTCTGTTCTGGCTCACGGGAATCACCCTCATTGCTGGCCAGGCTTCGCATCCAACTCCTCCTGGAAAGTCAGCCTGAGCGACCTGGACTCCAGAGCCAGTGGAGGAGAATGGAGCTGCTGCGGCTGCACTGCAGAACCTGGGCCTGAGGTGCAGAAAGAGGAGCCTTGCGATTCTCCCCTCCTGCGGCCATGCTGCCCCCCGCTGCACCCACCTCGGACTTGAGGGCCTGCACCCCTCTCATGCTGCCCGCTCCATCTGCGTCTCTACGGTCTGGATCTATGAGGGCGCCCTTGTTGGCGCTGGCAGTCCCCTGCCTGTTTTCTTACTCACTCTGGGCACTAACGGCTTCTGTCCCTTACCTCTACCGTCACAACCAACAAAGTCAGAAGCTTGCTTGTAACACTCGGCCAAAAGAGAGATGCGAGTCAGAGCCGCTGGCCGCACCCTGCAGGCTCGGCGTGGTGCACAGCCCGGCCTTGCTGCCCTGCAGATGAGCGCGCCGGCTTCCCGCCGCAGGCAGCATATGAGGAAACACAAGAAAGACAAGGAGGGCCGCAGGGCGGGCAAGGCCCATACCTGTCAGAACGGATTCACATGCTCGTCCCCTTCGCCGGCTCGCCTGCTGCTCAAGGCAGAGCTACTCGCCTGCTTCTGCCCTAGAAAAGTCCGTATTGCTTAGTGCTCAGGATAACCAGGGAGACTTTTGGGTCTTGTTAAGCAGAGTAGCTGCTAACCTCCCCCAATCTCGTTATTTCCAGAAGCAGCAGGGAGAGAACGTTTTCCCTCTGTAAGTCAGCTTTTGTGTGCACCAGGGTCTGCATCCTTTCCCTCTAAACAGCTTCCGGCTGACAAGTCACAGCCTGGGAGCACTGCTCTCATCTTTGCACACTTTATGTTTGAGGTGATTTGCATGTGATTTACATAAATCTGCATAATTGCATTCCTTTGAGGGGCTAGAAATGGCTTTCTGTAATCAGGAAGCAGCTCTCATGATCTCTCTTGTTAGTGGTACCATGTAAACTTGTAAAATCACATTTTATAAGAAAAACTCATTATTTTGGTAATTTTAAGCAATGATCTAAAAATAAAAAGTCTTCATGGTGAGGTCAGGGATGTTTCAGCCGCACTGCACTGATGTACTGCTTGGAGAAATCTGCTCCTTCATCCACAAGTGAGGGCCTGGGGTCCTAGCCTGTGTTCCCACCCTGGGTGGGGTCTGTGTAGGGGACAGAGAAAGACTTCTGGGGGAATGTGATGGTGACCCCCAGGAAGAAAGAGCCCACCTGCCCCGTCCTGACCTCTGGCAGGAGAAAGATTACTGCAACCTCGGTGTCCATGTGTCCCTGCTTTGGTATGGGCAGTATACGGGGAAAGAGCTTGGGAAAGTCCCCTGGGGTCCCTCACATGGGCCGGCGCCCAGTGCTGACCCAGGGAGCCAGAGCTGGGCTCCTCTGTCTGAGGCAGGGGCTGTCAGAGCAGTGGTCCGTTTCCTGGCCCTGGGTAGCGGCAGCCCCATCTCTGACGGGGTGGAGGACACTGACCACTGGCTTGGAGTCAGACTCCAAACGTGGGAGTACAGGAAGGGGAAGCGGTCTGCCTTTGGATGTGAGTGAAGAGTTTTATTATTTCAGAAGAGATGTAAATTGGAAAACATGGAAATATGTTTTAACTCCATATTTTTCCTTCTAGCTTTACTTTAAAGGAATTTTATTCCATTCTTTTCACTTTAAATACAACTACTACACTTTTCATTTTAAATACAATTGTGCTCACACTTTAGATTCTTTGGATCATTACTGGCAATATCACAGAAATTATATGAACATTTTGATAATAATTACCTAATTGGTGAACTAGTTAAAGACAAGAAAATAAATCTTGTGGAATAAAGATAAAGTCATAAAGATAATGTGATTTATGTACATCTTGGCTCATATTAATACCCACTTAATCACTGTCAGTTCGCCCCAAGAACCAGGCATCAGCGATAGTCTAGTCATCTTTCTAGATTTTATCCACTGTCAATCTTGAAAACTGTAGCTCAGTAGATATTATTTCATTTTGTCACTGAGCATGTCCTTCTGGTGATCAGAAATATAGGACACGTTTTATTTCTCTGTGTATTAGTTTGATTTCCATCGATGCCAGCCATGGCCAGCGTGCTTCTCTGTCTTGTTTGGCGTGGGTAAAAAGAACATGAAAGGGAGGGCTTATGTAAAACAAAAATTAGCCAAGTGCCTGGATGCATGCCTGCAATCCCTGCTACTCAGGAGGCTGAGGCAGGCAATCGCTTGAACCCAGGGCTCAAAGGCCACCCTGATACCTTAGTGAGACCCCATCTCAATGACAACAAAACAGAGTGAACAAAAGCAGAGACGCACTTATCCTGGTCTGCAGGAATGGGTTCAGAGGACAGGCGCCTCCCTGGAGGAGCTCAGGTGTGGGCTGTGCTGAGGTTGCAGGTGGTGGACCCCTTCTTTCTGTCCTCCGTGAGGAAATGGGGCACTCCTTTGGTGCCCTCTGGAAGGGAGCTAGTGCCATTCTATTCCTGCAAGCTCCTCCTTGAGGACCAAATCACCTCCCAAGTTCCCACCTCCTACAGTGTCAGCTCCTGGGTCGGGGCAGAAGCACAGGAAGTTTCGAGAGGGACATGCGTGCGGCACACTGCGGCTCCTTTTTGCTGCTCTCAGCCCAGGCTCAACACGAAGGACGGGACTGCTGGCCCGGCTCGCCTGCTCCGGCCCCTGCTCCCTCTGCTTCCTCTGACTCAGCCCTCAACCCCTGCTGTTGCTCCCTCTTCGAGGAATGTGCTTGCCTCTGCAGCTGTTGAAGGCCTCGTTCTTTCTTCAGGATGGGCTTGTTCTTCTGCTCCAATGGACATCCTCAAAGATGCTCAAGTCCTCATCTTGACCTGCTTGCGATTCTTCACACCACTCATTCTCTTCTCAGTGCTGCTGGAGTCTGACCCGCTCTACTGCACTGCCTGGAACCCCCTGCATCCCACAGCCGCAAGGTACCGGGCAGTCCCAGCTCCTCCTTTTGGGACGGGCGCTCCCACTGCCTCCTGCTTGTCCTTCTCTCCTTCCCACGGGGCTGACTTCTGGATTCTGCCAGCGCGTACGGAAATCCCACTGCGGTCCAGGCATTGTTATTTGATCAAAGCCTCACCAGTATGGGGTCAGTAGTCCAGTTTGTTCAAAAATCAACCCAACTTCAGATTCTACAAGAAATAGACCCCGCAAAAGCTAAGCTTACCACAAGCGGGGGACATTTCGGTGGCGTGCCCAAGTCCGTCCTTCCCATCCCAGCATAATGCACCCGGTCTCACGGTTACCGGGATGGACCTTGGAGCTGTCTTTCCCTTTCATTGTGAATCACGTCCATGGACACAAAGTGCTCTCCGTTCAATCTGGAGAGTATTTTGGAATCTCTTCTCCACAGTTGCTGCCCGCGTCCAGCCCCCTCTGCAGCCGCTCGCAGGAGGTCACCGTGTGCCCGTCACGCTGTGCAGCCTGGCTTCTCCGCTGTCCTCCAGCGATGCACACAGACCCGCCGCAGAGCCGGCAAGGGGTGCGCAAGAGGATCATCGTGAACCGGAAGGAAAAAGCACATTTCTAATCAAAGTAGGTCCCACATATGGCATGGGATATCCTGTTCTGTATTTTAATTTGCTAAATTTGTCAACACTAAATCAGTGATACACCTTTACCCATTATTTTGTGTCATCATTAATGTAAAAGAAAAGAGAAGAGGGGAGAAATGTCATGAGAGAACAGTTATGAGCCTTGGTTTCTGATTCAAAGAGATTATTTATTAAACCAGTTAATCAGTATTCCTACAACTTGATGAACAATTAAAATTACATAATAATTTTACGAAGATCTATTGCCAGAGAGAAAGGAGGAATGTTCACTAGAATTTATTTATATAAGTACCTTTCGCTTAGTTCCCTTGCTAAACAACTAAGAGCTTGAGTTTAAGCATACAAACCAATTCTAACCAGTATGTTAGGAAATATAATAATTAACATTTTGGTATTTTTCTTCAGGATAGGTGGAGAGATATACTAATACTCCTTAAGCCAGAAGGCAATTTTTCATTGAAGTCAGACTTTAAACTCTGTTAGAAGTGATTGTTAAGGTTTACAAAGTAGCTCCGCCTTTTGCTTCCTTCGGTGATCCAATTTTAATTGCTCACTGTCTGTGTTTTCACTGGTGGCCATCACAGCTGTAAGTCTGGTTACTGGAGCTGAGACCACGAGGCCTAGGTGCAGAGGGAAGCTGCAAGGGGAAAAGTGTCTTGTTTCCCCATCCAGTTGTGTACGTGAAGTTCCGGGGTTCGGAACGTGCAAGGCAGTGAGAAAGGGGAAGACTCAGCAGAGTTCTTGTTTGATGCAACCCGGACACGAGGGAGTCTGTGGCAGTGTGTTTTAACTGTTATCTCTAAAACAGTAGTTTGCTGCAGCAATTTAGAATCATTCATGTTTAAGTGCTATTAGTCACAAAAGTTCTGACTTTGTTCTTGACAAAATAATTGAGCATTTTTCCTAAAATCATTAGTGTTGAAAAAGCTATTATGAAATTTAAGAACTGAGAATAGAAATAATTTACATGCATTCTCTTTCCCTCGTTAATAACACAGACAAGTTCTGCAAAGTTGCTCAGTAAAAAGAAAAGTGCTTATGAAACTTTCTGAAAAGAGCTTAGTAAAAGTCCTGAAGAAATTAAAACTTTTCTAGCGTTTGATCCTAGACTCACATTCAGTAAGTCCCTCCCATCTTTTGTTCCTGGACCTTGTCCTCCTCTCATAGGACTGAGAGGGCTTTACAAAGATAGAGAATGTTTTCATCGAGATTGAAAATTCGTAATAGTGGATAGTCTTTCCCATGGCCTTGTTAGGAGAAGGAGTGGTGGTTCTTGGAGACAAAACCCACACGTGTGAGTGTATAATTTCAGTTGTATGACGCTGTAGTTTCCACCTTGAATGTCTTCAGAATGTGCACATGCTAAAGGCTGGGGCACTGTTGGGAGGTGGTGGAACCTTGGAGACATGAGGTCAGGTGGGAGGAAGTCAGGGTGGGCCGTCCTCAAGGGCGCACTGGGACTCAGGCTCTTCCTGTCTATCTCTCCTTTCAAGACCTATGCTCTCTACCGTCATGTACTAACTGTGCCAACACAGACATAAAGTGATGGTGTCCAGTGAAACCTCTGAATCTATGAACTCAAATAGGTCTTCTTTCCTTTAATTTAACTTATCTCAAGTGTTCTGTCACAGTAACAGACAGATGACTCTTATATATGACAGTTAACTCCTATAGGGTGTACCAGCTTCATAAGATAATGCTCATCAGAAAAGACCAATTTTAAGCAGAATGCAGTAGTACATTTTCCTGAGAGCTAATTTGCCATGCCTGAACGAAGTGGTAATCAGGTGTGTTAGAAAGCTGGTCAAAAAGCTGAAATATTTTGAATGCATCACACAATCTGAGAAGGAGTAAAACATGAGGAATATTCATTCTGGAAGAATGTGAGCTGAAGAAGCCAGAAAAATCCACATGCATGCTGAGAACAGACAGCAAGAAAAGGCATCAAGGGCAACTCTTAAATCTGCTGCACAAATTCAGGAAGTAATAGGTATCAAGGGACAAGAAGCAAGAGAGATCGGCTTTGGATTCTTAATGGTCTTTCTCACACTGGACTAAACAATTTATTCCAGAAACGTGCCTGCCATTGACAGCTTGTGCCATCTCATCAGTGGATGAAAATGAAGTTATGTCTCCACACCAAGAAATGAGTTTTTTGTTACAATGATTGTTCAGGAGAAATCATAAGTTAACACCTCTCAATGGTATTAGTTTTGGAAAATGCTTGAAGAATGAGAATTCAGCTAAATAACTCTTAAGGTTTTTCTACTTTTGGACACTTACATCTTAAATGCAAGCAGGTTTATTTTATTATTTGAAGGAAATAGAACAAAATTAAGAGAAGGTCACTAAGTCTTGCACTTAGACTGTTCAAAAGATGATTTTTTTATTGATTCTTTTTCCTTCAGAAGCTTAACAGCAAGCCAGTTTGTTTTGCTTTGTTTGAATTGTAAGCTCTAAACACTAGTGTGGCTGGATGATTGCTATTCGTAAATCATTTAACATAACACAATGTGGCTTCTTCTCACAAACTTATGGGTTAGATGTTAACATTATTATTCTTTTATTAATGAAGAAACCAAGACATTGAGTACCTGAGACCCTTGAACCATGGTGCATCAGAGATGATCGAGAGTGTAGAGCTTGGGTCCACGCTGCTGACTCTCAGATTTGAGGTTCCAGGGCAGACCTACTTTGTCCCTGCACTGGGGCTTCTGTGTGATTTGGTCAGTTCAGCTCTTTGCTACCCTCTTTACACTGCAAGAGAACTCTTCTTTTCTGAGGGAGAGTTTCCCCCACCCCCAGCGTGTGGTCCCAGTGGAGACTGTGTACGCATTGCCCCGCGGCCCGGCCACAGCTGTGGATTTTTATTCGCAGACAGGTGGACGTGGTACCTGTTTGAAGAAGATGTGTGACTCTGGCAAAGCCCACAAGTCTGAGTCCCTGGACCTTTATTTAAAGCAGCAGAAAATGAGAAGTTTGTCCTCTGAGGTGTCTTAAGCTTGGGAATGTGTTCCCAGGCTACCAGAGGATATTTCTTTTCTAATTTCTGGTGAGAGCTATCTGGAGAAGATGACAGTGGGCTTACTACATGCATGCGGGAGACAGAGAGCAGCCTGTGACGGGAATGTTGAAGGTCCCAAAAGTGTCCCTTTGAATCTGTTGGTTCTACCTAGATTTTTACCACAGGTACAAGTATGTTAAAGGAAAATAAAAGATTGGAGCTATTCAAGCAAAATCATCTTAAAATGATTTGAAGTATTTTGTAGCAGAACACAGGCAGTGTCGTCTTTGGTTAATCTTATCTTTTCCGTAGCACGTGTTGGTGAGAACCTCACATTCCAAAGCACACAAACACGTGCAGAAGGTAGGCTCCTTGGCTACCTGAGTCCTCGTTTGCATTATAATGTGGAATTAAGGATGCTGTTTGGAACATGAGGCTGTAAAATTTAAGTATTTGTAAAGCACCAAACGGAGTGCTGGGGCTTTCAATCAGTAAACACAACAAATAAAATCTCCTACAAAACATATCACTAAATACCTTGTAAGAGTAGTGGGCATTTATATGAAACCCTTTGAGAACTGAGGGTCACAGAACCATCAGCAAAGCACTGCCTACCTGTTAACTGAAAGTTAATTAAATTTAAGTTATTTGATCCACACGAAAAAATAACCTTGTGTCTTGGTTACTTTTCTCTCATTGCTGGGACAAAATATCTGACGCCCAAAATTAAGGAAGGAAAGGTTTATTTCGCTTACAGTTGTGGAGGTTTCAATCCATACCTGGCCGATTATAAGGCAGAGTGGCACATGGCAGAGGGCTGCATCTCAGGGCGGCAGCACACAGCTGAGCCGTGCGCACACACCAGGGCGGAAGGGGGGAGGAATGGCCTCAAGCACCCTCTTCCTCTCCCTTACATATGCAAACTATCCACCCCAGGGCGGGTGCAGCTCTCACACCCTTAATCAAACTTTAAAAGCCTGCCCGTGACCCTGTGAGGCTTTGGGGGGACACACAGACACAAACCATAACACCTTGTATGTTAGGTAATAAGAAATTTAACCTGAAAATTCCAGAATGCATTTGTAGCAGAAATGTGTAGTTTTTCCTCAGTGTCCTTGTCACACATCATATCATAAATATTCGGATAGCAATGCGACTGGCGCTTCCCTCCTCGGGTGACCGCAGTGGAAATGTAGAGAAGGACAACTGATTCCTGCTAAGTGCTCCTGAAGTGGTGACATTCTTTGAAACTGTGTCTTTCCAGGCAGGGTGTGCAGTGACAGGAGCGGAGAGGTCAGGTGCAGAAACGCCATGGACAAAGCCCGGGAAGTCTGGTGGGGGAAGTGACGGGAAGTGCAGCTCCCTGGAGTCAAACATGGAACCTGAGACCTGAGGCTTCTATAGGAGACTTTAGGAAATAAATAAGTCTGGGAGAAGGATCCTGCTCATCTACAGGAGTTTATAGTTAGAGCTGTAGCCACTGGATTAGGCATTAAGGGTTTAAAAAGCAGGAGAAAAGAATGACCAGAGTTTTCTTTTAGAAAGTAATTCTGTGGACAGAATTTATAATAAAATGAAATTATGGGGAAGGAGAAAACATCTAGGGCACAGTTTTGAAAAGTTTCAGAATGAATATGAGAAAATTTACGCTCAAGCATGGCAGCTGGCCTCAGTGACGAGGTGCCAGCCAATGGCAGAAGGACCGTGGTCCGGAAAATCAGACCGGATGAGAAGCCAGGGAGGCTGATAGGACAGTAAACACCCAGAAACTGAACTTGACACTTGGAGGTGTCAGAAGACCGTGTCTAAGGAGGATAGCAACACAAAGAAAAATTTAAATGATGAAAAATAATCTTTAGAGATGAAAAGGTTGTTGTGTTTAATTTCTCCGTAGCTATTTATAGGATTGACCTAGGTATAAGGAGGGTAGCTTTAGAATGGCTTCTTTCACACACCAGTGTGCGTTTAAGATTCATGCTTAACCCTGGCTTCTTGGCACATGACTACAATCTCAGATGTCTGGGAGGCTGAGACAGGAGGATTGCAATTGTGAGCCCAGTCTGGCCAATTCAGCAACTTAATGAGATTCTGTCTCAAAACAAAAAATGGCAAGAAAAAATAAGACAAAATAAAAAATGGCCTGGATATGTAGCTCTACGTGAAGGCCCAGTTCTCTCCCACAAATACAGAGGTCCACCCTTGTTCTGTGCTAATTCATTTTTATTTTGTCTTCTTGCTGGAGTAGTGAGGGATCACTCAAGAATCCCTCATTGAATGTGTGAGTCTATTTACTCACTGCTTCCTTAAAGGACCTGAGGCTTACCCTTTTTTGACAATTATGAATGAGCTGCTATATGCATTTTTATTCATTCGTTCATGTTTGTAGGACAATGATTTCATTCATCATGGATAAATTATACATGGATAATATGTTATGCACATAACACAGTTTAATTCCTTTTACTTCTTAGCGCACACATGTTTCTATGGTGACAGAAATTCTTTTATCATTTTGGAAAACACAGAGGAGTACGTTGCTGGATTGTAAGATAAGCACACGTTGAGCTTTGTAAGAGACCGCCAAGCTTGTCACATGACGGGGAAATCAGTTGCACTCCACCAGGACGAACGCGTTCGCAGGCCTAGAGGAGAACCTCCTCACCTGCTGTGCTGGCCAGGGTCAGGACTTCTGAGGAAAAGGATCAGTAGGATTAGAAAGACAGGAGAAGGGAAACATGGAGATAGAGGGACACAGACAAGGCACAGAAAGAGAGAGAGAAGAGAGCGAGTAGAGCGAGAAAGAGGAGCGCTAGTGGATGGTTACGTGAAACTGTGGATTGGACGCTTTGAAATCAACAGGACGAACAGGCAGGGTGGAAACAGAGGCAGGAGTTTGTGTCGGTGGCCTGAGGATCCGGACAGGACTACGGAGGACGGAGAGTCAGCAGTCTGGGCAGCAGACTGGAGGCCCATCCCCCTTTCCTCAGACTTGAGCTGACTGATGGAGACTGGCCGGGGTCGAGGGCACACTCAGCCCTGAACGTGGCAGGAGCAAATACGCGCCACCCGAGACGGCACCCAGCAGCAGTGTCTAAGGTCCCTGCGCAAAGCGATGGGCCCCGACCGCCCTCACGGATGCAGACCTGAGCCACCCCGCAGGCTTGGACTCAGTCATTCTGCAGCGTAGCGGTGCCTCATTACGGCTGCAACTTTCAGTCTCCTTATCGTTTACTTTTATGCACTTATTTTCATTCATACATTATTGTTGATCAAGTATCCATTTGCATATCAGCCTACTTTTTAAAATGGGGCCTTTGATTTCTTCTTATTGGACTTAACGAGGTTTAGTATTTTGCACACAGGTTCACTATCAGACAGGCTTCCACAGTTAGAGTCTCCTAGCCTTTGGTTTGTCCTTTCATTTTCCTAAAAGCATCTTTTGCAGAACAAATTTTATTTTGTTATAATAGAGTCCAAATTACCATTTTTTCCTTTTTGCATCATATCTAAAATGTTGTTATGAAACTTAAGAACGCTGGAAATTTTCTCTTGTCTTTGTTGTTCATGTAGAGGTGGTATAGATTTGGTGCTTTTTTCCTTTGGCTCAAGAACATCTATGTTTATTCTAAGCCTGCTCTATGAAGTGTGTGGTTAACTTTACTTTTCATGAAAGGCTTGGGGAATGTCTGTGTGAGTTACAATTTTGGCATGGGGTAATCAACTTGTTCTGGAGTCACTTGTTGAAAAGAATAACCTTTCTCCATTGACTTTTCCTTATTTCTTTGTAAAGCAAAGTCATTCAAATACATTTGAATGGCTTTCCTTCCAGGCCACAGGTCTATTATTTTTTGAGTGTTCCTCTGCTTCATTTTTTTATTTTCATATAATTTTGGGAGTTGAATGTTGTCAGTCCAGCCATTTTTTCCTCCTCCTCTCGTCTTTCTTTTTTCATTGTGCACTTTTCTATTTCTGTATCTCTACATCTCATCCTCGGTAAATACTGTTAATGTGGTGCATTACATATAGATTCAATTTCAAATCATGAGTTAATCTTGAGTACATACTTTAAATCTCATTTTATTTTAGAGTACAGTTCTTTAAATATTTTTATATTCAACACACTAAAATTTTTTGATAACTTTTCATATGACTTCATGTGCTCTATTCTCCTCATTGAAATGTCACTTTCTGTCTTTGGTTTTAGAGAAATACAAGTATTTCCTCCCTCCATTTTACTTTCCATAAGAGGTTCTGAACAACTGATGTAGCTTCTTCCATAGAGTTGTGGGGAAATCATCATCTGGGACTTGTGCTTTCTTTGGGAGGATCATTCTTTATTAATTTCTCACATGATATAGTCCTGTCTAAATTACTTAGTTTCCTGTCTGTGAATTAGGAATAAGAAAAAAAAATGACTTTTCTTTAACTTCATTGCTTCTTCTCTGATATGCTTTCTTTCTTTTTTAATATCTGACTTTATGACCATTATTGTATTTTGTAAATAATTCAATATTATTTTTAATACAGGTTTCCTGGTGATAATTTCACCAGTTGTTTGTTTGAGAAAGTTTTTCTTCTTTATTACTAATGGAAAAAAATTTTTATACAGAATTCAAGGTATTGGCTGTTTTATTTGTGGCTGTTTTTCCTCTTTAAATATTTTGCTGTACATTCTCCTTGCCTGCATGATTTCTGGTGAGAAGCTGTACATAATTATACCCTGGATCCTCCATATATCAGATTCCTGCTTTTTTCTGCTAATTTAATATTTTATCCTGGTTAGTTTCCTGCAGTTCGAATATGATATGTGTATGTATAGACAGTTTGGTACTTACTCTGCTTAGACTCTTGTATTTGTTGGTTGGTAACTGTGGTGGATTAAGCAGTGTTCAGCCTGAGAAGGCACACACAGTAGAATGGCGTCATTGTGGTTCTGGCCGTGGAAGGCCCATTTGCGGATTGCTGTCCGAATGGCATAAAGGAGGTAGGGCGAGGAAGACTGCATGCTGATTTTCCTGGAGAAGCTTGGCTGTTTCTTTCCTCTAGAGAGCTGCTGCTGCTCTTGTTGGAGGAGCTCGGGTTCTCCCTGTCGCCAAGGATAGCTGCTGTCCTCCTTGGGGAACCTCTGGTCTTCTCATTTGTCTTGAATGTCGCCTCCTGCTCCAGTGCAGATGCCTCAGCCTGCAGACACAGAGCCTTCAGCCTTTTGGTGCAGATTCTCTGGACTCTGGCACTGGCCCTCGGGCTTTCCAGCCCAGACCCTTCAGTCTTCAGTTCTGGATTCCTTGTCTTCCTAATAGGAACTTGCACGAGGCATTGCCATGAGATCTAGGCCTCCAGCCGAACTCGCAGGGGACATTGCTATGGGCTCTAGGTTTTCAGCCAGATTTGTTCAAGATGGGGGATCCAGTTCCTCAGCTGGATTCTTGGCATCTCTGACTTGAAGACAGATCTTTCACACTCTTTTGCATTTGACTTTGTGGGTGAATATTGTAAGATAATCTTGTAAATGCATGTACCCTGCATTAAATCTGTTCTCATACAACCACTGACTGTAACAGTGACTGAAATTAAATTAAGAACATTCTCAGCCATCTTACCTTCAAATATTTGTTCTTCTGTTTCCTTTTTTTTTTTTTTTTCTGGTGTTTCAAAGACATACAGTTTTGAAAATTTCCCACCCTTCTTGTATGTTTTGCTCTTGTTATTTTAACTCTTCCTATTTCAGTTCAAGAAGTTTCTACTGGCCCCATCCAGAGACTCACTGATTCCTCTCCTTTCCTTACCTTTCCTCCCTACTGACACAGGGGATGACTCCGGGATGAGAAGCCACTGAAACATTCCAGGGCTATGAGAGTCATTTGAGATGGAAATGATACAAAGGCATCTGAGAATGGCCAGGTGTTTTAAATGCATTGTAGGGAAACAGATTATTGCAAAATAGAGGGATTTAGGAGTAAATCTGAGTTGGTGAATGCTATGCACCAACATGACTAGATCAAAGGATACCCAGATAAGTGAAAGCTTATTCCTAAATGGGGGAATGTCTAGAACAGATTGGCCTATGAACTGGTGGGGGAGTGAAGAAGATCAGACTGAGCCTCAGGATTAAGCATCGTGGAACCCACTGAGGTCAAACGAAATAAAAAGTAGGAGGAAGAGCTCATTTGCTTCCTTTTGCTGAGCCAGGACGTGCACCTGGTCCTGTCTTCCCAAATCCATGATCCTGGTTCCAAGGCTTCTGCGATCGGGACCTTATACGTGCACGAGAAATCCAACCGGAAGTCACGTGATCAGTTCCCTGACTCTCGGGGCTGCAGACATAGACCGGATTACACCGCTGGCTCTTTGGGTTCCGCTGTTTGAGAGGACTTTGCAGCCTGTGAAACTGTACTCTATCATATGTGTGTTTGTAGGAGTGTGTGTGCGTGTATCCTGTTTCTCTAGAAAACTTTGACTCTTACAGGGATGTTCTACATTGTTTTGCTGATCTTGGCTGTCCCATCTAAGTTTCAGAGAAAGGTTCGTTCTCATTGGAATACATTTTTTTTGAGATAGGGTTCTGCTCTGCAGTTCAGGCTCACCTTTAACTCACTTTGCAGCCCAGGCTGGCTTCGAATACACAGCAGTCCTCCTGCCTCAGCCTCCCAAATGCTAGGATTACACCTCCACTGCAGCAATCTGGAATATATTTTTCCCTTTGGTAAAAATCTGTTTTGAAATGACCACACAATGTGCATGGAAGCAATTCACCTGAGTGGCACTAACAACTCTAGAGGAAAACAACTCTAGGAACTTTTAATGACATATTATCAGGTGTTCTTCATATACAGTTAGCCTTCTTAGTCTCACAACTGGCCTTTGAAAGAAATCCCACCAACTGCTGCTGTATACAGAAGACAAGACTAGCCAGGCATGGTGGCTCATGCATGTAATCCCAGCACTTGGGAGGCCGAGGCAGGAGGATTATTGAGAGTTCAAGACCAGCCTGGGCTACAAAGTTAGCTCAAGGCCAGCCTGAACTGCATAGCAAGACCCTGTCTCAAAAAAAAAAAAAAAAAAAAAAAAAAAGAGAAGACTAAGGAAGAACTTGTTAGGGGAAGATTGAGGGTGTGGACAGAAGATGAAGAAATGAGTTATGAATATGCCAGTATCCTGGAAAGTATTTCCACTAGCCATCATTAGTAATCATCCCTAAAATAATATCTGAACACACCCCTCAGGAAAAGCCAGGTTTTGAATCAGTGGTTTGAACCAGTCCTTCGACTCCAGGGTCCTCACTGCACCAAGGTGAATTTTTCTTGTAAGCCTGGGCTAGGATCTGGAGCTTTCTTCTGTGAGGTGGCTGAGCTACTGAAGCCTATCTTAGTCACTTTTATTGTCTCTGAGGCAGAAATGTCACCCAAGGTTAAAGGAGGAAAGGTTTATTTGACTCACAGTTTGTAGAGGATTGAGCCCATAGTTGGCTGGCACCAAGGTGAGGTGGCATGGCCGAAAAGAGTCTCAGGGGAGAAACCATCCTCGGTGGGCAGGCAGCCAAGAGCATGTTTACCCTCTTCCTGTCCCTTGTGCTGTACGCAAGCTACCCACCCTTCTGCAGATATAGCGCTCACGTCCTTAATCTTAGGCAGAACTATGAAAAAGCGATCAGTGGACTGATTCAGTAATCTCACACCCTTAACCCCAGCGTCACACACTCTTGATCCAGCCACCTCTGAAAAGTGTCCCCTCCAGGACTGCATGAGGCCTTGGGGGGACATCTAGACACAAGGCACAGCAAACCTTGTACTCCTAGCAGATCCAATGTGGCCCATGAACCCTGTAGAAAGAGCGGTCATGGACAAAGCGTCCCAGACAACTCCCTGGGATGCCTCCCTTGCCGTGGTCTGGGTCACTTTCACTCCTAGAACAGTGTCCTGCACCTTCACCTGGTCCTGCACAGGATCAGCAGGACTGGGGGACACGTAGGCGAGGGGAGGGCGAGGTCATCCCGTGTCTCTCTGCCAGTGACGATGGGTGGTCCTTCATTCTCTTTTTAACAATGCATCGTCATTTTATGTTATAGCTATGTCTTCATCTCCCAGTGAGAGACATTTTATATTTATCATTCATTCTTATATCTATGCGTATATATTTTGCCCTTTTGATTCACAGGTCTATGGTTAAGAACACTTTGTGTAATAACAAAACCCCTGCTGAGGGTGTCAGTGTAACCCACCTGGCAATATGGCACAGCGATGCAAAAGAAAGACAAAGAGAGAATGTTTTTCAGGTGAGGAGTTCTGAGAACTCAGTGTTCTCCGTGGAACAAAAGGCCTCTCTCATGACTTTTATTGGTATCAGCAGAGTGCATAGGGAGAGAAACTTTGTAGCCCTTCCAGGCACACAGGCCTCCAGCTAGCAAGGCACAGACAGTTCTGATGCAAGGCTGACACCTCTGCTGCCAGGAACATTTGTTTCAATACGGCCAGCTCTGCATTGCTCAGTGGATAGCGTGAAGGAGAGGTCAGGGACAGGTGATGGCAAGGACTTTACTTTTCAGAAGAGAGCAGAGTGGTGGTCTCCCACAATGGAATAAAATGTAATGAAATATAATTTTGTGCACAAAATCACTAAATCAGAATTTCCTACTCCATCACTATGGGGAGCAAGATGCTAAACTAAAGGAAGTTCGTGCTGAGAAGCAAGTGGACACACAACACAAGACACTTGCCCTGGTGTTTCTGTATCTGCACAGAGAATCCTTGGGAAGCTTGAGGCAAACGGTCCCCACAAGCAGGAAACTGAGCTCTGGGCAAACAGAAAACCAGGAGAGGGGAAGGTGAAAGTCCCCGAAAATCAACAAAGATGGTCTCCTCCGACCCCATAGAGAAGAAATGTAACTCCTCTTTCAAACAAAACAGTCCAAACATTGTGCCCTGGGTCTTCTACAGAGTAACTTCAACCACATGAGATCACAATAAAATATCTCTGAAATACATGGAAAAGTCAAGAGAAGACATCTATATAAATAGAGTTAATAATAAGACATAAAATATAAAATGTTTGCAACTGAAAATATTAAAGACATTCCAAAAAAATAAAATATGCAAAACTCCATAATCAAGTGCTAACTAAACATTAGCCACAAAGTTTCTCATAAAAATTATGAGTTTCAGGGGCTGGGGATTTAGCTCAGCAGCACAGTGCCCGCCTGGCAAGCACGAGATCGTGAGTTCGATTCCCAGTACCAGAAAAAAAAATAACGAGTTGGCAGATGGATGTAAAAGAAGTGCAACAGGATGATGGGAATGTGACATACAGTTGAAGAGCTAAAAACAACATGTAGAGAAAGTCAAGCTAATGTATAAGGAACAGTACCAGAGAGGCACAGCTGGGTACCTCGATACAACTCTGTCTATAATCACAGTGCTTTGGAGGCTGAGACAAGAGGATCTCCCTGAGTTCCTGGCCAGGCTGGGCTATATAGTAATTTAAGGAAAGCCTGAACTACACGAGACCTTGTCGAAAAACAAAACAAAATCTAAAAACAGAGAGAGTATAGAAGGAATGGACTTAAACTGTCGATTATTTAGTAAAGCAGCTAAGAATATTCTACAAGTGTTTTAAATATCAAAGTCACTGATATAGGAAGGAAAATGTAGACCATAGGACAAATGAGAAAAGAAAGAAAGGGAGAAAAGGAAGAAGAAAGGAAAGAGGTAGGAGAATTAAGGAAGGGGTTCTTCCTGGTTACTTCCAAGTGAGAACACTGGCAGAATGTCACAGAAAAAGCAAAGTTCATTAAAGCATGCAGTTGGACCCCAGACAGCACTTCCAGACAAACATCATTGCCATGGAAGGAAAGTCCGTAACAGTGACAAGGGTCCGGTGCTACGTTTGAAGAAACAGGGAGGTCATAGTGGAGAAGCTGGCGTGTGTGTGTTCAGCACAGAACTTTTCAAGAGACAAAAAGAAGTAAAAATATGCTCAGATGAACACACTCCCATGCACAAGAATACAGAAGGCAGACCTTGGGAGGAAGGAAATGAACTTCAGCAACAGCAAACAGTTGGGTAGAGATTTTGTACAAACTAGCAAGACTATGACAGAATGATGAGGAAAGTACTAGAACGTTAAGCATGTACACTGTCTAAGTTGTGATGAGTTAAAAGAGTCTACACAGTGGTTTTCAAATTTCACTGCTAATGAGAACAACAGAAATGGAATAAATAAGTAAATAAATGAATAAATCTCCTCCTCCCCTCTTTTCTTATATCTCTCAGCTGAGAGGAAGATAATGAAGAGATAAACAACATAAAATTCAGGTGATTAGAAAAATACTAAAAGGCATTTTTAACTATCACAGCAAGCAGAATAAGAAGTAGCAGTACTCAAATGCACCCAGGGCTGCGCTGCATGAAGATATTCTTCAGGGCAGCACCGGGTGGTGGGACACAGTTTTGGGGCCTCTCTGTCTCTCTTTTCAGCACCAGCAGAATCAGTTCCTGTGGCTCCAGCCTGCCGTCCTTATCATCCCTTCCCTGTACCTTTGAGCACCACAATCAAATTAAGCTCCCCAGCACCTCGGAGTGGACATTAAAAGCCAACGTGAGTTTCAGAGTGCACGAATTGTGTTCGGACCCTAGCAGGTTTCATGCTCGTTTCCAACATAAGAGGTTTAAGAATCACACCATGCATGTGACCTGCCAACATCAAGGCCGGTTGTGTCCTTGATTTAGAAACACTTAGCAGACGGCAGAGCACCCTGCTGATGGTGTCTGGTGGCTTGTGGAGGGGTGGCCTTGGGATCTCCATCTGGCCCCTCTGCTCCGTCGCTGGTGCTGTCCTCAGCTCTGTTTTCAACCACCTTGGACTGAGCAGCTTTCGTTGCCTCAGAGCAGCCCAGCACGGATTGAAAACATGTGACAAGGAAACCTCTCCTCCTTTCAGATGTGGGCTTCAGGTACGGTGTCCAGCAAGGGAAAGCTAACTGAGTCCACAGCCCTGGGAACGCACAGGCTAGAAGAGGAAGCAAGCCCGGGAGCTCTGACTCGGCCTGCACTCAACCACCACGTTCCCAGAGCTCGCTCCTTGTTTGCCTTGGTAAAGCAGCCGGTCGGAATGAACCTCAGAGAAAAGCCAAAGACACGCTATTTATTTTGACAGCAAAGAAGCATAGCCCCGTTTTCCCCAAAACAATGGATTTAGAAATCCAATTACTCTAAGATGCTGTTTTATGCTTGCCTGCTGGTTTTCGTTTTTTGACTGCTTTGGTGTCTTCTCTGAGACGTGATAGCTGTTTTATCAATATATTTTCAACCTTTGCTCTGAATAGAGATGAATATGAAAAGCAGAGGCTTCTCTCTCTTGTGGTGTCAGATGTGTGATTTTTGAGAACACAGACTCCACCGACAGAATCTATGCACAAGACTGCAACAGCAGCCTGACGTGACACAGGATTCTTAGAGCTGACACCTTTGCCAGACCGTTTCACTACTGTTAAAGTTTTATTTTCTTTTATTCTACAAAGCAGCACAAATGGAAATGTTACTCTAGATTTTGAGACAGAGAGAGAAAGAAAGAGAAAAAGAAAGATGGGTCTTCTATGAGAGCTACTGACATTATAACCATAAGCTCTCAGACATCCCGATACATTAGCTGTATAACAGACAGACTTTTATTAACTTCACATGAAATTTACAAAAGTATATAGCCAAATATTTAACAATGCTATTAGCTATCTTTTGGCATCAGGCTATTTTCATATTTAAAAAATAGAAGTATTTTAAAGCATTAATTAAGGAAATCACTACACAGCTCCAAAATGGAATTTCTTCTCAGAGTATTTTGATGATATAGTCCTTTTGGTTTTAATTTTTAGACTTCATCATGCCATGGATTTTTTTGAATGTGTGTTTTAGGGTTATTACATTAAAAATCCAGAGATTTTGGTGGTGTGTCAGATCGCTCCAATTAGTGAACAGTCTGATTTTATACATTTTGTAGAACATAGATTTTTCTGCTTTCAAGGAACAAGGTAATTGATAAAACTGAAGAAAAAGTAACTTTGATATCTACATAGACAGACACGAACACCGATAGATCAATTCCCCAGGACAAACGCAAAATTAATAAGTATTGCAAACTTTTACCAATAAGAAGAAAAGAAGAACGATGGGTTTTCTTAGTGCTTTACAGTGTCACTTCCCGCCACATCTGCAGTACTGACTCCTGTGCTTGACGTCAGTGATTGGAGACAGAACATTTTCTGCTTGTTCTCTAGATCAAAAAATAACAAGTGTTAAGAGAGCAGAACATGAAGAGTCTAAATAACGGTCCCAACTCACTCTCCAAAAGTAGACTCTAAATGCAGCCACCAGTGTCACTGCGGGCAGGTCCGTCCATTGTAGTTGCTGAAGGTTCTCCGTACCAGGCAACTGCTGTCCACGCTCTCCACGTAGAGCTCATGAATATCCAAACACAGATGTGCGTTGCTTTTAGCCTTCTCATCGCTGATGACAGCATAGATAAAAACACACACTCCTGGCTTATGAGCCCCAGATCTCCTCTGCTAGAAGAAATAAATACATAATGAAAACCAGGAAACTCAGACCACTGTCCTTGAACACGTGTGCTCAATGGAGCAGAAAGAAGAAAGTTAAGATTGAAAACTATTCACAGGAACATACACAAAGAATGGCTCAGGCCTGAGAATTTAACGCTTTATAGAAGACTTTTTTCCCGATTACCAGCTTGAGTGTTTTCTGTCTTCTATGCTCCATCTGCTATGTATTTGAGAAAAATAAATCTCTATTGAAATATATGACTTTTGTTTTTGCTATTTAAGAGTGGAAGAAAACAAAAGAGAAAATCTGTTGTCTGTTTGATTTTTTTAAATTCAAAAATGTTATGTAGAACTCACTCAATACCAAACTCCAGGGATGATGGAGTTTACTGTCTGCTGAATGCCCAGGTAGCAATGGATAGTCATGGCTCTTCACCGTGGAGTCCCCAGGGCCCAGGAGTTAGGTTCCTCCTCTTCATGGCACCATCAGGAGCTTGAGGAGTCAAAAGAGCTGGGTCCTCTGTGCAGGTCCTGGTCATGGGTTTGTGCCCTCCAGGGGACTAGCGACCCTGGTCTTCTCTGCCTCATCTCTTCTCACCTTCTGGGTGAAACAGACACCTTGGGACTCTGCAGCTGTGCCATGTTGGGTGGTTTCCCCACAGGACCAACCGCAACAGGGCCAGTGGATCGTGGACGCAAAGCCCCAAAGCTGAGAACACGACAAGGTTTTTCTCATTAGAAGTCAGCTTCTCTCAGGTGCTTGCTTCTGAAGGGAGTTTGCCAGCACGGTGGAGATGATAAAGCATAATAACCTGAACAGAGATGGGGATGAGGACCCTGAGGAGGGTTTGGCATGGGCAGTGGAAGAAGCTCTGAGAACATTTGAGGAAGAGGGATGAGTAGAGCATAGGCACCCTGCCTTGCCCCAGAGGCCGCACCTGCAAGGGCTGTGGGGAGAGCACCCTGGCAGGTCCCCAGCCCTGGACCCTAAACCTGCTATGGAGGGGGACTGTGGCCCAGTGACCCCGACCTGTGCCTGGAGGGAACCCAAGGACAAACGAACCCCATGTGGGTGTACAGGAAGGGCAGGGAATCCCTAAGATCCGGACCTTTTAGTCTCCCTGAGACTTGCGCAATGAATCACCAGGGGCATTGTTGTTAGGCAAGTCATACCTCTCACATTAAACAAAAGATGTTTTCCATTTGTGTCACAGTGTGAGTTTCTGAGAAGCACCAACCCCTTGTTACCTTGTGTATTGCCTTGGTTTCCCTCTCACGCCCTCACGTGTTTGGTTTCAGAGGGTATTGTTCCCAGGTTCATTTCTACAGTGGTGCAATTTCCTTAGTGATCTCGATTCCATTTCCAGAGGCACTGGGAAGAGGAATCTCGATACTTTTAGAAGGAGTGTTTCCACCCGTGTCCTTGTGGTGCTCCTGGACACAAAGAAGCACAGACATGATCAGACGCTAATGTGCACAGAGAGTTATTTTTTCTCATTCTGGCAGGTGATAGTAGATGGTAACAGGTGAGCAACTTCTTTCCTACTGCACAACAATTAAGAGTAGCAGCAAATATTATTCTTCTTAGCTATTTTTCAGTACATGCTTTACCATGACTCATATGTCCATGAGCAATATATAGACTAAAACTTAGGTAAGTCAGTACAGGAGGACTTGGTTATCTGCGTTGGACCAAATTCCATAGATCTGAGAAAATTCTTCTATCTAACAAAATTTATACTTAAATTATTTTGCTAAATTTATGAGATAACCTTTAATATGTGCATTGTTCATAAAATTGACAAGTAATCCCTTCATTTTATCATTCTACCATTTGAACACACTCTCACACTAGTTGGCAGTTGCTCCTCAGTGGGAAAAGAAGTGAGAAAGATGACACGGGGAGGGCAGGCCCTGAAATCAGGCAGAATTGGGAGTGAGCTTGTCTTTGCTTCTTATCTGCTGAGGGAAGTTTCATGTCTGTTTCTTTGAATTATTACTTTACACAATTACAGAATGGTGAAAATAGCAATGATGTCATATTATAACGGGACTGTAAGTCAGGATTATACCAGGTGCTTAATCAATGGTATCTTCTTGATATTTGCTGAAATACAGGGCACTGAGACACTGACACCTAGGAGGAAAATCAGATTGTCAAATAATATCTTCATATGTGCAAAGGAAGAAAAAAGGACAAATACAACTCTGATATCTGATAGGAATGTGAAAAAAGGGGCCCAGGGAAGGCAAAGGGGGCTTGAAAAAAACACAGGCAGCAAGAGCAGGGAGAGCGTTTAAAGACTGCTGGTCAACCTCACCATTTGGGAGAGACTGATTCTCAATTCTGCTTTTCACATTAACCTAGATACAAAAATGGAAAAGAAATAAATGGAAGGAAAGAAAGAAAAGGCATTAAAGTGCAATTCTGAGATGGACAAGGACCAGAACAATTTAACAAACTATTGATAATAAAATATTATTACATGAAAGTTCAGAACACTTGGAGAGAGAGAGAAGGTAAGAAAGAAGCATCCCAGATAGAAGAATCAAGCAGAGGGCTCAGGGATGAGAACACTTCACACGTCTTCGAAGCAGCCTTGGAAGCAGGAATTTCCTGGGGCGCTGCTGTGCAGCACGACTTCCAGTTCACAAACCCCCCAGCTGCAAGAGCAAAGTAAGGGCACTTACGGATGTGCACTCTCCCCCAAACAGCGCACTCCTGTTGTCTACCTAGCAAGTGCCCTTGCGATGTCTTCCCCTGAAGGCGGGAACACATCTGAGAAGGGGTTGAAGAGGGGCCACCCCCAAGTACCCCAATGTGTCTCATTGTTCCTCAGACAGAGGGTGCATGTGTTCCCAGGCACAGGGGTTTTCTCTGAAGTTCCCTTCCCTTCCTTCTGACAGATCCTCCGGAAGGATCTTGACTGCCACAACTTCCTTTCTGGGAATCACACCAGCCAGTGGACACCACACCCAGACATGCTGGTCACTGCTGCTGCCTGTCATCATGAGGGCCAGTCATTTTCCCTCCAGGTCTTGTGACTCTCTACAATGATACATTCCTCTCCCCTCTCCCTTATGAAGAGGGTGTACAACCCAGCATGGACATACACACCTACAATTTCAGCACTCCAGGAGGCTGAGGTGGGAAGATCACATTTCAGAGTCTTAGCAAGGCCCTGTCTCAATATTAAACAAAAAAAAATTTTTTTTAAGGACTGGGGTTGCAGCTCAGAGCAGAGTCTTTGAGTACTGAAAAAAAGAAAGAAAGGAAGGAAGAAATTAAAAAAAAAAAGAGGGTACTCACTTCCAGACACTGCCTATTTACTACTCCTTCCTGTGATGTCCCATGAAAGGAATCTGTTCATATCTCTCTTCTGTTAATCTGTACACTGTAGGTTTATTTCATGGACTCCACTATGACACCTCAAAGGGTAAAGACAGTTTTCCCTTCCCTATAACGGGAAAGCTGAAGCTGGACTATCCAGAACGTGAGAGATTCAACATGAGACCCAGGAGAAGAATGCTCAGGAGGAGCATTAAAGAGGAAAACAAGAAGGTGATGGCCTCAGGCTCTGAGGGCTGTGGGGCTGTCTGTAGCAGAGAGATGCAAGAGATGGGGTGAGACTTCACCACAGCTTTTACTGAAGCAGTGTCTCAACTTATGGGACTACTGCAGGATACACTCCAAACGCATGATGCAGGAGATCAAGAAAGAAGACTTGAGCCACTCCGCCCAGGGAAGGGAATTCCAAGGTCAGAGTTGGGCCACAGACCTCAGGAACACAGGGCAGTAAACTGCACAAAAAGAAGCAATTCACAGTTTGCTGAAATATATGCCCGTTTTGAATTGCATTTAGAGTTAAATAGAAAACAGGAGAAGATTTAGTAATAGAGGTGAGGAAATCTAAGCAAATACGAGCAAGTGTGGAAGGAATCTTAAACTTCAGAACAAGTTGAAAACTAGTAACTACAAACCCCTTGTGACACAGTGATAACTTCTACAACTTGAGCTCTGAATGCTGCTTTAACCCTAAATTTTTGCAGAATTACAATAAAAGGAAAGATGCAAATGCAACTGTTGAAGTATAAGAGACTTCAGTCCTCGCTGCTGCAACAGGTCACACACAGAACTGATGATTCCAGGGACAGCAAGTTCTTCACGTTATCTAGGGTGACAAAGACTGAGGAAGTCACAGCAAAGAACTCTGGCTTTCGGAAAGGAAGCCTGAGGTAGAGGAGGTAGCTGTGAGCCCTTCACTTTTGGTCCTTTTAGTTTACTACCGCACTTTTTAAACTGTTGTGCATGACTGCTTCAATAAAAAAGCACTTAATGAAACTATTTATGATGCAGGTTGTGAGTCTCTTTGGTACTGTCAGGCTAACTTCTCTGGGTAGCATCCATTGCCTTATTATTACCCACTGTTTTCTTTTTTATTATTTCTTTAGTAGTTGTTTGTAGGACACAAAGTTTACATTCGTCATGGGGAGATAGTGCATGTACACACAAAATAGTAATTCCTTCTCAGTTACTTCTCCTTTTCCCCTCTCCCTCCATCTCTAGACTTCCTTTCCATTTTCAAAAGGGCCTGTCCCCCGTTTCCTGTTACATGTCTTGTGTTTGGCTCTTTAAGTTGTTTATACTTTGAGTTTCTCATATAAGAGAAACCCTGTAGCATTCAGCTTGTGTGTCTAATTACAGCCCCCAGACAGCTATGCGTGCACAGTGTCCCCCTGCTGCACAAGCCATATCCCACCATATAGATTTGGAAGGAAATACAGAGGCCATAGTCTTGTTGAAAACTGTATGGATACAGAGGTTCCCATTCATTGCCAACATGAGGCTGCCTAGGAACCACTGTCCTGTACCAGCAGGAGAAAAAGCCTACATACTTCCATTTCTGCATCTATTATGGGATTCATCTGAACAAAAATAAAAACTTATATCTCTGACTGGTTTGGAAGCATTTTACTACTCTCAGTTCTAACTTCTTTATGAATCAAAGTTATAGGAAAAATAAAAAATGCATTTAAGGAAAAACAAGTGCATTAAATTGCCTGGAGTGTGTAAACATTATTTGTCTTCCTAAGTGGTTTAATAGTTTTAAAATAATATGTGCAAAACCAGTGCCAAACAATATCCCGATGATGGAAAGCGTCCGCGGTTTGGAAGTTGAAGCGGGGCGCGTTCCATTATGTTTCACCGCATTAGCCTCTCCACTTGAGTAAGTGCACTGTACTCTATTTGGACTTAGTCATGCTGTAGCTTGCTTGTCAGGAAATTTGCATTTCTGTGATCAAAATGAAAGATGTGTTTGAGATTTATTGGAAAAGTGGGAGTAAAAAAGGCTTTAAGTGCTTCTGAGATCATTTCTCTTTTATGATGATTTGTAAAGAGCTTCAGAAGCAAGGTGTGAAGTTTCCAGGAGAGTCAGGAGCAAAAGGCAAGTCCTGGTGGGTGCAGGATAGCTTTTCAGTTGGGTACACGGTGTTAACTCTTTAGGGAGAACGGGTTCTGACTGCTGTTCTTTGCTATGAATTGGAAGGGTAACAAAAACAACTATTCTCTCTCTCTCCCTCCCTCTCCCTCTCCCTCTCCCTCTCCCCTCCCCCT
>NW_004955456.1:1882736-1984807 GCF_000276665.1 Chinchilla lanigera | reverse complement strand
CCCCCCCCACTGGTTCTCCTTTTCTCCTTTTCTTTCTCTCTTTTCCTCCCTCCTTTCCCACTCTCTCTATGAACTTTGATCATCTGATACCTAACAAAATGTATTAAACAATTAAATATCTACAACTTTTGTTCATTTATGAAATTAATAGCAATTTAAGCAAAAAATCAATCCAGTCTCCAAACTCCTCTAGTAAGCCAGCCCAGAGTCAGCAGAAAGAAAACATGAAACCCGAATAGCTTGCTTGCTTGGCCAGATCACTTGGTGAAGCTGTGCCCCTCTTTCGTGAGAGCTGGCCATCACTAAGGTGCTCTTGGGTGTTCCAGAAACTGGATGACACATAGTTCCCCTTGAAGCAGAACTCGGACAAGTTGCTGTCTCTAAAATATCTCCTGATTTGGGCAGAAGTTAGCTCCTATTGTTATACTTTATTTTTACGTTAAAGAGCCAAAAATGAGAGACAGGAAAAACAATAAAAATGATAGAGAATTTCAAAACAATATGATAGGAAATTAACAATGGTTATTATATTGCATATTGTTATCTTCAAAGTACTTGCTCAGATTACCAGGTACAGGCATGCAAAATTGATCAAACAATATAAGCACTACTGGCTTTTTTCAATGAACTAATAGAAATTAGTAGTACAATTACAAAACCAAGCTGACTCTCAGTGGAACAGATTAGAAGATACAGACACAGCTATAAACATACTCAGCCACCTAATCTCTGACAAAGGGACTAAATATGTTCACTGGAACTCCTATTTTCAATTAAAATAGTCTCTGACTCCTGACATCAGCATCAAAGTTCATGCTAAACCTATGGCGGAAGAAGCATAACCCTAATACAATATGGCACCACCTAGGAGCCATAAATAGCTGCTGCTCATGATCACAGGAGCCCAGAGAGACACAGTTCTTCTTCCTGCATGTTAAGGGAAATTGTGAAGCTAGTGCTGGTGACCTCCAAGCCAAGAGTCATCGTAGCAAATCAGGACTATTGCTAGGAGACATGAGGGTGTGTTCTTTTGTCACCAGAATGAATAAGCAGCTCTAGTTCTGTGTAACTGGTTGTTGTTCCGGACACGGTGGAAGCCACCCCCCTGGGAGGGAGGGCCACGTGCCCCAGCTGGAATATTTAAGACTTGTGTTAGCTTTTCCTTCCCAACACAGGGATACAATTACCTTGGCACAAAGGATACCCTCAGAGCAGGTTGTGTTGGAGCTGTTGAACCCCTGAGATCCTTTCCTGCTATTGTGCAGAAAGCTGCAGGCTCCGCAGCAAACTGTGACCCACCTCTGGGAGGACTTGGAGCCCTCCTCAGCGGCCCCTCCTCTTCCGCCCACATCCTGCAGGGCTCTATGAGGAATCACAATCGTTAGTCAGTCTGCGCTCAGGATTGCTAGGTGAGCCATAAGTCAGAACAATTCTCCTACCATTCAGAGTTCTCAGTTCTTAGGAGGGTTTTAATCACGGTGGAAAAGCAAGGGTGTTAATGAGCTCTATAAATTCAGTTAAAGCAGGATAATTATGTCCTGTGTTGTAATAAAGGCTGGGGTGGCCAATATCATTAAGGAAAATTAAACACTTTCTTAGATTGCGAAGATAAATTGAGTAAAAATATTACTGTAAACTAGGGGCTCTTTTGTTTCCGTATATATTAATTATGGAGTGGAGGCTACAGTGGCTGCTCACGGTGAGCCCGTGTCTGTGCATAGATGGATGGTTGGGAGCTGGGAGACAGGCGGTGGGCGGAGTGTGGCTGGGAGGAAGGGGGAGAGGTGTACACACCGCTTTACGCACAGCCTCCCAGCCCCGAGGCAGTGAGATTAAAATAATGTCCTCTCGGTCATTGACATGTGCACGTATGTCTTTAGAGAAGAGTGTATCGACCTTTTAGGTTTCTTATTACACTCTTCTTTAGTTTTCATTTTTATCAGCCCTGTCTGCAGTGCACGGTGATTACATTCCTGTGGGGGTTGGTGCATGCACGTGGTGCAGCTTAATCTCTGTGTACCCTCTCCCTCCACCTCCTGCTCCCCTTCCGATTCGTGAAAGGTCTCTGTCCCTGTTTCCACTTACTTTGCTGTCCTTATCTGCGAGCATATGACACAGATACTTACAAATGAGGTAATCTAGAACAATGAAAAGGAATGAATGTGCTGTGCCTCTGCTCTAAATATATGATACACGGCTGAGGGAACAGTCCTCTCTAAACCTCCTTTTTGAACATATTTATTATATACTGTTTGTTCCAAGAGCTTTGTACTAATTGCTTCCTTACATCAAGCATCAGTAATGCTCGTCAAATATTATTCACAGTACACAAAAATGTAGACTGAAGGACAAATTGCCCACAATGTTAACATAAAAGTTTTTTAACTCCAAGGAGTGTGTTCTTCAGCGTCACCAGGAATGGCTTATGAACTCCCTCCAGCCACCTGGGAACTGTCTACCTTTCCGGGGCAAGTATGTGACAGAGGAAAAGAGAGGGTCAACATTTTGCAAAAGAACCAAAATGGAAATCAGAGCGGTTGTGGACAAAGAAGGTTCAAAGACACCCAGTAAGCAAACAAGAACCAGGCGAGATTTGCATGTGTGAGGTCCAACCATGGTGGCACCTATTTGTAGGACATTATTGGGTGAAATCCACAGAGAGTCACTTTAGTGAAGGGGTGAAGAATGTGGATCCAGTACAGTAGTGCCGAATTCAAAGCATACTTATATTTTCCCAACTACAAAGTTTTCCATGACCTCATTTAATATTTTTTAGTCTCTTTTACTCCACATGTAAGTTGGGTAGATTTTTTGCACTCACCTCCTAAGTGCGTGTGAAAGTTAAATGGATGCACAGATACCAGAAAATGAGGGGTTGGAGAGATGGCTCAGTGGCATAAGCGCCTGCCTGGCAAGAACAAGGTCCTCAGTTCAATTCTCAGTACGAAAGAAAAAAAAAAATGAGAAGGTCGTGACAGTCCCACGGGGCACATTTTTCTTGTATGGCTATTGGGCCCAAATTTTAATTATCATGAATATTAGTTGATAGTTTTAGATATTTATGATTCAAATTCAGATCTAAAAGTGTGTATTTTCTTGACTCCATCTGGCTAGTTAGGAAACACCAACACACAGTTTCTAGATGTTCTTGGCCCAGGTCTCCGGTGCATCACAGGGATGATGAATGCGGAGCAGCGTGTCCCACATGCCTTGCTCCTAGTCCTCAGCATTTCATTCCCGAGTCTGATTTTCCCCCACCCACACTGTTAGAGAGTGGGTTGGATTCAAAGGGAAAAGGAAGCGTCACAGGTGTGTGTGAGTCTGGGTATGGGTGTGGAGAGCCTTTCTCCAGCTAATACCCATGGCTGAGCCAGGGAATCTTCCACAGTTTGAGACAAGGATCCGAATTCACACCAAAGCGAGCCGTTCCTAGCCTGGATCTCTGCTCACGTGTCCCATGGGTGACCACTACATGGGTGGACTAGGACAAGACTTCTGTGACCTCTGGGGGTCCCTGGAGTTCTTCTTAAAGATTCATTGGTTCCCTTTTTCTGATTTTTTCCTTAACTTCTTGTAATAATTTTTCTTAATTTCATACCAAATCCAAACCAATAAGAAACCTAAAGCATTTCCAGACAAATGAAATCTATCCCTTTTTGTGAGTATTACGGTTTACAAGCATTTATCAAAGTGTCTGCCCAAGGGAATTTTTGATGAAGAAGTTTGCATAAGGTACCTGGAGTGCCTTTGTATTCTCTTGTGTAAAAGGAGTATCCATGGGGTAGAAGATAGTGCCGCTCCCTACGAGTGCTGCATGTTCTGTGCCTTCACTTTATTGAATTTGAGGCTTTTCCCAAGCTCCAGGGACATAATAACTATGTTTAAGGCCATTACTAAAGTCTCTGATTGCAGTTTGAGAAAGACCTTATGCCATAAGGTTAGAATAAGGCAGATCTAACAAGAGGAGCCTTGAGTGTCCTACACTATATTAAAAAGGAGGTGCCCACACACCCATAACTCCATTTCAGTGGTTAACAACTGTTTTGAGATTTAATATATATACAGTCTTAACAGGGAACACATAAAAAAATTGTAAGTTCATGACGTTTGCTCAAGATATTGGGATAAGATTAACTTCTGTGATCCCTCCAGACTAATGTAATTGAAATGCAAAATTTAAGCTGTGGAAAAGAGTCATTACCTTCTACTTTATTTTTGCCGCAGCTTTGCTTAGACAATACCTTCTAGCCAAAGGCCACCATTAATACACTTGCAGGTCTGCAACATGGATTTATTATTTGTTATGAAGTAGCACACTCATTAGGGGACTCTGCATCTCCTTAACAAGGTATCGCCAATTAAAGATGTCTACCTCATTTATTGTCTGTTATTTTCCCCTGATGCTGAATGTATTGTTTTTATCAGTATTAAATATATTTTTAAAATAAAGCCCTTTATATAACATTGTTTATTTATAAATCCTACCTTACCCATTATACGCACTAGGGTTGTGCTTAAATCATTAATTCCAGTGTATTCTGATATCTTTCCATAATAAAAGTGAGAACAAATACATTTTCATGCTCTAAGCCAAGGACAGATATTTAAGTTATACTTAAGCTTTTTCTTAAAAGTCACTAATCATAGAATTAGAAATATTATTTTAAGCTCACAGATCACTAGGTGTGGTATAGTTCTCTCAACAAATTGGAGAAATTTTGCCAAAAATCAAAATAATCTGTATTTCTAGCAGCATTTTTATTTTATTAATATTGTTCTGTGTTTTAATTAGACTTTCCTTGCAGAATTTGGATATCTCACTATATCACAAAAAGGATATACTTTTGTGATACAGTGAGATTTTTTTAATTATTGCAAAATCTTGGTTCTCTTTCTCTCTTCCCTGCCTCCTATTAATTTATTCATTGATTTATTGTTTGTTTATTTATTTATTTATTCTGCTAAGTACAGAGTCCAAGGCCTTTGCACTGAGCTCCAAGCCCACCTCCACCCTTGTAATTGTTCGAATGGGTCACTCCAGTTAGGATGAGAGTTTGAGCTGAGGCCCGCGGCTACTGCTTCCCTCCTGAACACCAACCCCTGGATGCAGCTGTACTCTCCAAAACCTGGGACTAGCAGCACCCACAGAAGACAAATAGAAAAGATTTCTGACTGGTGCATTGTGCCAGGCTGATGGCTTAAAAGTGATGAAACAGCCATGAATTTTCAGTTGCTTCTGTGCCATGTGTAATGGGTTTAATATTTTAATGACACCTGAGCTTTATTTGACGTCTCTTCAGCCACTGGTTCAGCAATGTCTCATTAGAGAGGAAAAGCGCTCTTCCAATATTCTCTTCGTGGAGGATGAGCAGAGCAAATGCTGAATGTAGCACAGATGAAGCACACACCCTGCCAGAGGAGCCAGATGCTGACCTCAGGGAGATGAAGCCATCCTGCAGGGGCTGTCCACACGGTCTCCGTCGTCCAGGTGCCTGCCTGCGGGACTGGCATGGAAATTACAACAACTGGCTCCCGGGGAGAAGAGACCGAAACACATCGGTGGGAAATGACCTTTTGCATGTCAAAAATTATGAAAGAGAAATGGATGTGTGTAAATCAACATGTAATTAGGTAAAGATTCTTAATGATAAAGACAGAAACACTTAAAATATAAATGCATTACACTGAAGCAATACTTTGGTATCATTTGCTTCTGCAGACCCCTAAGGAAAACACAGAAGGTAGATGTGAGCATGATCCCTTCAAGCACTCCAGCCTCCTGCATATCTCCCTGTCTGCCTTCAACTAAGACTGCAGGAACCCTTTTCCAGCTCTTCATCTCCTCAGGAAGCTGGGATAGGACTAAATTCTCGGTTATTTGCCCACAAGTTAACAGAATGTCTGCAGTGTGTCACTGTAGACAAACTTGAATTTAATTCAAAACAGTGCAGTAAATATTAAGATGTGTTGGATAAATTCAAAACTTGAACTGAAGAAGATGGGTCTACATGAAGACTATATCAGTATCTTGTTTTTGTGTTTGTTGTTTATTTCAGTACAGAACTAAGCACCAAGATGGTCTTGAACGTTAGCTTGATAATTAACAAGTACCTATGCAAGGGGCTGGGGATTTAGCTCAGTGGCACAGCGCCTGCCTGGCAAGTGCCAGGTCATGAGTTCAATTCCCGGTACTGGAAAAAGACAAAACAAACAAACAAACAAACAAAAAGCAAGTACCTATACATTTCTTCTGTCTGTTTCCTTGTTTCCATGTTTGCTTGGTTGTAATGCTCGGCACTGAGTCTAGAGCCTTCACACTGTGGTGCATCCATAACCCATTTTAGTCTTCTGGTGGGTACCACCCCACCTGCCTTGCACTCTCATTTTTAAATTCAATATTTCAACAGGTATTATACATACATGCACACATACGTACAGGTATGCACACATAGTGCTCTTATGTAGTTCCTACATCTCACAGTACTAAGGCACAAACTTTAAAAGAGTCAGAGTCAGCATGTAAGGCCTCAAAAATCTCAAAACACTACTGAATGTTCTCCCCAAAGAAACACTCCTAAAGCCAACTTAACAATGCTGAGTACAGTTGTTTTCATCAATTTTATTATTTTCTGTTTGAATCATTGTAATTTTCTTCCTTGTCGTAGGTTTGGATTTGAATTTTTTGATGTTATTGTTTTCTTAGGATCTTCAAATGCTTTCTTAGGCTATTTAGTTGAGCTTGCTTTTTTTGAGTGGACATTTCATCTATAAACATAAACTTCCCTCTTAGAACTGCTTTCATTGTGTCCTATAGGCTTTGAAATGTTTTATTCACATCACTGTTTGATTCTAGTTTAATAGAATAGTTTAATTTGAATAAATTGATTTCTTCCTCGATTTATTTTGTGACCAAGTGATTATTCAACAGTGTGCTGTTTAATTGCTAGGTGTCTGCATAATTTCTGTAGTTTCTTTTGCCATTGATTTCTGGTTTAATTTTCATACGTATATATTTAAGTATGCTTTATTGGCTAGTACATGGTATATTTTAGAAAATTATCATGTGCTGCTCAGAAGAAAGTATATTCTGCTGTTGTTGGATAGAATGTAAACTAGCATATCTACTTTGGAAATCCATATGGCTATTCCTCAAAAATCTAAACATAGAAATTCCATTTGACTCAGCTATTCTCCTTTCAAGTATAGTTAAAAACATCATATTGCAGTGATCCTTGCATACTCATGTTTACAGTAGCAAAACTCACAATAGCTAAATCTTAGAAGAGGTCTATATGCCCATTAACAGATGAATGGATAAACAATGTAATACCTGTATGCAATATACTAGTACTCTGCTCTACAGAAGGGTAAATTTGAACCATTGGTAGGGAAATGAATGCACCTTGAGATCATAATGTTAAGTGAAATAAATTGCATACATAAGCTTAAATATTACATAGTTTTTCTTATATGAGGAGCTCAAAGTATAAGTAAAGGAGCAAAATAAAAGGTAGATAATAGAAAATAAGGGGATAGATCCTTAGCATATGCAAAGGGGACCAGGAGATGGAAGGAGAGGAAGGGGAAATAAAAAAGAATTAAATGTGCTATGCACTGATTCCCCACAATGGATGAAATCATTATGCACTACACACATGCACTAATACAAACAGAATTTTAAAATGTCAACTCCATGCTGATCACAAAAGTCTCATTAAAATAAAGAAAGTAAGCAAGTGAAGGTTATTTATAAATGTAGGCATGATAAGTCAGAGAAAACACAAGAAATAATAATGAGAGAAATAGAGAAAGTTGAATATTTCTCTTAGAGCCAAACCAAAGAACATAGGAAGCAAAATTAGTCCATTCAGTTTGCTAAAAACCAGATTAGACTTGATCATATAACTGCAATGAATCTTTCTTTCTTTTTTTTTTTTTTTTTGGTACCAGGAATCAAGCTCAGAACCTTGCACTTGCCAGGCAGGAGCTGTGCCCCTGAGCTATAACCCTGGCTGCTGCAATGAATGTTTATGCTACAGTGGAGAATATAAGTTAATATTTACTGCCCACACCTGTCTAAGATAATCAGCAGTGGCTGTTCCTGCCTGGGTGAGGATACTATACTGAAGGCACAGGAAGTTGGGCCTGTTCCAACGGGAGACAACAGGAAGTTACCCACCCACACTGCGGACAGCCTTGGGCGTGTGTCTGGTCTTGTCAACCCAGCATACTGCACATTTTCCTTGATTTCTTTCTGTCTTTGCATGCTAGTGCCAGCTTCAAGGTGAGAATATTTCTTTCCTTCTTTTTTGCTTACTTCTGCATCCCTAAAATAATCTTTAGCAAAATAAACAGTGATCCATGGTGATTTATGGAAAAGGAATAAAGAGATCCATCTCAGTATAACTTCTTTTTCTGCTCCTCCTCTTGGACTTCCCCAACAAGTCTAACCCTTCTGCCTCCCTGCCATTGAAAAGAGTGACTTATAACACACCTGAAAAAGCTCTCCAACTCTTCTCCTACTCAAGGCTTAAATTTATCATTTTGATGGCTTTGGACCAACCATAGGAACTCAGATACATTGTGTTGTATCTGAGAGCACCTTGGAAGCTATACTGAGTCTATGTCTGGTCACTTGGCCTTTCCTCTCTGATCTTTTGCTTTGCTCCATGGGGACCAAAAACTAAGTGGCTTTTCTTCCTCATGTTCTTCTTCCATGATGATCCTGCCTTGGAGCCAGCTGACTATGGACTGAATCCTCTGATACTGTGAGCCTAGCAAAGTTCTCCTCCTCTAGGTTGTATATTTTAAGTACTAGGTCTCTGTGACAAAAATCTGACCAGTACAACTCTGTTCGCTTGTTTGTTTTAATAGGTATTACATTTTAGACCATTTCAAAAAGAAACAGAAAATGAGTCATTTGGAGTTTCTAAGCCCCCAAATACACAGAGTTTCTGCCATTATCCTGACACTTTGATGTTACTTATAGTTACCATGTGGTCTGCCTTTGCTTTTCATCAGATTCTCTTTGTTTTGTTCTCTTTGTGCTTCAGGATATTTGACCCAAGTCTGGTGGTAGAAGTGACTCCACCAACAAGAAGCCAAGAAACTTGGGGGCAGCGATGTCAAATACAGCTCTGAAGTATACATTCCATTCTACCAACCTGAGTAGTTTATTTAGCAATACCTTTGGTGGTAGATCATGATTTTCATTTTTGTCACTTTTTAAGATTGGCAAATGTAAAAAGTGACCAGTGAAGATTATAAATTAATTTTTGGTTTCCTATAATACAGAGCTAACTCTCCCAGTGGTAAGAGCCCTTGTGATTAATTTTAGGATAATATGTATTTTAGTTTTCACGATTTGTAAAGCGAAGATTTTATCCTCTGTCCTCTGATCTTAAAATTCTCAGCAGGAGAAAGTGTGGAGATCAGTGTACACATTTTGGGTCTAATGACATACAACATCTGCTTGATTTCCATTTAATAAATGAAGTAAAATATCATGTAATTCCTGGGAGGCCTGGGTTTATCTATGGAATTCTAAAAGTCCTTTCATTAGCTGATTAGCTTTTCTTCCTGACTATCTGCAAATCAGAGGCACCCTTACAATAAGCAAGTATTCCCTTCCAAACTCTATGAAAACAGATTATGTTTAACCACATAGAAGCAGGAGACAGATCAACCACTGCATCTTGCAGAAGATGCAGAATGAACATTCAGCACCCTGATCTCTTAATGCCGCTTTCAGGAACTTTATTTGCTGGTAGCCTAAGGCACTTCGCTCTGTGGTGTTTTTATTACTTGCTTCAATCAACAGCCTGTTTCATCGCACATTATGTGGGTCTCAAATCGCTCCTACATTCCGAGCTGTGAATGTAAGCGCTCCCGGCTGCAGCCTCTCCTCTGGGCAGACACATTTTGATGATGCCTTGAAGGACAGAACTTTTGTGAGAGTGTGGGCTCTCAGGAACCTCTTGCATTCTCAAAATTTTCATCTGAAGTTTCACATTTTTAGATGGACTTACTGAGTTTCTGTGGAAGCACGGGGAACGATTAGGCACAGAGCTGGGATGAGCACGCTTTCCTTCTTACTTTTATACATACAGAAGCCTAAAACTTAGAAGGTCTCTGTGCGTTCCACACGTTTATGTCCACATGTCCTTATTTGACAGAGTTTACCTGACTAAGATGGGCTGGCCAGCGATGATTTCCAGCACTCTACGCAAGCCTTCAACAAGTTCATAGAATGCCAGCCCGTGTCATTTCACTGGATCAAATGCTGGTGATTACATTTGCAATTTAATTAAGACAGCTTTATTTTTAGAGTTTGCTTTGAAGGACTGGTAGGAAAAGACGTGTGTTGCTTTCTCTTACCATCCAGGAAAAAAACCCAATACATCAATGCTAAAATGTTATGAAGAGAAGGGCAGACTGTCAAATGATTTCAGCACTGAATATAGCAGCAGATTGTATGCTGACTTTCACTATTTAGGAGAAAGACACAGTACTTTTCTTTTTAACTCCTTCGTACTATTCTCTCTCAAGAAAAAATTAGCCTCTGCTCAAAAATGCAAAATTTGGTTAAGAGGATGAGTTGATCACTAGCTATGACAGTAGACAAACTTTTACTGCCCCTGTAGGCTTTAGAAGACTTGTCTTTTTGCTGGGTGTGGCGGCGCACGCTTGTAATCCCAGCACTTGCAAGGCTGAGGCAGGAGGATTGTTGTGAGTTTGAGACTGGCCTGGGCTCAAAGTGAGCTCAAGACCAGCCTGAGCTGCATAGAAAGACCCTGTCTCAAAAAGACAAAAAAAAAAAAAAAAAATGGAAGACTTGGCTCACTATGCACTCCTCATTTTGAATAAATTCCTCCTCAGAACTGAAGGACTTTTACACTCAAATGAGAGATTTTTTAAAAATATTAACCACTACTCTCTGTAAATTATAGGCCTTCATCCTTTTAACAAAGGCAATTTAACAAATCAGAGAAAATATCTGCACAAAGATATGTTCTGGCAGTCCTGAAATTAAAACAATTAGGCAGCAGCCTGTCCTTCTGATAAACGGTGGACGGAGTGATTTGGGCCGGCTCAGGAGAAAACCAATTAAGTGTGTGGTAAAGGTGACGAGGAAATTGTTTTACCTGCATGCTTTTTGCAGGTTTGGCTGTAGAGAATCATCTTGTTTTAACTACAAAATACTTGTTGAAAAGCATCCTAGTGCTGCAGGGTTTTCAGGTCCTATGAGGTCTCCGTGCTCTGTCTTCCGACTCTGGGTGCAGAAGCTGGGCTGTGCAACTCAGGCCAGTGTGAGGTCCCAACACCAGCCAAAAGAAGGACGCTGGGAGAAGGCCGTCCAGAGGATCAGCTGTATGCCAGGACACAAAGGGCCTTTTCGCCGCCAGAACCACTGTGGTGGAGTTCCTGCCGCACGGCGTACGTCCGCAAAGCCGCTGTGTCCCCTGTTCTGAGAGCGAAGGGAGCTGTCTTGCTGGGGCCTTGGAGCAGTGCCCATTACAGTGGCCCTGCTTTGTGATAAGGTGCATGGGGAATGGAAATATTAAGCAATGGTGAGAACAAACTGTCACTGTGCAAGGTTCAGGGATACCTTCAGCTGGGTGGGACACCAACCCATGTGTGTGATGAGGCAAGGACAACCGCACTAGCCACTCTGCGTAGCACCACACCACATATCCACATCTTTTTACAATAAACTGAGACTAAGTAGTGGATAACAATCTATGAAAATGTATCATTAATAAATACAGAAGCTTGGAAGAGTAGTCTTCATAAAGATTTTTATTCTGTACTTTATAGCTACCAGTGAAATAGCCAATGACTCTGATAGTGTACCTCTCAGAAAGGTTTCCACAGAATACCCTTAAACTTTAGTATATGTTCTATTCTTCAACAAAGACTCTCAATGAGCTGGAAATGAATTGACTTGAAATCAATTTCTTCCTGTAAAGTACTTTAGAAACTATAACTTTATAGATTAATTCATTGAAATTGGCTATTGATGAAGTAGTAAAGCTGCATTTTGAAAATTCAGCATCACTTCATTCACGGTGAGCCCATGAAGAAGTGACTACTTTGTGTTTCCAAAATTAATACCAAGTCCCTTCTTCTATTCTGTCACACCACCTCTGTGAGAGACTGGTTTCTCTAGTGTGAGTTTCATGAAAGTAGAAGGAAGAAATCACCTATATATAAATTATTTCTCTAGGGGAGCATTGCCATCAGCAACACAATTAAATTAACCAGCAAGAAGCAAGATTACTCATCACATTGAAAACTTAAGTATCAGTGGACACGGTGTTCACCAAAGATGCGTGTACAGGTGTTAAGTATGTCAGGTGCCAGTTCTTTCACAACTTCTTGTTTAATTATAATTTTAAAATTAACAAGTTATGAGGCATGATTCTTCACAAATCATTAATATGTAGAACGCCAGTGAAAAATATGTTTTAAAGTTTCTCTATGACACTGATATATGTCTTCTGATTATATTGATTAGAATCCAATTCATATCTATTGAATCTAAAAATAAAAACTTTGAACTTATATTTTCTATGCTTTTCAAAGTTTGCTTTCTAGGGGCTGGGGATTTAGCTCAGCGGCAAAAGCGCCTGCCTGGCAAGCGCAAAGTCGTGAGTTCGGTTCCCGGTACCAGAGAAAAACCAAAAAAAAAAAAAACAAAGTTTGCTTTCTAGAATTATTTGCATTATATCATAAAAACTCATTTGTTTACTGATATATATGCAGATATTTATGTCAACATAAAATCTTTTAGGAAGTAATACACGCGCATCCTTCTCCACAGTAAGTTTGAGAATCCTGAAGCGCCCTCCAAGAGTATCGGCCACATACACTCTCTGGCCGGGTGGCCCAGTCCTGACTCTGTGACCCGCGGGTTTCCCAGTGAGAACCCTGCACGCCCAGTGGTTCTGTTCAGACCGGGAGAAGGATTCGGTTTTCTCCAGCCAAGGCCCTTGACGCTACCTTCCATTCCTTGTTGCTCCTTTCCACTGCCTCCTAAGTATTCATTTACAAGTTTGATCTTAAACTCTCCTTTTTAAAAACCCTTCAGTATCTTCCCATTACTGGTGGAAAAAAAATCTACAGTATGTGCCCAAAAGACAAGAATGGTGATGCTTAACTTTTCTTGGGTCTCTACGATTTGTCACTTATCCTCTAAGTTACACCAAAGTTTGGGAGTTCTTTAATTTCTCCAATATTCTACACTACTTTCGACTTTGAGGTTGTCCGTGAGTCAGCTCAAAATGGTCTTCCTCTAATTCAATATTTTAATCCTCTCTTCCTCTAGGCTCCTGTCCAGTTCCACTCGCTCTGGGAAGCATTCTTTCCACGGCTCAGATTTGCTCCACAGATCGTCTCACATTCACCTAGCACCGCGTATTTCCATTGCCTCTTGTTTGCGGCAAGAAGTCTGTGAAAACATTGGCTTCTTCTAGAGGAAAATGAGCCGTGTAAGTGACATGCTGCTCTTCATTTTGTGGCCTTAGTCCCAGCACTAGTGTCAGGAACAGAGAGCGTCCTCCAAAGTCCGGCGGAGCGGCCTCCGTGCCTGAGCAGGGTGGTGGAATCAGTGCTCAGCCTCTCTGAGTGGAAATTGATTTCTGAAGGTCGCAAAGGTTGTAATTGCACAGATGCATCATAATTTCATCTAGTCGTGCGGCAGCTACCATCTACGGATAAAGTTTCCCCAGAGTGACCGTCCTGCACCCATCTGCCAGGATCACTTTAACTCTTCTTGCTTCCTAAATTTAATTCAGTGTTACTTCAATTAACTTTAGATTCACAGAACATTTCTAAGGAAGATAAGTGGAGTTCTCGTCCACCCTGAAGTTGGCGTCTCCTCTCATTCATGTCTCGCATTTGTAGGGACGTCTGTGACAACCCCCACTCTTTGAGCCAGGAGTAACACATTTTGATTGACAGAAATAAACCTGCGCTGTGTTCAGTTCTCTCCATACTCACCCTTTGCATTTTCTCTGACTCAAGATCCCATTCAGGGTGCCACTTTCAGTCATATGTTCTCCGTAAGCTCCTCTAGATTGGTAATTCTTTGGGTTCTCCTTGTTTTTCACAATGTAGATAGATTTGAAATTATAACCCAGATGTTTCATGGAATATCTCTCAACTGGGGTTTATTCAATATTTCATAATTACTCTGGGGCTGTGGGTTTTAGGCGGGAGAGAACAGAGCTAAAGAGCAATCCGCACACAGGTTCTACATGACCAGCAGGACTCACTGCTGCTGATGGTCCCCAGTCTGCGGGCCCAATTGCGCACTGGGAAGTGGCCCTTCCCACACCGTGCTGTTTTAAAGGAATTTTCTCTGCCAGGACACAGTTAAGGGGCAGTGAATTATGTCCCACTTCTTTTGAGAAAGCAGTATTTACATAAATAATGTTTTACTTCTTCATAGGATATTTATCTTTACTTCTATCTATTAATTGACTTGTGCTCATGTATGTCAGCGGGGAGTTGCAGGTTTTCATTTGTCCTCAGCCTGTGCTCCAGTATTTCACACACCGGCTCTCACCATCCAAACATTTGTACCTGATTCTGCTGTCTCTGTGACATTTCCTCACCGTGAGAGTGTGCCTTGTTTTGAGCACTGCCTTACTTTTGACCTGGCAGAGGGAATGTTTCAACCTCTTCGTGTGTGCTCCATGTCTCAGACTGAAAACCAGCTGCTTGTCCTGTGGTCTCTGGCTCTGTTATTGGCGAAATGTGTTTAGGACACAGAATCTGGCTACGGAGTGTGTTTGTGTGTTTGTTATCAGCAAGGTGTTGTTGCCTCTGGCCTCTCTAGTTGACAAAACAAGGAAATGGTTTCACATACACTCACCCCCGTGTGGTGGAGCATCTATATAGACGTCTATATGTGTATATGTCCATATCCATTTTGAGTTCATCATGAGTTCATGCTGATGTCTTCAAAGCCAATCCAGCACATCAACGGTCATTCTACACTTCCTCCTTTGGTCATTCGTGACAGAGGCAGGGCTGGCTCCAGCCATCCGCCAATTATTCAGTTTTCATTTCCAGAATACTGATGTTAGAACTGTTAATCAATATTCCATTGGGAGATAGTTTTACCCACTGGAGTGCAGAATTATGTTTAGTTTATTTTGCCATTATTCTTATGGTCTCTATTCACTGCCAGTATTACTTAGGTCAGAAATCTTTGAAGTTCCCTTCAGTGAGATAATTTCATATATTTATAATGCACTTTGATTTGAAATAGTTTGAATTCTAAATTTGACCAAGCTCCTAAACTCTTTCCTGGAAGTTTCACACACTTAAATCTATCTATCCATTATGCTGTAAAGCTCAGTGGGGGTTTTCCCACTCATGGTATCACGAATCCACCATTTCAAACCTGGAAGGGTTTCATCCTGGCATGTCACTGTGTGTTTCCCCTGCTGTCCTTGGAGAACCACTGGAAACCACCATCTTTTCTTGTCCCTGTCGCTATGCTGTTTCTGAACTGTCACATGAATGGGGTAATACAGTTTAGCAAGCCTTTCCAGAATGACTTCTCTCACTTAAGATACTCACCCGTTTTATTTCTTTTTCTTCTTTCTTTTTATGGATTAAGTCCTAGTCTGTTTTCTGTCCTTCTAACAGAACACCAGAGGATGGGAAATTCATAAAGAGAAGAAATTAATATTCACAGCTCTGGACACTGGGAAATGCAAGAGCGTGGTGGCAGCATCTGTGGAGCCTCGTGCTGTCTCCCGCATGGTGGAAGGTGTTGCTTCCCAGGGGGTGGGGTCAGGAGGCAGAGATTTTCCCAACAGTGCTCTTCTGTGACAGCCAAGGTGCTCATCCTGAAGGCAGGCACAGTCTCCGTGACAGCCACCTTTAAAGACCCCACTTCCTGAACTTGCTACAATGGCAGTGGAGCATCCACATGGACTTCAGGAGACAGTCAAACCCTACACCTTCACAGACGATCCTTCTCACTTTTGAGCATCACCTCCTCAATCCATGGACCACAGTACTTTTCTCCACTCACTAGAAGGAACAGTAGTTTAGTTGCTTCCATTTGGCGGCAGTTAGAAATCAAACTATAGGACACATTTGTGTACCGGTTCTTATGTAAATAAACTTATGAAATCATTTGGTTAAATGCAGAACAGACCTCTGATGAGAGCATGCTCAGCGTTTTCAAAACGGCCTCCTCGTAGGGGAGGAATCACTTCCACACCCCAAAACACTGAATGGGAATTCTGCTGTGTACAGTGATGATGTCAGTTGCTGAATTTTAGCAAGTTTGAAGTGAATAGTAGCATTTCCTTGTTACTTTAATTATGGTACATATTACTTTCGTACTCATATTTCCTGCCAGATTTCTTAAGTATTTAGTAATCTGCTCAGAGTAGTCTGTTTTAATGCTTTTGTGTTGCTGTTTTGTTTGTTTTGGTTTTTGCTCGGAGCTGTGAACTCAGCCCAGGACCTCAGGTAGCAGAACTCTACCCCAGAGAGGGTCGAACACTGCCAGGTGCTGAGGCATTTTTAATTGAGGTATTTTCTGCACTATTTTAAAAGATTTTGACTTGTTCATGACCTTTGCATCCATCTGAATACTAAATTTTGTCAGCAATGCATTTTGCAAATATTTTGTTTTTAAGCAGTGAAGAGTCTTTTTATTCTCTTCAGATTACTTTTCGCAGAGCCAATGCTTCTAACATCACAAAGTCTTTTTCTTTTTTGGATCATGCTTTCATTACTGTATTTCTACCTCCTAACAAATTCAGGGTAGCATCACGAGGGTTGTGCATTTGTTTTTCTTTGATATCATTTTGATTTTTCTGTTTCTTTGTCACTCAGAATAAATTATATAATCAATTGGTGGATAAGTTTAAAATACATGCAACAATTCTGATTGAGATTGCATTAAAATATAGGTCAAATGAGGAAGATTAGCATTAACAGTGTTGAGTGTCAAAATCCTTGAACGTGAATATGTCCACTTCCACATAGACTCTTTGTATTTTCTTTCCTCAGTGTTTTATAGTTCTCCATATAGAGATCATGTGCTTTTATAAGTCAGTGCCACACTTTGTGTCAACAGAATAAGTAAAAAAAAATGTAATCATGTCAGTATATGCAGGTAAAGTATTTCACAAAACTCAAACATCCATGATACAACTTCTTGAGCACATAAATTGAAAAGTTCTACATTGCAATAAAATAGATATGGTAAGAGCTTACCACTATATAATTGATGATCAGGGACTAGCTTTCCAAATGAGATTGTAGCAAGGTGAGAGTATCCTCTCTCTTGCACCATTTTTATTTCAAAATCAAACTGCAAGTGCTAGCAACATAGTAAGGCAAAGCACTGAAACATATATAGAGTGAAAATAAATTAGTAACATTTTTATTTCCAGATAACATGTCTATCTATGGAGAAACACACAAAGAATTTAATAAAATCTCATGGAACTAATAAGCAACAATAATAAAGCACACAGCATGATGTTAAAATGCTTTTTTTAATATATAAACAACTTACAATTGAAAGTGCAATGAAATGAAACATTTAAAGCAGAAAAAAACTCAACTAGATATGCAGATGTGTTAGCTACTCACTTTTTGTTATAAATTCTATGAAAAAAATTCATTTTTACACATATCTCTGTAAGTTTTAAAACACATTAATTTAAAACATTTATAATGTCACTCTAGAACACACATGTCTAATTCTCTGTTGCATATTACTCAATCAAACCGCAGAATTTTTTTATTTGTATTCTATAAACAAAGTAGGAACATGTCCCATTATTCCTCTGTTGTTAAAACTGGACTTACTCAAGCATAGTACTATATCATTTTATGATAGTTTAATATTCTTCATAGAAATAATGCCTTAGGCACAGATAAATATATTTGTAGCAATGTGGGTCAAAGGTGTGACTTTTAATTTATTTTTAAAAAAGAATATCGTCTTATGAAAACTTGTCCTGATCACTAGTATCCCAAGAAAAAGAAATACAAATAATCCTTTATATCTATGAAATAACATGATAAAAACCAAAAGAAAAGAAAAAAAAATCTTTTGTAGCACACACAGATATGGGTTCTCAAATGCTGACAATAAAAGCAAAGTATAGGTCAAAGTTTTCATCGAAAATACGGGTGGTTTATGTGAAAATATTCAGTTCCTGTCAATTGCTCCAGAATGATTTCATTTCTCTGAATGGTAAAGAAGGAACATTCCCAAAGATGCACACATAAAGATGCATGATGAATCAGAACATAATCCTTCCTTTGAAAATTTCAAATAAATGTGATCAGTGAGTGTGAAAACTAGCGTACATCTGAATTGTACAGCACTCTGCAAACACTCACAAGCATCCCGTATTTCTATACAAAAACTTTTCTAAGGTACATATAAATTTACATATAAATTTATAAAACACCATTAGCCACATTTACCTAAATTTTGATAGTTTGTGTCTCTGCCTCTATTGTGTATAAAAATAGAGACAGAAATACATCAAAATCTCTGGATTTTATCAAGGGATTTTTAACATATTTAGTATTTAACAAATTTATATAAAGGTATTATTTTACTACTTAAATAATAAAGCTGTTTTCTGATTGGAAAAAAAAAGTGTGCTAATAACCTCCTGCCTTTATAGGTAAAGGTAGTAAACGTGAACATTATTTTATGTCCACTTTCCCTCCATCTGCTAATAATAAATGTCTAGTGATGATAGTTGAATTTATTTACGTAACTCATGTGTGCGCATGTGGGCGCAGTACTGGCGACTGAACACAGGGCCTTCACGCAGAGCTAGTTACCCAGCCCTTTATCTTTTTTTTTAAGTTTTAGGACCTTGTCACTAATTTACTGAATTTCTCAGGCTGGACTCACATATGCGATCTGCCTCGGGCTCCCAAAATGTTCGCATCACAGGTGTGCACATGAAGCTTGGCTTTATCTAGCATATTTTTCTTCAATAGTTTTCCTTTTTCATTATTATACTTGACACAAACTTCAGCCTAAATCTCCACTTAACAGTTTTCTGTGCTAGCCCTCTCTCCTGTGAGACAGTGATCCCTCCACTCTCCACATATTTAGGGTGTTAGGAGGACCCAAGGAGAGCTCGGCTGCTCTGAGTTTGTATAAATGAGCTTCTCTTTTTAAAGCAACCATGGGAAACTTGTCCTTCTGAACATATTTTTGAACCAGTCTAAGACTGGAATGCTGTCCATGTGGGAAAGAGGGTAGACATGCTTATGGGGAAATTTTAGGGAAAAAATAAATTATAGGACTACTTGCACGGTGCATTAAAATTAACTATAGCGAACAGAGATTCCAGAAAAGTAAAAACATAAAAATGAGATGAAAGGAAGTTGTGTGAGAAGCAGCAGCAGCATTTGTTCGATGGCACTAGAGAAGTAGGAGCAAAATCAACGTGATGAGAAAGGTATCAGTCACCTGAGCGACACATTCGTAAAATTCAGAAGAGAATAGGGTTAAACAATGACAGTGAAGACAAGAAATATAGAGGAAAGTATTGACTGAAGTCTAAGGACAAGATATGCTAATAATACAACAGAATGAATTACGGCAAAAGACTGCTCCCTCTTCTTAAATTAAACACAATGATTTGCAGATGTAAAGCACCCCCAAAGCATCGGGGACATTCTTCTTGTGTGGGTGTGTATCTATGTATGTATGAAATACTTTGACGTGTTCCTGAAGACCTTGCCTAATGACGTGGTATTAAATATTGCTGAACACTTACTAGTTTCAAAGGGAAGAGTAATAGTGGAAGTTATACAGTGATACAGTCTTAAGAAAGAAGCATTCAAACATGAGTTGAGTTTGTTTAGCAGATAACGTGCTTCGTATTTTTCAAACTAACATGGGAGGTGAGGGTGTGTTGAAGGTGGTGAAGTTTGGGTAATCCACTATAGGTCCAAATCAAAATTGCGCTTGGTTATACTTTCTTTGATTGGGGGGGGAGTTTACATTATAAGTAGCTGCCTACCACTCTAAAGGGCTGAAAACAGGCTTTTGAAAGGCAACATCAAAATGTTCTTGTCTTCTCACAGTCTAGGTTTCTATTTTTCTTTTAAGGAGGTCACAGCATCTGTGAAGGCACTTTGAATCTGCCTATAAAATTTTTAAGGCAGGTGACCATCTTTCACTCAAGTATACTTAAATGAATATTTCAAAAGTTGTACATAAGACAGAGAAGCAAAGCAAAGGTTGAACACAAAAGGCCGTGGGAGCTCGTGGTCATAATTCAGGCCTAGAACAAATAGAAGACTCCAGGGAGGTGGCTTCTCCCTCCTTCGCTCTGATGTTCATACAGAGAGAGATTAGGCTAAGCTGAAAGTGGCTCACAATTTCAGCTCCTTCCGCACGGTTGGGTCTCACCCACGATGGAGGTGTGTGTTCTCTGTGAAGGGTCTTTGGATTGGAATCTGTCCAAATATTAGTCCATGCTTGTGTTTGTTACTATTTAATGTCTCTTGTTTAAAAAACCACCATATATCACAAGTCATAAAATAATGGCATTCTTTTCAACTGATGCTGTAATAAAATATTTTTAATGAGGCAAACATTTTATTTAAGAAACTAGTAAGTTGGTGTCACAGTTATTTTATGGAATATTCAGTGATACTAATTCCTCCTTTAGGTTTCAAGCTGTGACGGTTCTGAAGCTCCTCTCAGAACAAACTGCTGGCCGCAGTTTCCAAGGCGACTTCTGAAGTGGCTCCTTGACCGGGAGGACCGGAAGTGCAGCGCAGCACCTTGTGCATGGTGCACAGTACAATGCTCAGGCTGTAGCTTTGAGGATATCAACCAGGGTCTTAGACAAATTTCAGCGCCCTGATAGAAGCTGCCATTTTCCCACTTTTATGTACCAGTGTCAAAAATATTTGCTTTGAGTCCTTTTTTTTTTTTTTTTTTTGCATTTCAGTATTTAGAAAAAGTCAGGAAGAGAGTAGAAAAGCAGAATCGCACTGATGCCTAATCAAAACCAGAAATGGTGGAGTTTGGCCGGAAAGCAGGAAATAGATACAGGTGGATGCCAGAATATTTTAGTAGATTACAGCAATCAGCAGTTTCAAATGAAGGTTTCATGTACCAAGAAAGATACGGGCAGCATGAACGCCTGGAGAAATCGCCCGCAGAGATAAGTCTAATTAGCACTGACTCTCTCCCTGCAGCATCTGCGATATGTGTATTTACCAAAAAAAAAAAAAAAAAAAAAAAAAAATAGCTTGTGAACATAGAGTTCTTCAGAGCTGTCTGTAATTCTGCTTCAAGCAGACAGTAAAGTAGCCATTTAAATGAAGTATGTTTAATAATAAATAATAGTATAACAAAGTCTATTTAGGGTCTATTAGGGTCTATTTAATAATAAATAATAGTATAACAAAGTCTATTTAGAGTCATAGATTATTCTGTTTTTTTTAAAAAAATCAATTGATGGAAAGCAGAAAATGAAATATAACATATATGAAAAATGTCATCAACTTAATAGAGCATGCATTTTTGATGTTAGAATAATCACTTCACTTGTGTATTTTTTAAATTAGTGTTAATTACTTCATTCAATATTTACTATAAGCCATTTACATAAAAATTTGGGGACCTATGAACAGCCTTTATTATACTGAAAATGTCCTTTTCCTTTCTTTCTCTCTCTCTCTCTCTCTCTCTCTCTCTCTCTCTCTCTCTCTCTTTTATTGTTTTACAAATAGAGCATTAACACATTCAAAGCGTAAGTTAAAAAGGCAGAGTAATGTGTTTTCAAAGAAAACTTCTTTCCCATCACAAATAAAATTATCACTTTATCTTCTTCCGGAAATCATGAGGACAACAATGTCCAAAAACAAAAAGAATCACCCTGGTGGATATCATTCTTTCAGTATCGTCTAATTGTCGTAATTGTGTTTCCGTGGGTAGGTGTAATTCTGGTGCACTGTGTTCAATCAGCAATAGGATCAGTTCCGGGTTTCGGGAGGAAAGCTGGAAGAGACCTCCACCATGGTAAGAACGCGGAGATCCTAGACGTGGACCAGATGTCAGTAAAGGAAGGCTGGGTCCCTGTCACCAGAGACTGAGAAGGTATGTGTTCTGACCAAGGAATCAAATGCTGGCTTACAAGGAAAGCGTGGGTGAGGAATGCCACAGGAGGGCTGCGCGCAGTGATCAGGTCAGCCTCGGGCTTGGGAGGTGTGCGTCGGAGCCTTAGGGATCTACTTACCAGCACTGCAGTTAAAACCATGGCTCAGTTGAAGTTGCAAGCTGCAAGAATGAGCTCTGAAAGGAAGGAGCTGACTTCTTACTTTTCCCTTCTTTGGCACTAGGGATTAAGCCCAGAGCCTTCAGACTCAGCCATGTTCCCAGGACATATATACATATACATATATATATATATATATATATATATATGTTTTCTGAGACAGACTTGCTGCTAAGCTGCCCAGGCTGGACCTGAGTTTACTGTCCTCCTGGCTCAGCCTCCCAGCGTCCTGGGATTGCAGGAATTTTTCCTTTCTTCATGTCTTCTGGAATGAGGCACCAGGGATGGGAAGGACAGGAAAAATCACTGGCTTAAAGAAAAGTGGACAAAGCTGGAAGGGACGTCTTGGATTTCACGCTGGCTGACCTTGTGCTGCGGAAGTGGATGGGAGTGACTGTATGTGTCTTTGCTTCACTATTCAACTGTCGTGCTTTCTAAACAAGCTCTGACTGTTGGTGTCCAATATTGTTTCTAGATAGCGCATTTTGGTCTTACTCGTAGGAGGGCGTTTATCTAGAAAACATCAATTTCATCTGCTGTAAGGGCAGAATGGGTTTAAACTAGGCACACCTCCCATCCTGATGTATGTTGATGTCACTAGCCTGGCACAGATCAGAGAAGCCCTGTGTAGAATATAACCTAGTTTCTCTGAAAAGTTTCTGGTCTTTTACTTCACACTCCTTAAACCAAACTAAATAGTCCCAAACAGCCTTCCAAAGAGGACTCACGGCTGTTGTTGTTGTAATCCAGTTTCTAATAAAGATTCTCCCATGTGAAACACCCATGCATTTGCTCGTTAATGAGATTAAGCCCAATACTGCAGGACATTAAACCACTAATATGAAGGAAGTCATTAATCAAAAAGATTATTTATTCGTAGATCTGCAATATCCAGATACACAGAATAATCAGAAAATTTCCCTTTTTCCCTTATTTAATTGTTCTCCCTTATTAAGTGGCGGCTCTGAGTAAAACCGTGTCCGTCAGTCAGATAACACAGCCTAATTTGCATCCCATAAAGGAAGTCTCGATGCAACTCAAGCAGGAAGCAGTCATCAAAGCCGTCACAAACTGCAAACCACATTTTGTTATAATAATAAAAACAGCATACCTCCCTATCTATTATACGCTGTGTTTAGTACCGTAGAAACCCATTGCTTTTACGATTCACAGCGTGCAGGGATGATATGTACAAAATGACCAATCACTTATAGGACAGGAGCACAGTTAGGCAGAAGAGTACAATCCGGATATTTGCGAACCTATGACAAGTGTAGAAGCTGGCTGCTGGGTTCACATTCATGAACCTGGAGTGGGGATCCAAAAGTGGCTAGAACCTTTGGGCAGCACCTGCTCCACATGTTAAAGCTGTTATGTGTCAATGCCACCTCAGGGAACGTGTGGGACTTTATTGGCCCCAGTCTTCCACAGTGAAGACTCCTCTCTAACAGAGGTTATCATCCTGTGGTCAAGAGGTAGGCCATTTGGGGCTGGGGTTTGAACAATATACTCAATCCAAAAGACTGTGCTCTTAGAGCACCTTCTAAACATGCTACTTCCGGTCAACAGACTCTCCTAAGATTGCAGACAGGAAGAAATAATTTTGTTTGATGGAAGAGGTTTTAGGAGACTGCAGAAGCAAAAGAGAGAGGAGCATACCTACCTGAGCCTGAGGAGGAATGAGATTTCAGTACACATTGATATCCACAGGCTAATTGACGGGAGATATGGAACCACACACATTTTCCACAGAGTTAATCATTCAAAGCTCTGAGGGAGCCATGTACTCTTTTATTTATGCCTCTGCCACAATTGAGAGAAATTCTCTTCAGCACTTAATCCTGAATTAGATATTCCTAAAGTCAGTCTCTCAATTTCCAAGGGGCAATTAATTTGATACTCGGATTTAAACATCTTTCAGGTATTCACTGCAATCTTTGCAATATTTTTATAAAAGGTTTTACAAAAACTGCAAAGATACACACTTTCATGAAGAAAATTTAGATACAAAGCAGACATGGGCTCCTTTCCATGTCCCGTATATTTGTTTATTTTAATGAAGGTAGAATGCACAATGCCAGGATGGAGGAGGAGGTGGAGGTGGCTGTGTTGGTCTGAGAAACGAATCTAATTGCTCTTGGATGCTGCTCTGTGATGAGAGGTAGTTTTCCCCAAAACGTGGTAGACTCGCTGATTCAGGCACAGCCTTTGAGGATGAGTTTAGCAGGTCTGAACGCTCCACCCCTTTGTGCTCCAACCTCCTTGAAAGCTTGGCTGCCTAGTGCTCTCATGCCAGGATGGTTCTTCCCCTTTGGAGACACTTGGCACCTTTTGCTTCACTCTGTACCTATAAAGCTCCTCGAGTGGCCCTCTGAGGGTCTCCAGGGTCCTACATGAGCTATCTATGCCTGCATCTCTACTTGTATTATATGAAGAAGGGAGGTCCTCCAAATCCAGGAGCCTGGAACTCAGAGTCTGGTCAGGTGACTCGTGCCCAGGGGAATTTCTCCTTAGATGGCGACATCTGCAAGATTCCTTAAGCACAGCATGCTGCCTACATGTGGTTCGGGGCCAGGATATTTGTTGTGTAAGATTGTCCTTTGGGCCACTTTGTACTTTCATAGATGCCATCAATTATGCAAACCTAGGGTTAGCTTACCAGTGACCACTTCCACACTGTCATGCGGCTTCCGGAGCACATAAATCCAGCTCTATTAACAAGAGAATTTCCCCCTCATCCTTGGATGAGAATTTCCCTCTCATCCCTCCAGCCCTTCTCACTGCACACATTGCTGATGTCCCTGTGATCTGGGCCACAAAGTCAGACAAGGACCATCCAGCCAGCAGGCATGGACATACAACGGCATGCACGTTTCTGCCGGTCATCTGTGAACGTGGGGAAGGTTATTACACGATTTACCAGCTCAGGCGTAGCTTACAAGAATCATTAGCACATCACCAGGACATTTGCGAAAGCCCCAAATTATATCTTAGTTATTTGTGTGTCCCCAGACTGAGCCTCAGAGCCTGGTATGTAGATATCATTCGATAATTACCTGCTCAATTGAACTGATAATGTTTGTGTAAACTTGATTATGCAAGAGAATATGCCAGCAGAGCAGGAAAACAAAGAGTCTGGGGGGAGATAAAATAAATTTGACAGGAAGAAGGTATTAATTAAATATGCATGAACAAAGAAGAATAAACAAGGTACAGATAAGAAAGTTGGGAGGAGAGAGGAGAGGAATTTGCATGAGAATCAGTCTCAATCTCCGCGAATCTCCACAGGCTCAGCCTCTCCTGGCCTCCTCCCAGGGCGCCCAGTGTCTCAGGCAGAGGAGAGAAAGGCGGCGGCTGTGGAACATGAATCAGGATGAGAAACACAGAGGGATGGCGTAATCTTTTGAAGATGGCTGACCCTAAATATGTGCAAATATATCTTCCGAATAGTCGCCAATGGATTTTCCATTATACCTCACAATCAATAACCCCTAACCGTAAGTTATCTTCTCTGCCTCTTCCAAACTGACTGGACAGAGCTGCCTGTCTTCCAGCCAGTGTGAGCTGAACACAGAGGAGGGTGGCTGCATCTGATCCTCACAAACATCCCCCAATCATCTGAATAGGGAACTGCTGTTGTGCTTCCAGATGGGGAAACAGGGATCATGGGGCTGAGGAGGAGCACCTCTCCTGGCCAAGGATATTCCCTTAATGATTGCCTTTCCAAAGTAGCTCAAAGCCACAGGCTTCCACCTTTACCCTGCCATGCATTTCTTTTTAGTTGGATTATGAATTATTTGTAGTTTTTATCCTATTTTGCAAGATCCTTGAGGGTAAAGAACAGCTTGGAGAAGTTCGTCCTAGTTTTCTTTGAAACTTCTTAGCATTAAGACCTGTAGCAGAACAACTTGCTCATATTAGTTGTCATAACCATTAGGAAAGGAGCAAAGTGATCATATTTTAGGAGCTTCATTTTATAAGACTTCCTTACTTAACACCAGATAAACAGGTAACTTTGCCTGAATTGGCCTCATTCATTAAATCTACACATAACATGAAATAGATAAAGCAGAAATAAAATTGAGTAACTTAGAGGCTAGAAAATGATCTATTTGACTTTTAAAAGCAAAGTCTAGAGATTGCTTTTTGCCTACTGACACACCATCAAGTGACATCAAAGTCCACTGCACAAAACAGAAAAGGACTGTCACCCATGGAGCATGCTGTCCCTTTAATGCAAGCAGCTTTGTTCTGCCTGCTTTAAATATCACACTTCCAAATTTCCTGAATAAAGTGTTTCACAAGTAAATATGTAGTAAAATCCCTGTTATTGAACTTTGGTTCACAGTTCTTCAGGAGATTCTTGCTTTATCCTTTGTTTTGTTTTTATTTTTTTGCTTTTTTGGGTTTCTTTTGGTACCGGGAATCAAACTCACGACTTCAGGCTTGCCAGACAAGCACTCACACCGCTGAGCTATACCCCCGGCTTATCCTTTATTTTGGATTACCTCCTCAGCAAAGATACATTATTCTCTGTCTTCCCATCTCCTTTCCCAGCCTGTAGGCTCCAGATTAGGTATGAGGTATTTTATTCAAGGGAATGAAAAATAAAGTTGACTTCATGTCATCTGATTAATCTTACGCCCACTGCTGTGTTTTGCTCTCATGTCCCCAAAGCCGCATGTGTGGCAAGGCGGGGCCTTTGGGAAATGATTGGGTCTTGGGACTCTGCAGTCATCACTGGATTCATCCAGTGAACATGGAGCTGAACATGCTGTTAGTGGGGTCAAGTTGGCCCTGGCAGGTCACTGGGACGTGTCTTGCAAGGGTGTCTCTACCTCCCAGATTCCTTGCTTGTGCCTCTGCTTCCTGACTGCTCTGAAGCGGTCAGCTTTCTTCTGCTGCACCTTTCCACTCTTTCCGCTTGGATCCAGCTGACCATGGACTGAACCCACTAACACTGGGAGGCACGCTAAGCCTCTCCTCCTTTATGTTGAATGGATGGAGAATGACTGAAGATGCACACTAAGCATCCTGCCCTGAGGGCCGTGACTCAAATGCGGGTGTGCTCCCATTAAACCACATCGGAGGTACCCTTACAGTGAGCGAAACTGGAAAGAGTTTCAGCTACCTTGGAAATTGGTTGTAGCCAATAAGCAGCATTTTGGGAACCGTAAAGTTATGCCTTATGCTTTCAAAGATTCACTGATTGTTCCATAGGCTCAAAATGGCTATTTCACCCAGTCACAGTGATGATATCCCACTATTGGTCTATCGATAACATTCCCTTTAGCACTTCAAATCTGCTGGTTCTCACTTCAGTCCTCTCAAATTTGAAGTAGCATGGATCACACACATTAGACCACTGGTGCTATAATTTAAATTTAAAACTGGGAGACAACCCTGTAGATGTTCCTGAGTGAAGTTTTGTAACACTGAGTATTTCTGTCATTCAGCAAAATGTGTGGTATTAGAAGGTATAAAGCCTTGGAATATTACCCATTTTGCCATTTAAATGAAGATATGTTTAGAAGTATTGCATTATTAACAAGGCTTGCTTTGAGTGAAATTCTTGCACTGACAAGTCTTGCTTTGGTGAAGCAAGATTCTTAGCATCATGCACTCCTAGGTGAGAATGCCTGATGGGTTTGGCCGGAAGCGCTGTCCAGAGTGTGTGGCTGATCCCACTCCTGCGCTGCAAGGGACTGGGTCCTGTCTCCATCCCACAGTCTCTCCCCCAGATGATATGAGGTTGTAACGTGTGATGTAAACTGTGAAAACTGCTTTGATTTCTAAAAACAGGACATTTTAGTCCTACAAATATCCATAAATCAAACCCCAAGTCAGTATCCTAGCAATTACATTAATTGAATATTGACCTTTAAATCAAATCCTTTTACTGATTCTACCCATCTCATTTATAACAGAGCTCTTCCTGATGTCACTTTGTCTTGATTTGAAGGAAATGTTACCTTACAAATTATTATTTGTGCTCATGTTACTTTCTATACTTACAAAAAGCAATTTCTTCTTTAAGTTAATTTTGTTTTTAAAAAATATGGAGCCCTCCCCTCCATCAGACCTTTATGCCTCACTGTTTCTCTGGAGTGCTGTCTTTACAAACTTCTTCACATCACCACTGGGAGTGCTGCCTTTGTCTGTTATGAAGACTGTCTCATTCTTTCCCTGTGTAATTGCTGTATTTCTTAGGGCAAGCTATATTCAATCCAGAATGGCAGGCTGCATCATATTGGAGGGATGCGTGGTGACACACAGGCTGTAAATATAGTGGTCAAAATATAAGTGAAATGTTTGCTTTTCAAAATCCTTCCATTCTCTTGGAACGCACTTATCCCATTGTTCTTGCCACTTTCCGAAGCAGTTCTGCAAGTCCTGTTTTGGGAATGTCTTTCCAGGTGTGATCAAAACTCCAAGGAATGCTCCTGCCAAATGCTATCCTACGGGAAGCAGGCTCATAACAACATTGCAGTGTGTCTTCATTGGAATTTGGCCCCATGTGACTGCTGGCCTTTCCCCAATATCAAAATGATCGTGTAGGGTAAATGTGTGACTCGATCCGTACATCAGGCAGCAACAACAGCTTTGGAAAGTGGCCAGAAGGATCAGCTAAGTGTGCTGCAAGCAAGGGGAAGCATTCTGAGGAGAATTAAAGCCAATTTGTTTGTTATACTAATACATGAAAAATAATTCACCACTTTTTTTCATACCTGGTACCTTGAGAACTATAAGACAGAACCAACCTGTCCATGTTCTTCTTCCTGAAAAATTTTGTAATGTTGAATATTCCTGCCATGCAGTGATATGTGTGACATTAAAACACACATCTAAAGATTATTACTTAGCTTGGCATTTAAATAACATGATTCAATAATGCTGCAAAAGCTCTTATAAACCTTACTTTATTTAGATGTAATTCTTCCACTAAACAGATCAACCTTGGTCAAGTGTGAGTCATTTCATTCTGTGTTTCTCTTTTTTTTAATGTGTGATCTCAGTTGTTGGAGATAAATTTCCTATTTCTTCTTCTAACTTAGAAATACCTGGTACCTAACATACATGCACATATTTTGGGAAAAAAATTTCAAATTTCTGAATTTTTCCTTAAGTATATGTCTTTCTTTGGTTGTTTCAGAATTTTCTAATATCCCTGCCTCATTTTTTTTATCCCTAAGGACACTTTATCATCTCCTATCAAATCAATTTCTCAGTAGGCTATTGCAATGATTAAGTTTTTATTTCCTTTCTTCCACTGTGTTCATCTATTTATGAGGCGTGTTCTTTTTTTTTTTTACCTCTTTTCCAAGTTCAGTATCTATTTTTTGCTTTATTTTAGTTGTCCTTGTACAGGTGAATGCCAATGTCTTTATTTCCATTCAAAATTAATTAATTCTGCTTCCCTTTTACAGTATAACAAATAACAGCAGCTGGAAGAAGAGAAGACATTTCAGAAAACATGAGTTGTAAAGCACAGCATACGAGACTCATATCTGAGTTTTTTAACTGTGGATTTACCACTGCACTGGGTATGAGCTAGATTAATGATCGAATTTTGATTTCCAATATTTTCCTACCAATTTCTATCTAACTTCTAAAGTTGATTTATGAATAAGTAGTTGTAACTTTAGTTATTCAGAACGAATTCTCTAAGTCACAGCCATGTACATCAGTACCAAATGACTCAGAGTCAACACTGATGAAGAGGCATCCAACAGCCCTTCTGTTAAAGACCTCTTAATCTTCAGATCAGAGAGCGACATTTGTTAGCCTTCGTTTTAGGGGCTGTTCTTTGAACGTCAGTTTGGGGATTTGGTAAGAGAAAACTTGAAGGGTCTCTGTCCTGTCGGTTCACCTGGCTTAGAGGACAAAAACTGCTCTTATCCTAGGTTGCGTTAATTTTTTGATGTTACATATTTATATAGATGACTGTTCACAAATTTACACAGTAAGGCAAAATACAACCATTTAAGTCAAACCTTAGTGGAAAATATGCAACTCTTCAGAGATCCCAATTTTAAAGATTTTTAATACAAAAGCACAAAACACTCTATTACTATAAAGAATCATCTGGAAATGACATCAGCAAAATGACAGAGGAGCTCGTTCCAAACACCTCTCTCCTGAAAGAAATATCCAAAAACAAGCAGAAATTGTCACAGACCACTTTATAGAGCTCTGGAAATTGACTCAAGGTTTGTAATAATCAGATAGATGAAAGATTTAGAAATAAGCAATTAAAAAATGATAGGAAAGTGTTAGAGCATTTTCATTTGTTTGTGTATATATTTTAGCCCAAATCAGGTGTGAGAAAGTGGAAAATATGTAGGGGTCTTTAGTAAATAATGTCTTTGCTTACTTGACCCTTCACAGATCCTGTAGAAGGCTTCATGATCATAGGTGGTGTTCTCAGGGCCCTGGGCTTCCGGTCCCTAGCTTTTGACGGGACCTAGCAGAACCTTATTTAGTAACTGTGTTGGTGGACGAGTTCTCTGTAGGTGCGGAATGTCTCACACAGTGCTCCGGTTTCCTAACTGAGAAAGAGTGCAGGCAGGAAAGCAGAGTGGTTCCAGACGTTTTAAGGTACAAAAGCAACACATTATTGTTGACACAAAAGATAGACAAATAAAGTCTGAGAAGAAAAGCTAAGGAAGGAATTACTTCAGGAAGTTGGGGAACTCAGAACACTGGTCTACTGAGTAATGAAGAAATTCACCCACATGCCCAGGTAAAGCCCAGGCTTAGACAGATGTGAGAAAAATTTAAACCCTCACTTTGTGGTGATCTCAAGGATCAGGGCAAACCTGGCTGCATATTCACGATCCCCAGCACATGCGCAGACAGGGGGCAGCGCTCTTGGCAGTTTAGTTTGACTGTGCAACTCATGTTGTTCAGAAAAGTATCTGTCAGACTCTGCCTGGACACAGACCAACAGACAGAATCCTCAGTGATTGCACAGGATAAATAATACATCCTCTGCAGAAACGATTGGAGCAAGTTATGGACTATTACAACTTTCAATTTATTTTAAAGGAAAAAATAGCAGAGGAAAAATTACTATCATAATTACCACATTATAATACTTATAAATATTTATTTTCCAGTTTTTAAACATGCAGTTTTTAAACATGCTTGATTTCAACAGCAGTAGCAACATCAAAATCATAAGATGTGTACAGAGGCAGACATGTAGGACCTACCTATTCACAGGGACAAAATAGGGCCATGTGTCTTGCCTGAGGGAGCCCAAGCAGGGGACTTGCTAGACAAAGACTTAACCCGGACTTAAATATGCTCAGAGGCTCAGGAGTGAAGTCAGCAGGATGGTGATGAGGCAGGTCCAGGAGAAGGTCTCGAATGGAAACTGGGAACTCCCTGGGGCAAGCAGCAGATGTGCAGCAATATACACACCGAAGCAGGTTTCTAGAGCTCTAGAAGTAGGTTAGAGATATTTAGTAACCAAAAGAACTCAAAAAAGAAAAGGAAAAAGACACAGTCTAGGCGGTGAACTATTCAGGGCGTATTTTCCCATCTCTCCACAGCACACCTGGTATGGGAGGGAGGAGGTCGCCCCACTGCCCTGCCCTCCTTCAGAATGGGACACAAAGGCAAAGCTTTCCCCTTTGCCGCAGCACTCAGCATGGGCTGTTGTTCTCACAGACGCTGGTTTCTGTCTTTCTGACCCCAGGAGCTGACTAGAGCCGTGGCACGGGTTCCAGGGCACAGGTTGGCGGCCACTGAAGGGTATGGCTGGCGCTGTAGCCCACGGAAGCTCAGAGCACCTGAAAACTTGTGCATGGTCAGGGGCAAGAAACTCAGGCTGGAGAACATAGCAAACGTGTGAGGCCCCGAAGAAAACAAGTGGTGAGATATATGGGAAATTAAGGTGTTTAAAATAATCCAAGTAAGGAGTGGAAGTGCAGCTCAATGATAAAGCACTTACTAAGAATGCACAAGGCCCTGGGTTCCGTCACAGAGGCTGGGAACATTTATTTTTCTTTTCTGCTCACTTGGCAGCACCTGTATTAAAACTGAAATAATACAGAAAAGATCAACTTTGTGATAAAAATGGAAAGATAGGAGACCAGCATTGTGCCTGTACGAGGACGACATGCAAATTCATAATCCAGTCCATAGTTTTATGTTGATGGCAAAGGAATCCTGAGAGTGCTGACCCTAAGTGGCCCTTCTGAGGGTGAATCTGTGAATGTGACTCTGGGCTACTTCCAGCACTCCAGTTCCCCAAGGAACACGGAGAACCCTGCCATGCTGGTAGGGAAACTGGAGGCGAAACAATAATCCCAGGTGCAGGTGGAAAATTGAAACATTTTGATGAACAAAATTGAAAAGTACATGGTCAGCTTATGTGCCTTGGAAATCCTCAGTAAACATCACTGTTTCCTCACCAATTCCCCTTAAGAAAAATGAGTAGAAAAATAGCCCCATATGTGAAGCGATTAGGACACACACACATACACACACACACTCAGACACACACACACACACATACACACACACACACATACTCATGAAACCTAGCCAAGACACAAACCTGATAAAGACAATCAAATTAAAGACAAAAAACAAAAACCCACCAACCAAACAGAAAAAGGGCCTTCAGCTTCCATTCCAGGCTAAGGAATGAAGAACTTCATTCTGAACAGAGTCAGTCTTCAAAGACCAAGAGACGTTGCTCTTTTTCTAATGTTCAAATCTGGGAAAAATTATCACATTGGAAGCATGGTGCATTCTAGCCAATAACTTGAATCTGGAGACATAAGCCCTACAGCGTGGCAGCTAACATCAGTTTTTCCGGATCATTCTAATGATTTTTAGCTCTCTGTTGTGAGCAATATAAACTCATTCAACTGTTTTGGCTGCAAATTCAGTGAGAGGGAAGTGGATGACAATATTTACAGAGGATATGCGTGTCATGTGGCGGCCACTCATTCAGGGAAGATGGGTAGCAAGGTAGCAAAGTTAGGATCTGAATCCTGATGGTCTCCTTCCACACCTTGGCTCGAGATTAGTGATTTGCAAATTTGAAGCAGCCGCATACTCCCCTGGGGGACAGTGCACGTCACCTGTGACCCAGGAGGTGGGACTTGAGACCAGAGAGCCGGCATTTCTCCTATGTTCCCAAGTGATGCATCTGTCCTGATGATCAGGCCAGGAGGTCAGAGGAGCAGATTCGGAGTTTATGCATCTATCACGGTGGCCTAAACCAGAGGGGAGTTCATCAGAGGACGTCGCCCCCATCATGCTCCCGCTGTCACAGTGGACACCGGTGTGAGCCACGACGCTGACAGGCCTGTCCTCAAGAGCAGCGTCACACCAGCCTCCTCCTGTGACGTCAGTCTGTCAGCGCCCACTCTGCCTGGAGAGATGACTTCCGGCACGCCCTCCTCCACGCGGCCTGGTGCCCGATCCAGAAGCCGAGACAGATGCAGTGTCTTGCCTCACCTCCCATCCTTGCTCAGGAAGAGCAGCTCAAAGCAGGTAGATGCCCAGCGGAGCATGGGATGCCTGGCAGTGTTTACGATCAGCTCTATGAAATGAGGGTTTCAGACGCTGGAAAGACCAAAGAACAACAGAAGTCCAAGGCTATCGACTACTCGTCCAAGATGTAGTAAAGCACTGTAATAATTGTTCACAGTTTTTTTTCAAAAATTGTGATCCAGAACCTTAAGATACTGGGAATACAACAGCATAATATATAACTTTGCTTTTACATCCCTGCTAATAAGCAAAGTAAGTCTGCACGTACTTGATTGGTCCACTTCACACGGGGGCTGGCCAGGCAGCAAGCAGGGAGGCCGGGCTTCTGGTTCTAATGCCCCATGAACTCTGGTCCTCACCAGGAACCTTTGTCACTGTCTCTGTTGGTCCGTGTTAAAGCCGATCAGAGATAGCTTTCCCAAAACTCAGTTAGACTTAGTTGGGGAGAGAAGAGCCCTGCAACAGGAAGACGGGTGCCATGGCAAAGTATGGATGTACAGAAGGATGTCTGAGAGAGAGGAAGGTATGAAAAACAAAACTGAGCTTCATGTAAGATATTTTGCAACAATACTTCTTAGCCACAAAGATTCACAACCAGGACTCTGACTTTGAACCGAAGCTGCTGGTCGATGTTCTTGTAGAAATACCTTCTGTGGAAGCTCATGGGGCCCTTTGGGCAAGGTGGTGGTTCCACCAGCGTCTTCCACGCAGATTTTGTTATCACAATGGACTCATCAGATCCCCTCCCAGCTTTCTTAGTACATTTTTGGTTCCAGCCTGACAAACAAAACTGCCTCCACTTTGACTCTGATCATTTCTGAGTCTCTGCCAGGTGTTAGTGGGCTGCTTATGAAGGACAGAAATTTACTCCCTCACTTCTGGAAGCTGAGCATTCCCAATCCGTGTACAGGTTCTATTTGCAGCGGCAGTTGGAGTGTCCTAGACAGCACCTGCATTCTATCCTCATCTGGGGAAATGCCTTGAGGCCTTCTCTCTGAGGGGAAATAACTGTCAAGAGGTCTGCACCCTCGGAACCCACTGTATTCCAGAGGGCTCCAAAGACCAGCATATGGACAGCTAAGATCTCAGCAGATGAAGTTTAGGGGTCACACACATTCAGATCGTAGCAGTCCTTGTGTGCCTATGTACTACATATTTAGTGAAAACACATATTGTTCATTTCAGTTATGTCTAAGAAGTATGAATCTATTCTAAGGCATTTCACACGCAATGATCCTGTGCACCCAGTCTACTCATTTGAGGTATTTTATTAAACGTGAATCTCTCAGTGTTAATTGTAAGAGAAAAAAATTACTGTTAGTGAATTGTTAATTGTACACATTTATGGGGTTCAGCATGATAACTCCATGGATGCATCCAATGTGTAATGATCACATCAAAATAATGAACATTTCCATCTCTTTAAACATTTTATAAAAACTTGATTAACGCATAATAATTATAGATATTGATGGAGTAGAGTGAGATATTTATAAACATGTATGCAATATGTACTGGTGAAAGCACGGTAATAAACAGTAAGTGAAAATTTAATGGAAGGAATTGGATAATTTATGAAATAATTGAGTAATTTCTAACAATTCAGCCCAGTCCCAGAGAATACAGGATCCAAGTGAGGTGAGGCTGAGGTCTTTTTTGTTTTGTTTTGTTTTGTTTTATTTTGTTTGTGGTGTTTTGGGTACAGGAATCAAACTCAGAACCAGACATTTGCCAGGCAGGTGCTGTGCCCCTGAGCTAAATCCCAGGCCTAAGCTCCAGATTTTTAAGGGAACCCTTGTCTGAATGAAATTGAAATTTTCCCCACTTCATTTGGCACTATGTTTCTTATTGCTCAAGCTGATATTGCTTCTTTTTGCTTTTCTAAATACTGAACTCACTGAGCTGGACCCCCAGCCTGTTTATTTAGTATTTATTATGTTTACTTTGAGACGAAGTCCTTCTGAATTGGCACATTTGGACCTGCTTTACTGCTGTCCTCCTGATAAACGACTCTCTGCCACCCTCAAGTTAGCATTAGCTGAGATTACAGAGTTGCACCATCACACCCAGCCGAGTTTACTCAAGATTTAAAGGCAAAGGGCAGTAACCCCTATTGGTCCAGTTTGCCCAAGCCAGAGGAAAAGCAGGATGAAGTCGGCCATTCCCAGACTGCACAGGACACTGAAGGACCGCTCTTCCTAGGACAGCCTGGGCCTGTGAACAGGACAGTGTGGGGCAGGTTGGTAAGAACACAAGAACAATCTGTTTGCTTTCACATGCAGAAAAGACTCCCAAAACTTATCCCTGAAGATGCCTTTGCTTCAGACCTACGTGGCTTCAGAAGGAAAACTGGGTGTACAATTCCAGTTCACCCAGCTCACAGTGCTCTGAACTTCTGACTGCATTACCTGTTCTATTAGGCTTCTAATTTGCCTGCTATTCCATTAAATTTACTTTGCCTTGAATATTAAATGGAAATAATTGGATGAATTCATTCTCAAAAGATAATAGAATGATAAACATAAGAATTCTTATGCAAAATATTTAGCCAAATCATAAAATGATGCACCAAAGCCATACACTATTATAACCCTCATCTCAAATTCATAATAGAAGTACCTATACTCAGGAATGCATATTAGAAGCAGCTATCACTAGGAATGCAGTTTTTATTTGTGATTCTGAAGAAAGTTCTTTAGTGGGGAAAGTCATTATTGCTTAATTTTCTTATTTGTTATGTGCCTGAATCCAACACAGCAGGAAAAAAGACTCAGATTTTAATTGCTTCAAAGCAGTCATCCCAGTTGAGGTACTCCTAGCATTGTTTTACCTTTGAGGGTTTTCATGTTTGTCAGGGGTGCTGGGAACTCAGGGCAGATTCAGATGCTATGCTAACAAAAGCAGAATATCTAGTAGCATTTTTTATTAAGTCTGGAATTTATTTAGCTTGCAGGTGATTTCAATAGATAATCAGTAAGAATTTATTCATTGCAACCTAAGCTCAAAGAATAAGTAAAGAATATATGTTGTAGATGCGGTAGAAGATGAGGAAAACCAAATACTTGACCATCTATTCATGGTTTGACATTATCTTATGCAGACTTTTTCAAGATTACACTATTAATTTGACGTATTTTCCCCTTTAATTTTCTTATGGGTAAGAGAACAATGGGAATGCACTAAGACTCTTGACTGTTAGATCCCTCATAGATTAGAAACAAAGAGGTCTTTTAACTAAGTGATAAATTACAGTAGAATCTGTCTGTGCACCCTTACCTTTGCCTCATTTGAATTTAGAATAGTAGACTTTCAAATACAAATCTTGATTGTGTGATAACAGCTCCCTGTCAGCAGAGCTCCAGAGCAGTATAAATAACAGGATCAAGTCAGAAGAAGAAAGCTGCAGGCATGTGTGCTTGTGCCCTTGGCCAAGGGCTCTGCGTGGGGAGGGGACCCAGGAAGTGAAGACCCCTTCATGCGTGTGCACATGTGTGCACGTTGTGTTTGTACCTGAGCTGAAATGGTATTTGTTATGATTTGGATCTAAATATCCCCAGAAGTCTCAGGAGTGTGGCAGCTGGCAGCTCCCGAGCACACTGTACTCCTTAGTGATGAGTTCAGAGCTGGTGTGCTGTGAGGAGCTGGTCCTGGTGGAGGAGGTCACCGGGTGACAGATGGAAGGATGCGTTCTGTCCCCAGCTCTGCCTTTTCTGTCCACTTCCTGGCCGCCATGGGTTGAGCACCTTTCCCTCCTCCACACCCCTCGTCCATCTTGCTTCTGCCTCTGAGCCGGCTGAGCACGGACTGAAACCGTGAGCCAACGTAAACCTCTCCTCCTTGAAGTGTGGTTGTCACGTGATTTGTCTCCAGGATGGGAATGTGACAGACAGTATCCCAGCTTGAATCCCCGAGGAACAGGGCCAAGGTGAGCTCCTGGGGAGCAGGAGGAGACATCACCCTGCCCACCTCAGTGAGGGATCATTTTCCACGGCAAGGTCCCTTGAAACATCAAGGAGGACCCAGGGTGTGAGCTCCGCTTAAGCAACTTGGAAGCAAGTGCCTAGTTTAGGAAGAAGTTTCAGGAGCTCACCTGGTATATTTCTGGCTTCGGACAATGGAGTAACTCCAAAACGTCATCTAAACTAGGTCTCTTACTTTAGAACCATCTGTTTTCTCAATGACTCAGACTACGGTTTGTCAAGGGCCCATATAAATGAAGGTCACCAAAGATAGGAAGCCAGGGTCAGGAAGGACTCAAAAGGCAAGTGCTAAATTGATGTACTCTATTAGTTATGTATTAGAGCTGGAGATTTACAGGGAAAGTGAAAGCATCAGTTGTGTGAGCCTTCTCATGACATCCCTCACACAACTCTTCCCCACTGTGTTTGATTAATGGTGAAACCGTGCCCTGCTCCATCAGAGCTGGAGCCCTGGAGGACACGTGGGCTGCCGCTCCCCTCCTAATCCTTCAGACCCACCTGCCTCAGCTCTACATCCTTCAGGCTTCAGTGTTTTGTTTGCTCCTTTCTCTCAATTGTTACAGTAAGAACTCAACCTGGGCCGATGCTGCAGAGTCACTGGATTCCCTGAGAATTTGGGTTCTCTTGAACACGTGCTTTCCATTTTGTTTAGGTGAGATGTGAGATGTCAGCTACTAGAGTGGAAGCCAGTGTGAGTTCGTATATCTGAGGCAGTGAGGATGTGTTTTCCGTGGGATAAGGACACAGGGGAGGCTATGGATTGAAGTGCACTGCACAGAAGATCCGTGCATTGAAGTCCTAGCCACAGTATGACTGTAACTGAGGATGAGTCCTAGAAGATCATTTTTAAGATTAAATTAATTCAAGCAAGTGGGGCTGTGACCTGTGGGGTGAATGTGTTGGCAAGAAGGACAGCAGAAAGCCCTCTTTTTCTTGCTCTGTGCATGAAGACAGAACAGTCCCTGTGAGGGTGAGATGAGGTGATGGCTGCCCACAATCCACCAGAGGACGCTTGGAATGAAACCCAGTCCCGAGGGACCATGATCTGGGACTTCTAGTCTCCAAGGATGTGAGGAAATAATTATGCTGTTATTGCTTAAGCCACCACTCTGGTATTTGCTATAGAGGCCTGAGCTGACTAACACAGAATTAGGAAGACATCTGTTTCCCAGCTCCTTGTTTGTTGTAGTGTGGGCCTAGAATCTCCCCCAAAGGCCCTGTATTGCAAGGGCAGTCTCCAGCTGTGGTGACTTTGGAGGGAAGTGGTGAACACGTTAGGAGATGAGAGGACGGAGGAAGTATCCCATGGGGTCAGGTCCTGAAAGGGTGCAGTAGGATTCTGTTCCCAGGTAGCCTCACACTCCACCTGCCGGTCGCCATGACATAAGCAGCGTTGGTGGCTGACACTTCTCTGCTTTGATGCTGGGCCTCGTCTAACACCCAAAGAAATGTGATCAAGTAACCATGGACCAGGCCCTCTGAGACCCTGAGCCCAAATTGAACTTTCCTGTTGTAAGTTGTTTTGCTCAGGTGTTTTGTAATAGTGGTGGAATGCTAAGTATCACACCTGCCTCACCTGCAGCCCCAGCTCTGCAACAACCTTGTGCTTTTGCTGTTCTAAAGTGCTCACAGATTTCAAAATATGTGTTTTGAAAATACACCTTCCATGGAAGGTTTCACTTTTTTTGGAATTAGTGTTCTTCTATTTTGCCTGTTAATAAAGCTCCTTAATAATTAAAGTTCTTTCCTTCAATTGATCACTTACTTATTCTATATTTTTGTTTAGATTTGTGGAAACAGGGTCTCCGTATTTGCCCAGACTGGCTTTGAACTCTCAGTCTTCCTGTCATGGCCTCCTGAGTGCTGGGATTATAGCCCTGTGGGACCAAGTTAGGACCTTATTGTATTTTGCAGATAAATCTATCAAGTCCTTAATGAATGGGTAGAAATACTTATATAATAAATTTTTCCTTTTCCTTTCTGTTTTGAATTTATACAGTCCTATGTTCATACCCTAACTCTGTAACTAATTATTTTTTCAAGTTAAATTTTCCAAGTAAATTAAATATGATAATGACTAATTTTATGTTAATGTAAAGTTTAATTGAGATTACATATTTCAAGAACCTGTCAACATATTTGAGAGTAATAATGTTATTTTTTATTTATTAGCAAAACACAGAGTTTGTGAAACATTCACCTAGGAATAATTAAAGAATACTCTAATGAGCAAATAAATAAATGAAGGATTGGAAACAGTTACAAGATCAACCCAAGGAGGAAAGAAAGCTATGAGCAGAAAATGAGAACTGAATCTCAGGATAGGCTGGAAACAGCGTCTCCCAAGTGTCCTAGTGGGAAGCTGAGCTTTGAAGCAACTTCTCAGACTATGCCTAGAGGCGCTCAGCCTGTTTTGCCCCCAAATTCAAAGTAAGTCTGAATTTCCCATCAAACGGAGGTATTTGATTCTTTCTAAAATTGCATGTCCTTCTCTCTCCTATGTCATACCTTCCTCAGCCACCTTGATCTTTATAATGTAAAAGATGTTTAAGATTTTAAGAAAAGCATGAAATTGGTAAGCATCTTTAAAATAACACCTAAGTGAGGGGTTGGGGTGTCGTTTAGTGGTAGAACATTTGTCTAGCACGTGCTGAAGCCCGGAGTGGGATCCCCTGTGCCAGAGAAAGTAAACATAAAAATAAAATAAATTACAGACCACTGAACAACACTTAAAAACAAAAAAGTCAAGGGAGCTGTTGGCAGGCAAAACAGATGCATTAGAAGGTGGGGACTTATGCTTGTTCTTTAAATATGGCTTCGAACTAACTGAGTTTTCTTGGCATAAAACAAACTTACATTTTTAGTGATAGAAAATTAGTTGGGCTGGTGATACAGTTCAGCAGTACAGTGCCTGCCTGGCAAGCACAAGGTGGTGAGTTTGATTCCCAATAACAAAAAAAGAAAAAAGAAAAAAGAAAATAAGGGCACACATCTATGCATTGTGGAACATTTTATAGTTCTCATGATTGTTGAGAGTTTAATTTCTTTCCCTTCTCTCTAGATTCATTAATTTACGTCTTACATCTAGCTGACATCTTTTCTACGCACATTGGTAACATAGCACAACACTGCATTTAATGGCTGGGTCAGGGCAGTGGTGTTGGGTAGGATGAGCTACAATTCTTTCTATATTTCGATACCTGTGGGTTCCTCATAAACACGAGCCAGTACAAAATGATTTGAGCTAAATTTGAAGAATGCAAGTAAAAGTCGCTTTCCTTCACACATGAATGCTGCATGCATTTGAGGTCTCACCTCATGGGTGGAAGCCAGAAGCAGGTTTGTAGCAGCTGCACCTCTCCCTGGTGCTCCTGCAGCTTAGTCAACGCCTGGGACAACCAGCTGCAAAGAGCTACAAGGGGGACCTTGGTTTCTGCAGAGTCCATGCTTCTCTGAAACCTGGGGCAGCAAGGGCTTGCGCAAGCTCAGTTAATCCTCCTGGGGCCCAATTTATGCCTGAGTCCCAGCCGCTTCTTTATCTCCCCCACTTTAAATCTTTCCATCTGCTCTCCCTTTCCAGTGGTGCACCCTGTGGACCTCATGATCCATCATGAAATATGAGGCCCTGGTGTCAGTGATGGACCGGTTTGTCATCCAAGACCAAATCCTTACAACATCTGTCTTACTAGATATATATTCAACCCTGTCTACAGGTGCACACGTGTGTGGACACCCTGTATCACGTGCAGTACATGTCCCCAATCAAAATGTCCGCACTTCCAAATGCTCCAGAATCCAAAGTTCTTGAGTCCTGCCATGAGGGCAAAAATGAAAATTTCCCATCTGATTTCGTGTAAAATTTGTATGCAGATCTCAGGCACACCAACCCTTGTGCACAGTCACCTTTTGGGTTTTAAAAAAGGTGAGCAGGAACACAAGTGAATTTGTTCAGAATTGGTTCCCATCTCTAAGATAGGTCATTGCCCACATAGAGACTTTCCAAAATCCCAAACAAGGTGGAAATCCTAAGCAATTAAGACAATTGATTCCCAACCTCTGTACACACACACACTCACACACACACTCATATACACACTGTGATATGAATATATACATTTAATTTATATTTATCAGAAAGCTAAGCATCCAAATATATGTACATATTCATATAATATGCAGCTGTAGATGTATTTCTGTGTCTATAGAAGTTTTGCTTCTCTGACAGAACTCAGCACAGCCATGGGCATCACTCATAAGTTATTCTGTGATGTGCTGCAGATAGAGCTCTCAGGAGCTGCCTTGAAGCCATCATGTTATGGAGGGCTCACATATCCCTTGATAGTACTAGGAGCTGTGTAAGTATAGCCTATGAAAGAATGTTACCTTTCCATGTAGAGTTACAGGAAAGACAGACACAGAGTGGGGAGACTCTCACGGGACAATTCTCATGATAATGTGAAGTTGTGCAACCTCGATAAATAAGACATAAGATAGCCGTATCAGAGGGACAACTGAACGTCTACATCACCCTGGTCTGTGATACTTGTCGTTAGGAGATAAGCCAGTGCTACTATAGAGATGTTTAAATCATTGGACCTCTAGGATTGGGGAACCTGTGGACATTAGTGTGAATGGATATGGTGAAGAAAATTGAGTATGGCATACTGAAATTAGAATAACCAATATTTGAGGGTACACAGACAAACAGAAAGTCCCCAAAAGAACTTAGAATAAAAGTCAGGCTGTTGGAGAAATAAGTGACAGAAAAGTGGGCAACGGAAGTGAAAGAAATGGGGTGTTAGGGATGCAGAATGACTTGTGTCATCAAATACGACAGATAGAACAGAAGAGAACAGGGAATGATGTCCATGGACGGCATGTTCATAGCCTAGAAGTGACCTTCTGTGGACTAGTGACTAGTGACAGCTGTATCTAGATTATATGGATTCACTGAGTCACTAGCAGAGAACCATAGCAGACGTTATGTCACATAGTTCTTCAAGAAAAAAAAAGAGATTTTTCAAGGAGAGAGAGAGAGAGAACACAACAAGCTATAGTTCCAGAGCCAGGCAAGTTCACTGGTGAAATTTTTAAGGTTGAAACCACTCAAGAGTATCTATGTGAGCGCTAAGCAGGGGTAAAGAACCCCACAAAAAACAATAAGGGGAAGATGGTGAAGACATTGAAGAGCAGAAAAATTCAACACAGAAATATCTCTAAAGAGGCAGGGAACTAGGAAGCTAAATAAAATACGACTCTGTCTTTGCTGCCACCAGTGATGCTAACTTAGGGACCTTCTCAGCATCATCCATGGCAGAAAAATTGACAGGACACGCCTTTAGATAGGACACCACAGGGCACAACAGACACTGCTTGATAGCATTGCTCCTATCGTGGCTAATTTAACATAATCCCCAACAAACCACTACAAATTAAGGAAAGTGAGCCTTTCGGTGAGTGAGCGTGTCAGGAACCCTCACAGCCATTGACGCCCTAAGAAACAGTGTGTCTAACTTCCTAAGTCACAAGTGCTGTGACAGTATAGGTCTTTACCCAATAAATTAAGGACTCATCCCCCATGTGCGTTGCGTAAACCGGCTGGGTATGGGAAGAACATTGTATTTGTTACAGACAGTATATAGTCTCAAAAAGTTCCTGCGTTTGCACACGCACTGCATACTTACTAGATGACGTACCCTAAGTGTGGCCAGTGTAGGCGCAGTCGTGTTTGTGGAGTGTGGGAAACCTGACCCCTCCTGCCTGTGCAAGGTGCCTGCAGAGTTCTCCGCGCCTCCGGTGACATCTGCCCTCTGGGCGAACCTTTGGATCTGTCCCCTACAGTGGTGCCTGAGTGGCGGGACACTTAGATTGGTCAGGATATCCGGAGTCTGTCCCTTCGCGTTGCTGTGTTCTTTGTTCAGGAAGTGAAGGACATTAGGGTGCTTCCATTCTGAAGAAACCATGAGCGTAGTATTTATACGGTGTTCAGAGGTCTGTGTGGCTGTGAGTTTTCATTCGTCCCGGAAACATACCCTGCAGTAGGGAGGCAGGATGTGCCAGCTCCACCATGAGCTCCTAACGAGTGTCAGAGTGGCTGCCTCCGCGATTCCCCGCGGATGGGCGTGGGGTGATCCCCTCCTGCGGTCTTGCGTTGTGCGGGTAGCCAGGCTGAGCTTTCTCCCTGGGGCTACTGCTTACCCCTGGGCCCTATTTGTGGAGAATCCGTTCAACGCTTTTACTCATTTTTAAATGGAGTTTTTGGCTGCTGAGTGAGAAAAGGGCCGGGTCCGGATGGTGGCTCCTGATCGGGTCAAAGTGGAGGGTGGAGCAGCCAGAGGACCCGGCGTACGGTGGGCAGTCGCTGCCCCAGTTTGCATTCGCAGTCCTGGGCGTGTCAGCGTGTGCGACTCCCTGGCCAAGGTCCCCAAACGGGCCGGTTTGGTACAGTCTTCGACTGGAGCATTTGCACTGCATGAGCAAACGAGGATGGTGAAGCCCCAGGTGGCTCCACGGAGGAGGTGGCCCCCTTCCACACTGACGCGGGTCTCAGCACCTTCAGAAGCTGGCCTGGGTGGTGAGGATGATTGTCCAGACTCCACAGAAAGTGGGCGAGGCTTCGACTGCCCGGCCGCTGAAGGGACATTTGATTAGGTAGCTGCTGTGGGCGGGGCTACAATCACGCTGCCCAGTGCCTGATCGCCATGATGTGCAAAGGAGAGATGAACTGGTCTGGAGGTTGGGCTCATACAGAGAAACTGACAGATATGCCAAAGGAAGTCCTTGAAAGTTTTAATACTGGCATTCACTAAAGCAGTACAGCAAAGAGAACCAGTTTTGGACAGGGTCTCGCTATGCAGTTCAGGCTGGCCTTGAGCTCACTTTGTAGCCCAGGCTGGTCTCGAACTCCCAATAATCCTCCTGCCTCAGCCTCCCAAGCGCTGAGATTACAGGTGTGTGCTACCATGCCCAGCAAGAACCAATATTTTAAGAAGAAGCTTCATACAATCTTAAAAAAAGAGGAAGACAGCCTCCCTTTTTGTCAGCTATTGCTTTATTTTTAAAAGTTCAAAATAAAGACTGATTCCTATAAAAAAAGTAAAATGGAGTTTTTTGTTAATTTATTGGTGAATTATTGGTTTCAGATTTTTCTTCTTTCCTTTCAGATTTCTCTTCTTTCCTAGGTAAGAGTAATCATTGCTATATATTTCCCACTCAATGCAGCTTTAGCTGTATACTACAAATTTTTATTCTACATTTGTATTTCTATTCAAATCAATATATTTTCTGCTTTGTTTGAGAAGGCCTTTTTGACCCATCAGTTATAAAGAAGGGTCTGCTTAATTTCCAACAGATTAGAGATTATTTTATTACCTTCCTGGTGTTCATTATTTTTAAAACTCTATTACAAATATGGTATACATTTTCTGAGATTTACACCTCCATAGTTAGTTTGGGGGAATAGTAAAGAAAAGATAATGTGTTCTTTTCTTTTAAATCCATTTGTTCATTGGTGGAATATAGGGTGATGGGTTGAATTTTTATATTAACTTTACATATTATAGCCTTGCTACAATAGCTGTTACACATTTACTTTGGCCAATATGTAAAAGAATATTTTAAATGAACTCCTTTTAGAGAGGTGTTGTCTTCTTTTCCTTTTTATTTTTCAGTTTAGTTTCACAACTTTTATTTCTTTCTTTCCTTTTTTTTTTTTTTCTTACTTTTTTCATTATTTGAATCCAGGATCTCTGCCTGGAGCCATGTTCTAACCGGTTTTATTTTATTTTTAAATTTTTATTTATTGATTAATCCCAGAGTGCTGGGATTTCAGACACATGCCATCATACCCAGGTTAATTTCTGCATTTCAATTGGCCTGCCTGTATTACATTATTTAAGGTAATTTTATACATGCTTTCATTTATTAAAACATGTCCTTTTTGCTCCCCCTCTTCTCTATTGTTTTTCTCCCTTTTATTTGAGTTACTCGAACGACATTCGAGGGTCTACCTTATGTTAGCCAATGTATATTTTAAATTGCTGTACTTATAAAAATATTGCTTTAAGAATTATAATATACATACTTGACATGCAACCTACATGGAATTTATACTTTACTTGTTAGGTAGAATATGGACATTTTGCAGTAGTGAAAGTTCTCACAGGCCCCGCTCCATTTATGTTGTGATTGCTTAAGCTTTACACTGATGCACGAGGAACTTTCTGCCATTCTCTGCTCTTACTGTGAAATTCATGATACTGGGGTGCTCTCAATAGGCGAATAATAGCTCACTGTGTTTTCTCAGGTACGTACAAACTATGTTGCTTATCTTTCATTCTTTATTTCCAACTTTGGTTCTCCATCATTTCTCTTCTAAATCAAGAGTTTCTTTTATCAACTTTTTACAGTAAATGTTCTGACAAGAAATGTTTGAACTGAAAACCTGAAATTAATGTGTTTTCTGACAGATTTGAGAAGTTTTCTGCCAGATTTGAGAAGTTTTGAAACATTTTCCACATATTTTATCCTTGTATTTTTAAACAGTTTCTTTTCTTTTAACAACACAAATATTAGCTATTTTCTCATAGGTGTCTAAGAATCTGTTCAGTTTTTAAAAATTCTAACTTTTCTTCATGTGATTGATTTATAACATTCACGGACTCTGCTCCATTGAATGATGACCTCGAGCAAAGCTATGTTTGTGTCCTAATTCCCAGAATCAGTGAATGTGACCCAATTTGGAAAGTAGTTTTGCAGATGTCATTAAAGGTCTTTAGATGGTATCACCATGGGTGATCAGAACAGGCTCTGAATTCTATGCTGATGTCCTTACCATGGACACACAGAGGAGGAACACGGGGATGAGGCTGGCTATGTGAGGACAGAGGCGAGTGCTAGAGGCACAAAGCCACAGGCTGGGACTTGCACACAGGCGGAAGCTGCAAGGACGAAGACCAGATCCTTTGCTTAGCTCCGCGGACAGCACATTGCCGCTAACACCTTGGCTGTAGACCCCTGGCTTCCGGAGCTGTGAGGGAATAAACTGCTGTGGCTTACACCTTCTGATGCACGTCCATTTGCTACAACAGCTGCAGAAAGAAAAGTGCTTATTATAAGTCAATCCCAGGTGTTTGGTGGTTATTATTATTTTTTTGATTAATGGGTGCCTTAGTTCTAAAGTATTCCTTTTGTTTCTTCTTTTTATTTTCTTTCTTTGGTAAACTTTTCCATGATTTATGGGTCATGCACATGAATATCTTTCTTCGGAATGTTCTTGTATGTTTGCTTTCACATGTGGTAGGCGAGTGCTCCACCACTGAGCTCCATCCCTAGCCCAGATTTCATAACTGTCGTAACATCTTTTTGCAAAATGTCAGATGTGTGCATCCTCTCAGTATGAGTATCTGCTGATGGTTCTTTTGCTTCTGAATTGCGATTGTCTTATTTTTTTCTTGGATATCCGTTAATTTTGTATCACTCCGTGGATACCTTGGATATCATTGTATGAGTCTGTAGATCTTTTTGAAATCCCTTAGATAATGTTGAGGTTTTTATTCTAACGTCTAATTAATAGGCATTAGCCTTTAAGTTCCATTCATCCCTGTATGGATCAGGAGCTGTTCAATATCAGCTCGGTTCTTAAATCTTTGTCATGTTATTCATGTCCAACCCAGTGACCATCACTCAGTGGGAGCTTCATGGCATGGGCTCTGAACTACTCTGTATCCAGCTCTCAAGGTCTGTTGCTGGTGTTAAGGTTCAGATCCACCCATACACAGACTGAGATGCACCTAGAAGTTCAAAGTCTATGTCCAGGGTCTCCTTCAACAACCTCCGCTCTTGCTGCAATCTGCGTGGTCCTCTCTGCTTCTCAGAGTCTTCCCTTCCCTGTGATCACGCAGAAGTTCAAGGTTGCAGTTGTCTCACAGGGATGGGCTCTTCTTGCAACTGCCCTGACATCAAAGAATCCCTGACAGGGAGACAGAGAAAGGGCAAGCAAAAGAGTTTCACATTACATTTTAATCTAGTTTTCTATAACAGAGAAGGAGGTTTGTATCGTTAGAGTTTTGATTCAGCTGTCACCAAAAGCATGGACCTGCTTTGGGTGGGGCTGGAAAAAGAGAGAGACAGAGAGAGAGAGAAAAGAGAAGAGGTTAGAAGAGAAGAGAAGAGGAGAAGAGAGGAGAGGAGGAGAAGGAAGAGAAGGAGAAGAAGAAGGAGGAGAAGGGAAAGGAGAAGAGAAGAAGAAAGAGAAGAAGAAGGAGGAGAAAGAGAAAAAGAAAGAGAAAGAGAAAGAAGAAGAATTCTAGAATTCTAAAATTGAACTTGTTTTCATTCCATATAAGTCTAAATCTTAGCTAAGTTGATCAGTCTGGACTTCCGAAGCTTGTACTTGTCCCACATCTCTGCTGTGGTCACCCCGGGCTCCCACAGGGCGCCCTGTGCTCTGCAGCAGTGTCCACACCAGCCTGCAGCCTTTCCTTCCCATCTTCAAGGACGTTGCATGTTGCTTCCAGCACCAGCTGCTGCTTGGCATGGGGAAGCGCTTCAAGGTCTCTCCGGGATGCGGTTGCTCAGATTCAGGTCATGGCTTCCAGCAGGAAGCATGGGCTTGCAAGCTAGACCTTGCAACAAAGCTGTGAAACAACAAGCAAGTGCGCGTGGCGATTTCCTAAGGTGACCTCTCCCTGGAAGCTGCTGTTTATGTCAGCAGCAGCAGGGTTTTGTCCCACTGGCTGAAACTGTCCGGGGCAAGAGAGAAAGGAGCTCGGCACTGAGAAACATCCTTCCCTGTGTCTTCACTCGCTGAAAAATCTCCTCACTCCACGGAGTGAAGTGGAGCTTTGTCAGCTCAAGAGCATTAAGTATTTTAATAGCATTTCCCAGCTTTCTTCGTAACACAAGTCTAAATTTGTCTAATATCAACAAGTTAACTAGTCACTTGTATAGTTAGGCTTCCAGGGAACAGAGTCCCATGAATACCTCCACAGTGTCTTGTCCCCAGGTAGCCTTGCCCTGCCTCTGAGGACGTTTACTCTTAAAAAGACATTGTCACGAACACCTAAGGCAGTCGTTGAAGTTAAGGAATCCGCATCGGAGGAGGGTCAGGAGGAGGACCCAGGGCATAGACGCATTAAAGCGTGGAGCGTGATCCTCAGAAGGTACCAGAGATTAGGGGCCACAGGGAGATTCCAGGAGGGAGGAGAGAGCTGTGGGGTCATAGGGAGCGTGGACAGTGCCCAGTGGATGCTGATGAACTGGCGAAGCTCTGTACACCGCAGCCACAAATTTGTGCACAGGCTCTGTTTCAAGATGACCACTCGCTCTTTTCACCCCTGCCCAGCCACCACCAGTGACTCACTCAGAGCCCCGTTAACACTACTCACCAGCAGGCTGAGGTACCAGCTGTAAGACAAAGGCAAGTGCCAGTTATGGAGAATGTGACACACTCATGCGTAGTTTAAGTAGGAGAAGTTAAGGACAGGAAGCAGAGGAGGTATGTGGGAGTACCGGAGTTCACTTGCAAGTTCTACTCAAAGAAAGAAGGAAGGGAGGGAGGGAAGGAGGGAGGGAGGCCAGCTCATTCACTGATGTTTGAGAAAGGTGAGCGTCGGCTAGCTGATCCCCAAGTGTGGTACCTCGGAATGGACACTCACTGGCCCCGCACTTTTAAACAACGCTGACTTCCCATGACCTAGGACCAGCATGGCCTGTGCCGTGGACACTGTGGATCCCTGTTGTGACACGGCAACCACTCTTTTTTTGTTCAGTTTGCTTTTCGTTGAGAACCAGCTGTTTTATTTTCTAGCAGCCACCTGTTTCCTTGGTGATAGCCAGCAACGACTGCCAGGCGTAATGTTAAATTACGTATTTGCAAATTCTGAGCTTGCCCTAGGGTCTTCCAAAGCAGTGTTTTGGACATGGTACAGACTTTGGAGTGGGAGAGGGAAAGGAAACAAGACGTTGGAAAAGTACAGTCCGGGGCCAGACCTCAGCAGGATAGAGGAAAGCACAAGGGGCAGAGGGAGGAGGCTGGGGACTGTTCTTTGTGATCAGCGCTGTGAGTGGGAAAATCCACAACTAATCTAAAATGAGATCAAGAGGCCTCCTAAGGGGAATGAGACACCGTCAACCAGTCCTGAAGGTGTGAGAGCAGGGGTGCTGTGGATTCAGGACCGTGATGGGAGGAAGGATCACTCACGACACAGTTGCTCCTGGTTCTGTCAGAACCTCAGGCTGAGTTGTCCTAATAAAGTACAGGGCAAGCACCCCTGATGCCAAAAATAAGAAATCTGAAACGTCCCCAGATGTCAGCTTCAGTGTCTGCAGGATGCCAGCGAGGGAAAATTTCACAAGAACTGTCTATGACAGGTCGCAGTCAAACATGAGTACAGGAGAGATAGTGTGTGCAGTTACCTCCTGCTGTGTTTCCTGGAGGGAACAGGGAGATACAGCACGGACACCATGACACCGACACAACATTTTTTCTCAATATTCAGAAAAGAGCTGAAGTTCAGGAAGGGAAATATTAAGTGGCCCCAAGTCCAAAGTTAGAATGTCGCCACGCCCTGAAGGACCCTATTGCCTGAATTGCAGTACTTTTTTGTGTAGTCAGTCTTATTTTCCTGTCTGCTCTTGTGTGTGTGTGTGTGTGTGTGTATGTGTGAGTGTGGTTTACAATTTGCATAAATGTTGGCAAGTTAGTTTTACTTTATACCTTTGACGGTCTTCCACTCTATATCACATGTCTTCCCCATGCAACACCTTTCTTATAGAAGAATGAGGTGAGGACTAAAATTTATCTGCAGTTATAGAGTTACGTAAACACCCTGGGCCTAGGACTGCAGAGCCACAGCGGCCCTTGATTGGTATTGCGGAGTTCATGGGAAAACCTGATCATCATCCCTGTCTGAAAGAGAGTGGCTCTGAGGTGAGTAACGTACCTGAGTGAATTCAGGCTCCACAACTGGCATGGGACCGTCTACACTTCCTGCAGGGCATTACACTGACTCCAAGTCAATTCTCCCTTTGGTCCTCAGTGTGTGAAGTCTCTTGGCTTCCCAGACATGGAAGGGGCTGTGGAATGGCAGAGAGCATTTGGGAAATGCACATGCTTTTGCAAACACTCCTTTCTGGCTATTGAACTGGCCCCAGGCCAACCTTTCCACGTCTGCATCAGGTTCTTTTCAGACCAGCTGTGCAGTGGCAATTGTCTGAATAAACTCCCGGAGGAAAGGTGTGTGCGCCGCTTTGCTTATTCAGTGACTCAGCCCACATTTTTTCACTTTATTCTTGGCCTCTGTTGGATCATTATAGGTTAAGCCCTTCTCTCCTGTAATGTGAAATAGATTGAGAGCTATCAGCTGGTAGTTGAGTCACTCCACTTTCTGCTTTGGAAATGGAATGAGTTTGTAGATCTCCGTCTGACTCTGAAAAGGGTTAATCCTTGTGATTCTGCTACTATAACGTTGTTTTCTTCAAATGGATATGTTAATATCACTTAGAGTGATTCCCATGTAAATACCATTTTTTACCCAAAGTATGTGATTGACTTTTCCTAAGATATTTTCTTTAAAATGCTGAATATTTTTAAAGGTTAAATGTTAAGTGTGTCTTTAATTTCTTTTATTACTGTTATTTTGCTTGTGGTTTGTTAGAGGTTTTTATTGCATTTAGACTCAATGATTTTACCACATTGAATATGAATATAAATTACACAGTCAAAATCCTTCGAAGGGGACACAGTGTATTTCCCGTAGAATTTATCCCCACAGGATATTGTAAAAATTCTGAATCAGCACGATTCCATATGAGAGACCAAGACAATTCTGCACAATTCACAAGACTTTCTACTCTAATCATGGTCCCTATCAATATTGCAATAGAATTTGAAGAAGTGTGGACATGAGTTACATTTTATTGTCTAGAAAGGCACCAGAACAAGTCCTACGTTTATTTGGAAAGAACCACTGGTTCCACAGGAAAATCTTCATGGGAGTTTAGAGTGGACAAAGACCCCATCCCATGATTGCACCTTTACGCTGGTCACTGAGCTTTGCTGTTCTCCCTTACTTCACGCAGATCCATTACAGACGGGAGCCAAATTGAGGCCTGCTTTCTTAAGCTGGTGTTGCTTTCTAAAAATACTTCTTTCTATATAATGAATATACACATATATCACATAAAACTTGCCATTGTAACCATTTTAAAAGTTAAATCGGGGCTGGGGATTTAGCTCAGTGGCAAAAGCGCCTGCCTGGCAAGCGCAAGGAAAACGTCGTGAGTTTGATTCCTGGTACCAGAAGAAAAACAAACAAACAAACAAACAAACAAACAAGGGGCTGGGGATTTAGTTCAGTGGCAAAGCGCCTGCCTGGCAAGCGCAAGGTCATGAGTTCGGTTCCTAGTACCAGAGAAAAACCAAAAAAAAAAAAAAGTTAAATCATTCCAGTGGCCACACCGCGATACAGCCATCACCATCATCTCTTCCAAAATGTTTTTAAGATTCCAAACAGAGACCCAGGGCCCATTAACTGATTTCACCCCCTTTTCCTCTTCCTGCTCACCCAGCATCTAGTTTCTGTCTCCAGGAATATGCACCACTTCTCAGTCAACCTGTGCACGCCTCTCATTTATAAAGACAGGAAGCTCAGCTTAAAGGTGAGAACAGATGCATATATTTATAGAAGCATGGTATGTAGATACATATAGTATTCACAAATCATTATGGCATTAGGAGTAAATAGCTGAAACGGCTGAAAAATAAACACTTTGAAGACCTGAGGAGGGGAGGAGGAAGGAGAGTGGCCATCAAGCTTGTTATGCAACTTTGAGCATTTTATAAGAGATACATCGTGTAATACATTTGTGTGCATTATGTATATATATTTGAAACTTTCTCATGAAGACTGTGATATGTATGTTACATATATATGTCTATACGTGTATACATTCTGATTCATATTTTTTTCACTTAATGGGTAGTGAGCCCACAAATGCTTAATGTTATTGAGTCCGCCTATGTTTATTATGTGTTCCAGTGTACAGATAGACCTGTGTGTGAATTTCTGGAAAGAACTAAGGCTGAGTCTGGTTTTGCCGTGGAGCCAAGACATGGACCTGCCCAAGGCTGCTGCAGGAAGTCATCCTGATGATAGAAAGTGTGTTTAGAGTCAGGTGGCTCTGAGGGAGGCCCCCAAAGTACTAGGAGTGGTATGGGGTAGTAAGGGGTCCTGGATGAGAGCTCCGTGGAAAGGTTTGAGTAATGATACTGAGAGCAATACATTGAGCTCCAGATAAGTACATGTGTGGAATTATAAAGCAAGGCAGCAGGTCTATCCCAAGCAGTCAGTAATTAGTGCATCGCATTGCGCTGTATTTCTTCCTTTCCTTCTTCTGTTCCTTTTCATTCGTGTAAATTTTCCAGTGAGCCTTCTGGATGCCTCCGCTTGCCTACGCATAGAGACAGGAAGTTGCTGAGACACCAGGGCACCCTTCTTTGGGATCTGCTACCTCCAGTGAGGGTGTTAACCGAGATCTATGGTTTGCTGTCTACCTTCTTTATTTTTCCTTGAAACTACTTTTTTTTTTCTTCTTGGTAACTGCTTTTCGTTGTTTCTTTGTTTTTGGTTTTTCGTTTTGTTTTGTTTTGCCTTTAATCATTTGCATTTAATGAAGGCAGAAAATGTTGGTCCTTGCAGAGAGTTTGAGTTGTGACAACAGATGCCCAGTGTCGGCCAACCAGGATTCCAAGGACAGCTTGAACTTAGCTGCACCATGTGGGGAAAGCCAGTATGAAACAGAATATCTGATACGGTCTCATTTCCCCTTCCTGTGGATACATCTGGATCAAGAGTGCAGAGTTGTGGGGATGGGGGGGGAAGAGAGAGATAGAAAGAGAGAGAGAGAAAGAGAGACAAAGAAAGAGAGTAAGAGAGAAAGATAGCAAGAGAGAGAAAGAAGACAGAAAGAGAGAGAAGAGAGAGAGGAGTGGGGAGAGAGCCTGGACAATAGAAGTTCAAGGGCTGTTTTCGTTTAACTTTGTAATGAGGGCCCAATATATTTGCTTCTGGGATTAAAGTGGATCTACATATCCTTCTAATTTTGCAACTGAACTATATTAAGCTTTCGTTCTACAGGTTACAAAAATCCCCCTTTTGGTCCTCTGGACTGTGGTTCTATGAACTGATCAGTTTTATGTAGATACATTTTCTCCAGTTTTTTTCACTCTGACATTGGGGGTACGAAGGTCTCCACCTTTTCCTCCATTAGCCCCTCAGGTAGTATTGATTATAAATGGTCCCTGCCCTGAAAACTTGCCCTGCATCTGTCACACCAGTTTCTCAGGTCGTTCATTTTCAAAGGCCGCTCTGCTCGGCCACCCTGGAACCTTGGGATCACAGCCTTTTACTCCTGGTCTACCTGCTCTTCCTGTGATCTCATTCTTGACTTCCAGCTTCAACAATCACACAAAAATACTAATTTCATGTTCTATATTTACATTTTATTGCTTGCAAAATCCATAATTTGGCTATGTACATTCCCTCATGAGTCTTCGAAAACTCAAGGTTAAAACTAAATGTATTGATTTTGTTTTCCCATATGCTCCCTGCTCTCATAGCCATGGGCTTAGTGAACTGTCAGTTACCCATGAAGTCAGCCAAAATCACATCTTCCAATAGTTATAGATTTCCTCAACGTGTTCCTTTTCTTGGTACAGGAAGTTATGTGGGTCATCTTCTGTCCATTATCTCTAAGATGGTCATAATTATATTATTATAGGTGCAAAAGATACATTAATGTAGTACATACAGTGAATGTCTTAAAAGCTTATGACTTAATCTTTTTTTTTTTCTTTTTTTTTTGTACCTGGAATCGAACTCATGACCTCAAACTTGCCAGGCAAGCACTTATGCCACTGAGCTACATTCCCTGCATATTTTGTTTGTTTGTTTGTTTTTTTTTGTTTTGTTTTTTTTTTTTTTTTTGGTACTGGGAATCAAACTCAGGATCTTACATTTGCCAGGCAGATGCTTATGCCACTGAGCTATATCCCAGGCTGTGACTTAATCTTTCATGAAAAGTCAGTTTTCAATATTTATTTTACCTTAAAGAGAACAATTTCTTTCTAATATTTTTTCATTTCTCCATATTTCTATTGCCAAAACTTTAATTTGACAAACACCGTTAGTTTCTTTAATTATTGAGGTAGTTTTCAAAATACTAGGCAGGACTTCAAGCTCACCTTCATGATTTATCAGAATGTTAATTCTGATATCAAAACTGGTTCTTCCTCTACAAGACCTTCAACAGCTCCTTAAAGGAATACAATTATTATGAGACAGACCCACCCTGTGCTGTGCTTCACAGCTTCAATGAAGCTACCTTTTCAAAGCTGTCTAACATGAAAGCATAGATCACATATATGAGGAAAGTTTAACTTGAAATATTAAACATATAAACACAAAATATTCTCTGTCAAGCCTAATGCCCTAAATTTTTGTATTTGACAAAGGTGATTTGTGCTTTTTGGTGGATAGGAAGACTTCTAATTTTCACTGAAACAGAGGTTAGCAAAATTATATGTGATAAATCAGGAATGGATGGATTGACAATTCTGGGGCCACACCCTCTCCTTGGTATGCAAATCCAAACTCAGAGATCCTGTAATCTCCATATCAATTGAAAGTTTTGGGTTCACATTGAAGAGTCTGAGAACTGTAGTTCTGTAGTCTCAGGGCTTGAGCAATAACAAAATCTGAAAGCAAGAATCCTTTGTAAGCTCAAGAAAAGCAGCCAGCGCAACAGAGCAGCCTGGGCAGGCGGTGAGAAAGGCATCCGTGTGTGTCTGATGCAGACAAATGCTAGAAGGGACTTGTGCTGTCAAAAGCTTTGCTTTGGTGTAAGGAAGGCGGTAGCACAGAGCCAAAAACAGCAGAGCAGGAGCAGTTGAGAGAGGGGATGGGAAGACAGACAGATGCTCTGCATGTTGAACATATAAGTGATAGAACTGGTTGGTGGTTGTACATGAAAGAAGCAAGAGGGATCCGGGTTGAACATGAGGTTAGGAGAAGCAAAAAGAGAGAGTCCACATTTCCTGGTGGGAAGATCAGGATTTTGTTTTGGGGCTTGTGAAGTTTGTGACGTTCACTAGATATTAGAATAAAGATGTCAGGAATCTTATTATTTCTTTGATGTGAAACTCAAATGAGCCTCAGTTGGGTAAAAATGCAGCAATCACCAGCTATATTTTATCATTTAATAGGGTGGAAATGACCGCTGAGGGAAAAGTGAGACAGAACATAAGCCCAGGAAATAAGACGTAAGATACTATGACTTTTTGGAAAAGACAAATCATTGGCGCTCAAAGGATGGTACAGAAGCAAAACAGAAAGAGCCGAGATTGTCTTGGAAGCCGAATGGAGAAGACTTTTAAGATGAACAGTGTGATGAGCGGGCCCAGTGCTGCTGCTGTGCCTGTAGGTGAAGACGGGAAACATCCCGTGGAGTTGCACATGGAGAAGCCACAGGTCACTGGGAAGGAGTGGATGCGTGAGTAGCACTCTGAGTGAAGTGGGTTTCAGCACAAGTAGGAAACGACTCTCTGGGACACGGAGAGCACATCATATTTCCATAATACATACATTAGCACGAGCAAAGGGGTAAAGGAGTATTTGGAGGTGGGTGGAAAATCTAGAGCTTATAGAGACTGTGGTGTGTTGATGTAAATTGCCTAACACTGAAGGGGAAATTGGGCTATGAGAGGGAGAGAGAGAGAGAAAAAGAGAGAGAGAGATGCGGGAGAATTTCTGGAATGCCACTGAGAGACAGGATGAGAACCAGCACACATAGCTCTGAAAGTCATTCAGTGAGGCCTCAGGTCCAAATGCCATCAGAGGAAGACAGTGAACATACATGACCAAGGAGGTCATGACTTGACAAAGTAGCAGGGATGGTAGATACCATGTTCGGGATCCAGTCCCCCCGTCACTTCTGTGACTTAATACACTTGTTGACCCATGGTTCTCTTCGATTTTCTGTCCTTTGCATCAGCTAGAACTTCTAACATTCCAGAGCTCTATGTGGATTGTTTACCAGATATATATGTGACTTGACCTTTCTACTCTTCACATGTCTATGTACACACAAGCTACCTGCGCTTTGACATGTCTGCTGGACAGCACACAGATAGTTGCAGCCTCTTATTTTCATTTTCTGTCTTACTATTGTCTTTATTGTTTAGGAACCTTATAGAATATTGCAGTATTTATCTCATTCTGTGCCTACTTGCTTCATGAATGAATGAATGACTTGAACAAACAAAATTCCATTTCTGCCATGGAGGAGCAGTTGCCACAGCTGGTTATATTTTACCATGTTTGTCTCTGGATTACAATGGTTAATAGTTATTATTAATAATACACACTGTTGATACTGACTCATTAGACCATTCTGGGTCACAACAGAAAATAAATTCATCCCTACACACCCAAAAGAGCCTAGGTTAGAATGTATTTCATATCAAAATCACATACAGCTAATGGAAAGATATAGACTAATTAGACTTAAAATATAAATGTAGAAAACTAAAAATATGCCTAGTATTTGGGAAAGAATAATAGTGTGTGATAAACTAGATCCTACTAAAAGCATTAAAGTTGAACTTGTCATTAAATGATTAAAAGAGAAAAATAAAATTATTATCTTCATCATAGACATCAGACAGGATTTGATACGTTGAGCATCCACTCCAGACTTAAATGTGCAGGTAATCAAACTATAAAGATAATTTACTATGTTAAAACAATCCTACCAGGAGCCTATAGAAAACATTGACCTTTATGTTCACACATTAAAGGATATCTCTGGACTAACAGGTTCAGGGGTAGGTTAGCAATTCAAGACTAATGCATTGGCTATTCAAGTTAATGGAGTAAGATCTATATAAATAATAAAATGTAAATTTGGAGAAAATAAGTATAATTCCTTTCACCAAGAAGATTATCTACCTAGACAAACAGAAAGAATAACAAAGAGGGGGCTGGGGATTTAGCTCAGCAACACAGCACCTACCTGGCAAGTGCAAGGTTGTGAGTTTGATTCCCGGTACTGGAAGAAAACCAAAAAATAAATAAATAAATAAATAAATAACAAAGAAATTACCTGGGCATGATGAAAACAGGAGTGTCTAGTTCTCCACAGAGTTCATATAAATTTTTGGTCAAATATTTTCTTAAAATACTAAGGGATAGTATATCATCTTTGAAAATGGAAAGTCTTAATATTTCAGTCAAATAGTTATCTATAAATTGATATTTTAATTCATTTCACTTCCATTAAATCTCTCACCCCCAAGCCCCCCAAATGCTGTATATAAAACTTAAGCCTCTGGGCCAAATCTACCCATCTGCTTTCTGTTTTTGTAAATAAAGTTTTATTGGAACAGAGCCATGATGATTTGCTCCTATGGAAGGCAATTCTGTACGATGGTGGAGTATGAAGTTGTAATGGAGCGCACACTTCTGTAAAGGCCAACTCGGTCCTACCCAGCCTTTACAGAAAATGGTGGCTAATCCTTGATATAGAAGATCATTGACCTCAGATAGGGCAAAGTCATCCATAAAAAATAATAACATGGGGAGCCTTTTAAGGAATGATATTTAATTTTAAAAAGATGAAAGTACATGAAGTTTGGTCCCATTTAAAGGAAAAATTAAAAACAATAGCTACAGTGGTGCACTGCTGGATCTAAGTGGAGAGACCCCTATAGAAGCAGGCATGGAGGAATCATTCTAGGAGTGCAAATCTGTGGGGATGGCTGGATTGGGAATTTTGTCTCATGGATTTGTCTTATGCATTGTTGCCTCATTAGGATGTTAGCATCATTTGTTTTCTGGGGACGTATTTATTTCCAACAAAGATGCCCAAAGCAGAAAATGCCGGCTTCTTGGATGGACTCTTTCATCCCTCTCTTCCTCCTGCAGTTGGGGGTCCAAGTGGGATTTGCACTTTTCTTCCCTTTGAGGTCTGACCAGAGCTCTCTCCTCACCTCTCAGGCTCATCCTTCCATGCCCCAGTCAGGTGAGAGGCTCGGGAGGCCTGGGGCAGGCCCTGCCCTCCGGGGTGCCTGACAGCATCAGTGTTTGGGTCTCCCTGGGTGGGAGCTTGCTGCTCCTGCCTGGGCTCTTGGGAGTTGGAGGCCACTCGGAGGGGCACTGGAAGTCTTCTTGGCCATTGCTTAGAACGTTGGTCATCAGCCAGGTCTCTGCTTCTGAGCCCCGTAGACATCCAGGCACATCTGATTATCAGCCTGCTTCTAACACTGACAGTGGGGATTGCTGGTAATCCCTTATTTTCTATCAAACAGGGCAAAAATTGAGATTCATACAATTCTCCAAAGATCCCATCCTAGTTTAGAGCTCATGTTTCAACAATAAGGATCTTGGGAAAATCCAATCCATTTCTTCTTTCTGGTGGTGTTGAAGTCTTTCTACTATGGCATTTACTTGCTTGTTGTAACTGGAGGCTGGGATCTGCAGAAAGTGCAGTCCATCCTTTAGGACAAACGCCCAGGTGTCTGCAGTGTTCAAAGGTGTCAGGTGTTCAAAGGTCTCCTTCCAGGCTTACCGTCTTTGGTTCATTCAACCACCCAGCATTCGTGCTCCTTTATTTGTTATTTATGATTCTCTCTTTGTGTGGATTTGCCTGCTTCTGAGCAGATCATTGATCTTCACTCTGGGATAATAAAAAGCCTCCAGTTCTTCCCGATGACTGGATGGCTAGGAATGGTCCTGGTTGGTGAGCCCGCATGCTCAGCGCACCGCATGCCAGGCTCACTGGTGGGAAGTGCATCCCCTAGGGGCAGGAGAGATGTGACTCACAAAGAAGCAGCCGCCACCTTTGAACAGTAAGCTGAGAGTCAAGTTTGTAAACTTAGCAGAAGAAGACACAGTTGTTATTTTTTGTTAAAGAAAACATGAGCTGTGATGACTGATGAGTCTGTAGCTCCATTTACTGAACAGGCTCTGTTCAGAGAGCCGTGGGGGAGAACTGCTGCTCCCTGGCTGGCTGGGTGATCTCCTGGGATCATGGAGTCGCTTGGTTCACGCTGCCACAGTGGATGCCTGGGTGTCTGCAAAGGCCTAGCCCACATTGGCCAGTTTTTCATGTGGATCGTTTGCTTGCATTCCTTGCTCATTTTGCTCTCCTTTTTCACAAGTTGTGCCCCCAAGTATATTGTTATCTAATTACTCTGTGTCCAGGTTGGGCTTCGCAGATCGGCTGCTCTGCTCAAAGCCCCTTTAACCTCTGAATAAATATAAATGCTAATCCACAGGGATGTATGGCATACAAATGTGTCCTGGGGATGGTGAAGTGCAGGGCACAGCTTGGCAGGCGTGCTTGGAAGTGAGACAGCAATCCTCTCCCAGCCTCTATTCTATATTCCCATTCTCTGCTAATGTGAAAGCTCAGCAATGCAAAATCTATGGCTGCATCTCACCGTTGTAAGCAGTAAACATCTCCTGTTTGACTTGACTTCAATGTACGGGGTTTCTGTTTCTTTTTTCCAACCCTAAATACATTATAAGTTCTCTGTTGTTTCGTTTGGTAATGTACTCTTTCTCCAGTGGGGAAGTGCCATATGTTTAAGTAGTAAAACACACTTTCCAGATGTTCTGTTTATTCTTTAAAATACAGCAGCTAATTTATTTCCACGTAAAGAGTTCTGAAAAATCAATCTTGGCATCTTCAGATAGAAAATATAAATTCCCCCTCCCACCCTTAAAAAAAATCTGTAAATCATAGTGGTTAAATGGATGAAGACAAATGATTTGTAATGCAGTCCTGGTAATTAGAATCATAAAGTGCCCTGGTGAGAAGCTTCAGAGGATGGATCAGCGATGTTTCCCAAGCCAAAGAGAAAACTTCGCAGAGATGCTTGGCTCTGCCAACTTCCAGTACGGCAAACTGAATTCTCCTTCCTTGCTGGAGAAATTGACCAGAATTTTAGAACCTGAAGGCAAACATGTGCAGACCACCCACCAGACAAGGCCAGAAGGAGGCAAGGGAGGAGCATGAATGAGATACAAGCGGGGTCATCATCTTGTCTGGCTTGTGAGGAGCTGAAGGGGTGAGGGCGGGACACTTCCAGGTGCTGTGTGTGCATGGGCCATGGAGACACGACCTCGGGCACCGTATCTGCTCCCTGTACTCTTGCTCTTGGCCACTGTTCCCCTGACTTGCTTCCTTACCACAATGAGCAAAGCAGATTTGCACTAGCACCACCATCCACCATGATGCCTTGAACCAGGAGACCATGGTCTGACCTCTGTAACTGTGAGCCAAATTCATCCTGTCTTCCTTTTAATTTATGGGCATCGATTATTTTGCAGCAGCTATAGGAAAGCTGAGCAATACAGCCATTCACTGGCAGAAGCTGCCACACAGCTCCAGTGGAGGATCCGTGCAGTAGCTGTCATCTGCTAGTGAAGAAGAGAGTAGGTCTTTGCTGCAAGGAGCCCAGAATGAGCACAGCAGTCCCCACCCTTCTTTCACCTCTTGCTTCCTTCGGATTTCCCACTGTCTCACTTCTCTTTAGCCCAGAGAATAACTGGCAGCCTCCTTTGGACTCAGCCTTGGTCAAACTTCCTCTTCCCAAACTCCAAAAATGTGGGGACTTCCATCCAGAGACAGCTTTAGCAGTGGAGACCCAAAGTCCAGGAGTGTCATGTAATTTAAATCGTTCCTCCCTGAAAGAAGAGAAACAAGCACAGGATTGTAAAACTAGAGTAGAAATGAAATAACTAAATTATAGTTATTTATTATTTATTAAACAGTGCCCACTCTCTGGGAAGCAAGACAGAGTTACTGGAAATAAGTAGTCCAGGTCATCTCCTGTCAGGAAATAACAAATTGATTAGGCCCGTAGGGGTACAATGGCTCAATAGGAAGTGTCATTAGGAAGGAAACGTGCAGCTCAGCATTGGATGTGCTCGCAATTGTGTGTAGAAGGCTGACTTTCTGTGGACCCTGGTGTAGACTGGACAGAACTGGTAAGGTTCCACCAGGATGAGCTAGTTTAACAGCAAATGGTTCCATAGCTTCTGTCTGAAAGGGAGTTACATCTCATGGAGAAATCATGCTGCCTACAGGAAGCAAAGGGATCAGAACCCTTCAGGGACGACACTAGTGAAAACGTATCATTTATCATAGCTAAGGACCACTTTGCATATTGCAATTGATGCCTTTTTCCGAGGGCTTTGCTGATGCTTTCATGAGTTAGAACCATAGGAGTTAGGATATTATTATTAACCTTACATCACTGGGATCAAATGGAGGCTACAACAGATGATTTGGCTCAAGAGTTCAGAGAATTTATAAACTAGAATGTGTGGTCTTTAGTGTTACCTCACAGAGAGCAATTGTCTTGGGATACAGTGGTTGGCATTGTCTCTGAAGAGAAAAGCGGAAAGGAGTCTGGGGTAGGAGAAGAGAAGTCAGCAGTAACCATGGTTCGCTCTGTCGCCAGCCTGAGGTTTGCAGGTCTTGGCAGCGGTGGTTTCTATTCCATTTTCAACAGATGCCTTCTCTTGATGGCTTTTCCTACGACGTCACCCTACTCCTGACACTGAATTCAATATCACATCTAACATTGAAAGCAATTTGGGAGATAACGTTTGTTAGTGCAGTCATTAAGTCAGCTTGACTGTCTAGGTTTTCTAAAGGCAATAGAATAAATGAACGTTAAAGGGAGAATACATGCATAACATCATGTTCCCATGTAAAGGAACATCAACAGGACACCCAGCTCTCACCAAGCTGTCCTCAGATGATGTGAGACACTTACAAATAGTGACCACACATTTGTCATGAAGTAAACGACAAAATAGTCCGGCTATTAGCATAAAACACACCATATACACTAATCACAATGAAATTAGGATTAGCATCAACAATAACAACTATTTTGCAAATTGATGAGAAAAATACACTTGTAAATATTATGAGGAGGAAACAAATTAAAATAATATATATATATATATATATATATATATATATATATATATGTACAACTGAAATAAAGCATTTCAAAACTATATTCACCTGAAATGAAATTGGAAGGAAGTAAATACCCTTAAAAACTTAGTGAAAGACAAGAAATTGTAAAAATACTTAAGAAAGGCACTATAATAGAAAAGTTAATAGATTATAAAAGAAAAAACAGATAAAGTAAGAGAAAATAGGGTTTTAAGATACAGAAATAGCAGAAATATTTTAAAAATTGATAGTTTGAAATACATGTATTAACAATATTGACAAATGCTGATAATAATGACACGTAGAGTCACTGAGCATTTAGTGGTAGTATTATGAAATAAACAGGTCAATTATAGGTTAATCTCACAGTGATATTTATAAAAATATTAGCAAAATATTGATAAACCAATCTCAGCAATACAGAAGCATATCTGGTTCATGACCCAGGTTGGATAGCACTAGAATTATCAATTACTATATTTCATCATATTGATCATTTAAAAGTTTATGTATTTTATAACCCATGTAAGTAACACATATGTGCATGTAGAGAACATGATGGCATGATAAAAACTGACAAAATTAATGTCAGTACATACACAGAAAAGAATTTCTTTTTCAGAGAACGGATACCTACAAAACCCAGAGGACCCTTTTATACAAAGCAAGGGTCAGTCTGTGTTCCTACTATTTTTTTCCCTCTTCAGTGTCATCCTGGACAAAAAGTTTTCATTCTAAATTGTTTTCCACATTCAAAATCCAAAACAAAGAGCAAATGAATTGCTATAATGAGAAAGAGAATTTTCTCAGTTCAGAGTAAGATAAATCTTCCAATATTGAAGAGTAATTGAACTTTTATATGTCAGCATAAAAGACAATGTAATAAAAAAATACACTACTATTTTAATATCAAACTGTAAGATACCTAAGGATAACTAAACACAGTTGTGCAAGAATTATGCAACTTTTTACATTGTGTTTGAAAAGTGCAGAAGCAAGCTGTTTGAGCAACTTTTTTGACTGAAAAATGTGGACACAAAAAGTCAGTCTCAGTAGTATAGTTTTATTCACATTGTTGTAGGCTCTGAAATGTAACTGCACTCACATCTTATGTAGGGAGACAATACTCAAATCAATTAAGAAATATGCCTACAAAACTGAAAAGATATTTTCTATGACAATTAATCAATCTTGATACAAAATAAGAATACATACATAAGTTTTACAATGACATAAGGCGACAGAAAATGGAACAGGCAAGCAAAGAGAGTTTGGTTTTACTGTTCAACATTGAAGAATGCATCACCAAATTTGTAGTACTCAGTTTCTTTTTATCCATATGAATAAATAAATAAATTTAATGCCTTTTTCTCAAAAATAACATTCACATCCAGTTGGACTGAATACTTAAATATGAAATATAAAGCTTTCAGCTATTTAGAAGGAAAAAGGTATGTTTCAATCATGTCCAACTTGCCATAGATTTCTAAACAACATTCAAATACAGCAAAGATTCAAAGAAGAGACTACCAAATACAGTTATACATTAGTACTTTCTGTTACAAAATGATGCAACAGGGACTGCAAAGACAGTCCAAAGTACAGGGAAAGTACTTCCTATACATAAACTAAAGACAATTTAGCATTTGGGATTTATGACTAAGAATCAAAATAAAGTCCTGGATGAATTAGAGTTGATGATCTACTTTAAGAAATTGCCTAAAATATCCATGATTTAACACAAATAAGTCTTGCCCGTAACTTATATTTTACTCTACTTATTATGTGGCACATGGCCCTCCCGGGTGATTCAGAAAATCAATTTCTTTATAAATTATAAATGGTGCAACATAGTCTGAGACTTTACTTCCTTCTTAGGTCATCTGGATTCTGTTATATGAGGAAAAAAGAGATAATTTTGAGCAGAAATGTTTTAGGGGTGAATCTTGGAAGTGGTCTATGTCACCTCCTGTTACACTGGCCAGGCCACAATTCATTGCACACACAATCACACACACAAACACACAGTCACACACACAGAGACACACAGTCAGACACAAATACATGCAGACATACACACTCTCCAGGTGTTTATTCATGGGGAGAAGGAAAGTTTGATGAACATTCTACCTTGTCAGTTATGCACCAGTGCTAACAACCCAATAGAAAAAGGCACAAAAGTGTGAATAAATACTTCAGAGGAGGAAAGAGTATTTCTAACAAATATATTAGAAATGATTTCAAACTCTAGGAATTCAAATAAATGCAAATTGAAACCATCATGATTTGACTAAATTTTTATATGATGCTGAGAGTGTGAAACACAAATTGTACTATTGATGGTGTTAATAAAAATTAATATAACCACTTTGGACAGAAATTTGAAAGTATCATAAATTTGAGTGCATAAGTGAATACTCTGCAGTTCTACTCGTTGCTTGTAATGGTGAATATAAAAAAAAAAATTAAAAATTATAAAATTTTTTTTTTTTGGTACCACGAATCAAACTCAGGACCTTGCTCTGAGCCATCTTCCTGGGCCTTTTTTTTTTTTTTTAAATTGTACTGCTGATTTCTTTTGGGTTTTTTGTTTTTTGTTTTTTATGGTAACAGGAATCGAACATACAACATCATGCTTGCCAGGCAGGTGCCATGCCACTGAGCTAAACCCTGACCCCAATTATAAATATTTTAAATGGCTATGAGGAACAATTTAGGTAAGCAAGTTGCTTGGTAGCTGTAAGAAAAAATTCAATTCATTAGGGAAAATAAAATGAAACACAAAAATAAAACGAAAGGTAACTTCTAACCATAAAAATGGCTGTGAACTTTAGCAATATATTACAAAGTGGAAGAAAAGTAAGACATGAAAGCAGATGAGCAGTCTATTAAAGCATAATTCATATCATAGTGCTAAATAAAAGCACAGGAATAAGAAGCAAGAGCTCACTAAGGTTGAATGCTTTCAGAGGTGCAGAAGAGGGAACACGACTAGCAGAGACACACGGGAACCCCAGCAATGTCAATACTGTTCACCTTAATCGGTGGGCTGAGCATACGTGCAGCCCTTTTCACAAATTGTCCTAGAGCACTTCTGCAAGCCTCTTTATATGAGAGCCAAGCATTTTATTTTTTAATGTAAATGCTGTTAGTCCACATGAGAGAAATTAGCTGAATATATAAAAGAAAAACATTGCTGTAGTAATCCTTGTCAAAGAAGCAAGCAACAGAGCTGGAAGCACTCAGCTGGAGCTGGTATCAAAGTGTTCTGCAAGGCTGTCGTGGGCAAGGTGGACGGTCCTGACATGGGATCGGGGACACGCGAGAGAGCAGAAGCAGAGGCACACACTCGAGTTAATTAACTTTTGACCAGTGAGTCACGAACACACAGCGAACAGACAGTATCTCCGGATGCACACATGCCGGAGAACACAATGAGAGCTTTATATCACAGTGCAAACAAAATCAACCCAACAGGGATTAGAGATTTGACTGCAATACCTGAAACCATAAAACTATGTGAAGTAACCAGGAACAATTTTATGACTTTGATATGAATAATGATGCTTTGAGTATAAACTCAACATATCAGGCCATAAAAGCAAAAGTAGGTGAAAGGAATTTCATCAAAATAAGAAAGCTTATAACTGAAAAAAAAAAAAAGAAAAAGAAAAAGAAAATCAACAAAACGTGTTGGAAAAAATAGCAAGGGCAATATCTGATCAGAGGCTAAGTCTAAAATAAGGAACACAACTCAGTAACGAGGAAATACACACTCTAAAGAGACACTGTTAAAGGAGATATAGCCATGCTCAATAACTATGTGGAAAAATGCTCAATATCGCTAATCACCAGGCAACGCAAATCAAAGTTACAGGGTGACATCACTTCGTAGCTATCGGAATGGCTGTTATGAAACGCCGCATGGTAAGGAGAAGCGACCGGGTGCAAAGGAAAGGGGAGCCGTGGGCGTTACTGGTGCGACTCTAAGTTATGCTGGCCATCGTGGAAAGCAGTACTGGGGCTTCCTCCAAAGTTCAGCACAGGATTACTATTTGAACTAACAATCTCACTACCGGGTAAAAATATCCAAATAAAACAAAAGCAAGATATCTCAAGATTATCTGCATTTCCGTGCTCATCACAGCAGCATTCAAAATATAAAGTATTTAAAAGTAGGTTGTGTTTCTCAAAGGATGAATGGATAAGGAAAATAGCTGTAAGTGCAGTGCAGTGCTTTCTTCGAAGCCTTTTATAAAAGAGGAACATCTTGCATTTTTAACAGCATGAGCGAACCTGAATTACACTATGTTAAGTGAAAGAAGTGAGACCTGACAGAAAAATACTGTGTGCTCTGATTTAGAGGTGGGATCTAAAATGTCTGAAAGTGAAAGGGCAGAGGCAAGAACAACGATTACCAGGGGCTGGATGAAGAGGGGCTGCCCTGCAAGGCTGGACGAATGACACAGACTTTAATTAGAGGGGACTCACCTGGGGAGATCGATCACACGTGTGACGGTTACAGTTCACAACGAATAATGTTGTTTAAGGGTACAGGGTAGTTTCAAAAGTTCTCACTGAGAAAGTCAGAGGGAAAGAGAAGAGAAAGAGAAGAAAGGAAAAAGATAAGAAAAATGGAGAGAGAAAATAGAAAGAGAAGAAAGGGAAAGAGAAAGACAAAGAAAGAGGAAGAGAGAAGTTCAAACTATTGGCACTGAACTCGATAATAGCAGGAGGCAGAAATCACAGATTGGTACAAGCTTTGGGTAGCAGAAGAAAGCTTTTCCTTCTATTGCAATGAAATGGAAGGATACACATAAAACAAATAGCTATATCCGAGAAGACCTATACGGTAAGAGAATATTCTTGTGCTGGGGTGAATCATGACGAGGGGACGATTTGTTCGTTGGAAGAATGAGGCTGTGGAAAAAACCTGAACAATCACCTTCACTTCTGGTTTCCACTCCATCAGTAAAGATCTTGGAAGCAGAATTGAAATCCTTGGGAATGGGAAACTCTCCTCTGCTTAGATGCATCTGATGATAGTTTTCACCACAAACACTGTGCCTTAAACTGGACAAGTATCTGGATACAAAGAAATCTAAAGCAAAACAGGTTGTGGAATATCACAGTTTCTCAAAGTGACCACAACTACTCCATAGTATGACCAGCAGCCGGAGGCTGAGTACCAGCCTGCTTGGGAGACTGCCGCCTCCTCCGGGCCAGACTCAGGGGAAAGGGTCCACCCTTTCAGGAGTTTTCTCTTTGGGAACCCCACCTGGTTCTCTTCATATGGGAGAAAAATCCCCTTATGTTTATAGTAGGGGAGGGAGAGCAGCACCACTCTGAAATATTCCCACTGTGTGTCTCTAAAGAAAGCCCAGTACCCAATGGTGACTGTTAGCAGGATGGAAGGAGCCACCTACCTCCAGCTGTGTCTGGTTTCCACTGTGAAAGAAGAGAAATAATCAGCTCCAGCCTTCCCCAACCTTCCTATTTCACCTGAAGATTATAAAACAAAACTTCCCCCAAGAAAGAATTGAAAAGAAAGGCAAAATGACAACCTGAGAGGCACTTGTGAAGGTCACCAGCTGAAGCCACAAGCTCAGTACAAGGTGAAGACCCAGCCCTAGGATCAGGGAGCATTTTCCCTGCCCCTTACTTTTACAGCCACAGACCTGGGCTCCCGTGTGTGCTCCCACGTCTGCACAGGGAACTACAGGGGAAAGTAAGTACTAAGTTCTGATTCTATTTCAACCGCATCTTCAGGGAAGCCAAAGTAGTTAGGAGAGAGGAATGTTAGAAGCAAGGTCAGTCTATGACTCCAGGTGGTAGAGCAAACAGTGAGGAGGCTCAGTCCCTGCCAGAGACACTTCTCTCTTCTTATTGGAGAAGAGCAGTAATTGGAGTGGTTGAAAAGGGAGCTAAGGACTAGAAACTAATGCATGAGTCTACAGGGATATAAGTAAACACCACAAACATACAGTGTAAATGGTGAAGAACAGACAATACTCCTTTACAGAAAAATTTAAATAATTTCTTTAGGTACTGCCCCAGCCATGTATGATAAGGGATGTATATATGGGAGCTTTCTGTGATGCCTTTCCCACCTTTCCTGCAGGTTGGAAATTACACTGAGCATATATCCATACAACATGGATACATATTTTTAAAAGTGAATGAACATGGGAGAAGAGAGTTGTCTGGGTGATACGTTGCTGACACAGGTCTGAGTCGAGGTCAGGACAGTGTGTTGCTTGGGGAGCACAGACTCGTTTCTTGGTAGGAAGGACAGCTAAGGACTGAGAAGCCAGGAGATTTGGGTGGCTCACCTCACAGCCTAACTGGGAAGTGTGTGGTGGGAAGGTTAAAGACCGACGCGCAGCTTCCAGAACATTCCTGGGAGACAGGAAGTGAGTCCACAGTGTGAGGGTGTGTGGCAAGAACTAGAACGGCACCCCAGTTTGAAAGTGTGGGCAGAAGCTGTCCAGATGTAAAAATACAAGCCAGGAAGGACTTTCACGCACTTAGCAACTTTCTGAAGTTTCAGAGTAGGAATGAGACATGGAGGGAGAGGTTGCCACTCTCAGGAAGGTCACCATGGAAGGGACAACCACGGGAAAGGTGGGGAAGTAGAGGAAAGTTTTGGATATGAGGACTGGGATTGTGACTGCCAGGTTCCCAGCAACCCCAGGTTCTTGCCTGCTGGATTCGTGTCTCTGCCTTGCCCCTTCCTGTGATGAACAGGGCTGAGCTGGGTCACAGCAGAATATCATGGAAATATGAATGAGTCTTGCTCCTGAGACTGTGTTGCATGGATCCCAGCTTCCATCTTGAAAGATGTGTGGACCCCACTTCTGAGGAAGCCGGCTGCCACCCATGAGGCCAGCAGAGGCTCCCTGGTGTGTGGAGCTGTCCCTTCCCACACCCACCAACAGCTTCCCCAAAGCAAGAGGAGCCCTGGGGTGGGAGCAGAGTCTCTGGTACCATGTTTGGTCCTGCGTCCTGGGCACCCAGGTAGGTCTTCTTCCCACTGCTGCTGTGTGACAGTGGGCATGCTTGCTGATTCTCTAGCCCACTTCTTTTGGGGGTGTAGCACACTGTGTGGGAGCAGAGAAGTCCACACAATGGAGGGAGTGGGTTTATTATGCACTCTTGGGACACAGCTGGAGTCCAGAGGTGGACTGAGTTACAGGAGTTGCAGTTCTTGAAAGATAAAGGGAGATGATTATTTCAGAAGCCAGGTACTGCTTTCCATTCTAGCATTTGTGATTCAGTTTGCTTTTCTGGGGTGTGAAATGCACTCGCTCTGGTGTTTACCGGAACTGAATGTTACCCTTTGATACTGCTGGATTGATGCTATGATTGATGATAAAGCCTTCTTGACTGGAGCTTTTGTTGTCAACAAATTTCATGGAATGTTTTTGTTTGCTTTGTTTCCTTTGTGTCTTATTGTAATTTAAAACATCTATTATCGTGCACTGCAGGAATACAGCTATATTGTACTTTTTACAAGGGCTAAAGTGTAGTTTCATTGTACTGATCAGAGATAAGACCTACAAGTGTTATGAATATGTAGCTCCAGTCAGAATGTGAATGATGTTCAGTGAATGCCTAAAGATTAGTCCAGAAAGGCTTTTAAACCTAAGTGGTTAGGGAAATTGAAAAAGAAGTAGCTTATTTATTTTCTAACCTATTTTAATGCTAATAGCAAATAAGAATCACAAGATCATTGGGGTCTCAAGAGATCTTTTGCTCCATTCATCTTTGCATCTTCCAGCAAATTGATGAGAACCTGAACTGTTTGAAAAGTTCTTGAGAGTGGAAACTGCACTGAAGTTCAACAGTCCACAAAGAATTATTTTCTTGGTCAAATATTTGCCAGACTCCTGGACCTTCTCTTAGGCCCATCTATGTAATTGTTTGTAAAATGCAGTTTTAGCAAAGAGCTTAGTCAGTTTAGGAGGAAGCTTATAATTCCTTATCTGACCACCTTACATGCTGGGTGTGGTCTGTACTTGGATGCTCCCCCAAAGCCTCACCCATTCATAAGTGAGGCTTTCAATGTGACTGAATCACAGGGGCAGGACAGCCCAGTGTGTGCAGGGGTGGGACCTGGCCTGAGCAGCAGGGTCAGCGGGCATGACCGGGAAAGGTGCACCTCCCTTCCTGGCTCCTCTCTGCCTCCCAGCCACTGTGACATCAGCATTCCTCCCCCACCAGACACTCCCACAAAGTGCTTTATGTGTTTGAGGCTGCAGAACATATTGTTAAACCTGGGACAAGGGAAGTAAGCCAACTGGGTCCCTCATCCCCACACCCACCCGATGCTGTCTGATCACTCTGCCCTGCTTCCAGGAAGAAGCTTGTTGGACTGCGGTAGCCACAGTCCCCTGATGCTTACTTTTGTATGGCAAAAAAACGAGGACGCTCAAAGTAGGAGCTCCTGAATCACAAATTTATTGTCAAGCAGAGATATTTTCTCTTGGATCCACAATGCTTAAAGAAGGAGACAGTAATATAAACAAATCTCAAGAAGAACTCTCTTAAGATACAGGATGTATTAATCACAGTGACTGATTTCTGAAATTATTAAATTCCAGTTTCTCAGTTGCCTTTTAGGCAGGACTCTCTGGGAAGACCTGTGAGGACTCTGAAGGTCCCCGGATGCTACAGGGTCCAGTGTTGACGGGTGGGGCCTCAAAGTCTCCAAGCATGTGGCCCCTTGAGTGCTGGACTCAGAAACAGCCAACAAAGTGTAGCTCTGCTATGGCTGAGGCCAACTCCTGGGTTTATATGTGTTTTGAGGTTCAGTGGTTGAGGTCAAAGGTCATACATTGGGTCAGATAAGAAAGAGTGCACTGTGAGTTCTCCTGTGTGAAAGCTGAAAAGACATCGTGTCAAATTGTTAACACAGGAAAGAACGTCTTTCAAGTAGCAAACTATGTTCTGGATCATTTCAAAGCAGCACAGCACCTCTGAAATCACTTAGTAATTTTCCATCTGCTAACTACCACTGTGCTTCTTGGCATGGTAGAGCACAAATTTATATTTGCTGTCTTCAGAGTTGAACCTGACCTCTCTCCCCCACTGCAGGGAAATCAGTGGTCCTTATACTTACTGAAATAATCCCTTACTGTGCGAATTTAGGGTTTATCAAATTTCTTCATTTGTATCATCACTGCCCACGTTGAAACATTCCCACTCTAGAGGTAAATTTGATATTTTTTGTATCCTTCTTTTGTTTGTTTGTTTTTCTAATGTGCGAGACTTTTATGAAAGTGAGACCTGTGACGTATTTCTCCCTAAAATACTGAGAATTGTCGCACTGGAGCTAAAAGAGAGGAAGTCTCTCTGCTTTTCCCTCTGCGTGATGGCAGGAGGGAGATTCACACAGAGAGACCTGTGTACTCTCCCCTCTGCTTAGAGCTGGAGATGGCAGTTCTTCCTCGCTGGGGACATTTTCTCGCCAGCTCTGAGATGGTGCCACTGCACAACAGAGGATCTGGGAGCAGTCTTCCCCACATACACAAGGTTTTTCTGCCCTAGAGCCTGAAGCTCCTTGCTCCTTTGTCTCATTACTGAAAGACTTATTGCTCTTTGTTAATGCAGGATTTGATGCAGAGGAAAAGCCACTGCTCTGAGAAGGAGCCTCATTCCTGGGTGGCTGCCGCCCTTCATGAGAGACATGACACATGATGTTACGGGCACTTATTTCTCTCTTGTCCATTCATCTTTTGTTAACAGATGGATTAATAATCCATGAGTGTTGGGGACAAAAATTATGTTTTTCTCCTCTTCAGATCATACTGCAGGTTACAGAAAAAGAAGCCTGGGTGAGGATACGAGTTCAACTAGAGCAGAGTCTAAGGGATGAGAGGTCAGGAGAGCACTTGTGGTCAGAGGTGCGATGATTAGCTGCCAGCTCTGGTAAGTCCTCTCTCTCACATGCCATGCAGGCAGCCCTGAGGATTCTGAGTCTTGATCTGTGCAAAGTATTCTTTGAGTGGGTGGCTGAGTACGAGTGTTGATCCTCACAAGTGGGCCCCGCACTTCTGCTCAGGAGCACGTTTTCCAGCAAGAGAACCCTGCATCCTCACAGGCCCAGCCACACATCTGAACTTGATACGTTCTTCTCTTCTCACTCTTCATGGGTGGAGGATGTTCTTGGATGCCTTCTGGATCCATTTCCACTCATTCAAGTCAAACATAAGCTACGTGGTCTCATTGAATGGAAGGAGATGAGCTCCCCTCTAGCTTTATCTTCCCCTCTCGCTCGCATCTCAGGTTATCGGAAATAATGAATAATATTGTGGTGAGTCCTGGAGTCCTATGAAGCGCGTTTCATTCCCACCTCTGCAGAGTGCCTGCCTCCGACCCCTCCCACAGAGTACATCACACTGAGGAGATTCCCTCCTTCAGGTATCAGTGTTTTGAGCTTCGCCAGCTAAGCTGCAAAATAATGAGTCAATTTGCCTTTAAAGCAGAGCTAATTTCAAGAATAAGAACAGCATGACCAAATATCTCATTAAAATAAAGAGCATGCAGGGCTGTGTGATAAGTAGAAAACTGACTTTCACAAATGTCCACATCTTAATTCCCAGGACCGAGAAATATGGTAGGCCATGTGGCAAGGGAGGATTCAGGCTGCAGCTTACTCACCAGCCAACTTCTGACAGGAGGACCCCGTTGCACATCGTTAGTAGGACTGGCAGCAGATGGAGGAAGCGTTGCATCAGATCCAGAGAGTGGCTGCCAGAAAACCAGGAGCTGTTCGTTGCCCTTTTTTCAAGACTGAGGATTAAACCTTTATACTGGGCTACATTTCCAGGTCTTTTATTTCTTATTGTGAGATGAAGTCTCTCTAAATCGCTACCTTGCCCAGACGAGCTTGAACTTGCACTCTGCCTGCCTCAGCCCTCCAGAGTGCTGGGGTTCCATGCCTGCACCATCACACCCAGGCTTTCCTGGTTTTAAAGGTGGTAGGAATAAGAGACAGACAGTGGATTCTCCCTGCAGCTTCTAAGCAATCGAGACCTGCCCAAACTTTGACTGTAGCCATGTGTGATCGCAGTAGACGCTAAATCCAGACTCATAGAAGAATAGATGTGTGTTGTTTTAATCCACTAAACTTGTGCTTATTTGTTGAAGCCCCAACTCTGAACACAAAAGCCTTGACTGGGATAGTTTAGACCAAAACTTTCACCTTATGTCAACCTTTAAAGAGCAAATGAGAACAAATATTCAACTCACTACAAGCAATAAAAAGCAAACGAACTAAAAAGTGAACAATGATACAGACCTTTCAATCTCTTATCCTTAAATAAAAAATGCAGGACAGGCCTTGTTCAGTGGATTTGAGCTAGACAGACTCCTGCCATTTCTGGCTAGAGGATTCTGTGGAAAGATGCATGAAACATGTACATGTTGTGAAATCAGGGAATTGGGTTCTCCACTCCTGTCCCACACACATGCCGTGACTTCATGCTCAGGGAGAACTTGGCAGGGAAGAACATCAATACTGTTTAGTTACTAACTCCAGAGTATCATCAACGCCTTGCCTCTAAATGGAAGTATTATATTTTCAGATGCAGTTTGCTCTAGCTAAACTGATAACTGAAGTTTTTAGGCAATTCACTCTTGGACACAGAGCTAGGCCTAGCTTGAGCTCGGGAAATCTCTGTTCTTGCATGGAGCTTCTAGAAGATACCTTGATTGCCAAATCCAGTCTCTAGGGTGCAAATTGCTGAATTTCCAGCAATTTGTTCCAAAATGTGGAACTTTGAACTCACCGGTTCAAAGAAGTGGGGGAAAGCTTCTCAGCAAAGTTAGGGGTGCCTCACCTGGCTGCAGTAGCGCTGAACAGCTAGGCAATTGCCTTGGTTACTTTCCCTTATTGCAGAGACAAAATACCCAATGTCCAAAATGAAGGAAGGAAAGGTTTGTTTAGCTTACAGTTTGTGGAGGTTTCAGTCCATACTTGGCTTGCTCCTAGGCAGAGTGGCACATGGCAGAGGATAAACGTCTATGGTGGCAGAACAGCAAAGCAACAAGAGCAAAGGGGGGAATGGCAGAGCTAGCAAGCCTCTTTCCCTCCCTTATAGTATAAGGAGGGGCATGTAGCACTCACACCATCTGCATGCCCTCCTCTTGCACAGGCTCCAGATGAATACAAAGTAAGCACCTTGGCTCCCTGCTGAATCACACAGTTAACCTTCTAAACTTCTCACATTGACACGATGAACAACATCCGAGAGCAGGAATGGTATGTCCTTTTGACCCCAGGATGCAGAACTGCTGAGTCACTTAGCCAAGCCTCTAGACAATGCATCAACCATAGCAGCGGGGTTTAAAACTACCATGCACTGGTGAGTTGGTACTATTTGTAATTCTGTTCAGCACAGTAAGGGTGAATGGCAAACAGAGCCTTTGAGGTCAGAGAGCACAAGGAAAGAAGGGTCCAAGCAGCTGAGGGAGAGAGGCAGGTAATGGTCAGAGACTCAGCTCTTGGTACACGTTTGTGGGAGCTCTATCATTGCTTTGTAACTTCCAGTATCTGATGTTCTCTTTGCTTTCTTGGTAACCAATCTATATTTGAACAAGGAAAGTGTCCTTGTATAGAATAACAGCTTTTTCCAAAGCTTAGAGTTTGTTAAATTTTTGTCTCATTTTGAAACATCAAGGCCCAAATAATGAACTTAAGAAGGAAATGTGTCACCAGTTGAAAAAGACCTTAAATTCATCTTAAATATTAAAGTGCTCCCAAAGTAGACCTCAGCAACCTCGACACGACAACAGCCTCTGTTGCAGGGTTGCAGACCTCAGATGCATCACCCACCTTGAGGAAGACCTGAGAAGAACATCACAAGCCACCAAGTGTTTCCTGCAAGGGAGGACAAGACTTTGATTATTGTCCCAAGGCCATTACCCCCCCCATGTCACTTTGGTCAATTAGGTATGGATCAAACTTTAAGGACGCTGTAATGTTGCTAAAACAATGCCTACATTTTCCTCCCAGAATGGTGTTTGGTGCACTTTTGTGCTTGACAAAAGATCAGCTAGGGCTTTGATTAGCTGCCTTCAAAAGAGAACATTTCTCTAGTTGGGGTTTGGTAATATTTTGGTTTCTGTGTTCACATTGGGCTTCCATTTCAATTTCAAAACAATTTCCTAATATTTCTCATAAACACCAAATCTATTGAGTTTTGCAACGTGCATCATTCTTTCGATATGTCCTTTACAAGTGTGTATCAAAGACTTTCTTATTCATCACCAGCAAAATTACAGAAAAATTGAAATATTGGTAAACTGCAGTATTGTGCCTGGCATCTTAGTTTTGAATGTCTTGATGGAATGTAAGAAGAAATACCAGTTAATTCAATAACAAACCTGCAATTCATTTGCTATAATTAGGTTTTAATGCAATAATTACATATTTTCTTCTTTAATGCAATATTCTACTTTTCACATTTAGATTAAGACTATTTTCGGTGAACACCAGATTCAATAATAATTGGAAATTGGCATAGTTTAGGATAACAAAAGGTCGTTGGCTCCAGAAGAATAGTCTAATTGTCAGTATGATTATTTCACTTTCTGTGATTAATGGTGTTGGCATTTGGTTTGTAATGAAATTGTATTACTTTGTATTTCTACTGCCTTCTTTTTCTAAGAACTTCAAAGTATTTTTCTTCCCTTGTAACTCTAAGAAAAAATATGCAAGCATAATAAGCTTAGTTTTATGATGGTTAAAATCATTAGCTACTTGTCTAGACAATTTGCACTTTTTAAAGTAATTCAAAATGGAAAAGAAGTTGAAAAATAACCCAGAACTCTTCAGGTGTTGACAGCTGATTTTGCATTGCCTCCACCAATATTTAATAAGTGTATTTGTTTAATTTAACCTCTGTGTTTGAACTTTTTAAATTGCAATCTGGAAAATCTCTTTGAAAGAAAGGTGTTAATATTTGTCCCAGAAAGTTTAAAATAAAATATTAGGTTTTTAATATGTAGGTCCTGGGTGATGCATTAGGCATAAAGTTTTATGTCATATTTTAAAAAGCACCCACATACTTCTCTATAGATACTACAGCTCCATATTTACAATATTTCTTGGTGGACAACTATGACTATTCTTTATAAATGTTTAAGAGGTAATACATAAATAAAAGATAGAATGTCTTCCAAATCCTTTTACAAGTTTGCTGGCAAAATAAAGAGAAAAATTTGTCTACATACCTACGAATGGATAAGGCTATCTGAATGGAAGACATGATAAGGAATTATAATTAAGGACAAGTGTCCCAAGGTATACACTCCATGTGGTAAGGTTACAGGAGCAAAAACATCTTGTTTAATCAAGAGTGTAGTTAAAGATTTCTGGGAGTCAGTAAATATTAACTGAAATAATTGATCTGAAATAATTATGGATTAGGAAAGTTTTTAACCAGACTACAAAGGACACAGAAGAAAGCTGCAAGAGGATTGATAGAGTGAGCAGTAGAACTCCTGTGGAATCGGGAGGAGCCAGGCGAGAGGGTGCATTTACTGACTTGTTCAGTGAGAACCGGGGAGGGAAAGTGTGAAGGAGGGTTCACCCGTTTAAACCATCTTTCCCAATTCTTTCCACCACTGGGTTTCAACGAGGAAGAAATGTCTATTTAAATGTCTATTTATATGTATTTGTACAAAAAAACCCACAAAAATTGGAAATAGGTAATATGGAATGCTTCTCATCCCATTTCTTATTCCTGATTCCAAAGGGAATGTGTCACATAATCTGGACATTTCTTTGGAAGATGAAGAGCTGTGCAACTGCATTGACTTCCAGATACCAGAAAGATATGGAAGTTAAGGAATCAGATTCACTTGTAAGAGCAATGCTTAAAAATGTAGGGAAACTTTTGGAGAAAAGGCAACCCTGGTCCAGTGAGCTGTCCTTGGTGCTGATGTCTTGGGATACTCCAGTGGTTTCCAGGGAGCTCTAGGTCCCATTCAGGCATCATCTACTACGTGGTTCTCTCCACAGAAGCAAAAGACAGGAGATTAAAACAAGAAAAAAAAAAACATAAGATTTAGAAGAGACCAAGATGACACTTTAGGGAAAGCTGTTCCCACAGCATAGGGAATATTAAAAACAGGGAATGTTTGAAATGAAGCAAAATACATTTGACACTAAATGGGGAATACCAAAAGAGGGAATATTCAGAATGAAAATATGGTTATATGTTAATACAGAATATTTCCATGAAATAAAGACAGAATTTATTTATGAAAAGGTAAGTTATGTCTTGGCTAAGTTACTAGAATTTCAAGCTAAATAATTATTTAATTGTCATTCTCTAATAAATAAAACAGTGAAAAATATCAATAAAATTTTAGAATTAAATGTCCCCCCAAATTTTAACGCAATTACACCCGAACACTAAGACAGTAGCAGACAAACCATGGAATACAGTGGTTTGTTTTGTTTTATTTTAAGCAAACTTCAGCCATACATGAGATCAGTCAAAAGAACTGAAGTCCTCCTTGTGGAGTCAAGAATAGGAATTAAAAAGCCTGCACCAACGCAGATTCAATGAATTACTGAGATGGAAGATGAAGGAGAAATTCTTCAAAAGAGTAGCATGAATGGCACTTTGCTGAACAGGACTCCAATCACTCAGGAAATAATAGCAAGAATTGACAAATAGGATTACATCAGTTTAAAACACTTCTGCACAGCAAAAGAAATGAGACAACTTACAAAAATCAGTGCAAAACTTTGTCAGTTATTCACCTGCCAGAGGATTAATATCCAGATTATATAAAAAGCTCAACATTTAGCAAGGGGAGAAGTCAGCTAATCAGTAAATGGCCAAATAAGCTGAACCGACAACTTCTCAAAAGAAGTAAAAAATGGCTCATCCATTATGAAGAGCTGTTCAACACCATTAGCCATCAGAAAAATAGAGATCAAAGCTACAGTGAGATTCTTTCTCAGTGTAGTAATACAGTGACTGTTACCACCAGGCCAGGAAAAGTCCTCACAACATACTAATGAAGTTGAGAGAAAAGGAACACTGACACACCGTTGGCAGGAGTGTGAATTAGTACAGCTGCTACTCAGAGCAGTACAGAGTTTCCTCAGAATGAGTAAAGATAGAACTGACACGTGATCCAGCTGTTCCCTTCCTGGGTACACAATCTAGGAAATGAAAGTCAGCACGTAAAAGAGACAGTGCACACCCATGCTGACAGCACTTTTCACAACAGTGGAGTCTTGGTATCAGCCTAGACACCCACCAGTGTGTGTGTGTGTGTGTGTGTGTGTGTGTATGGCTGTAATATATATATATAAATCATAAATATCATTATTATTCACCTATAAAGAGATAAATCACATCATTTTCTAGAAAATGGATAGAGTTCAAGATCATCATATTAGGTGAAATAGAGCAGAATCAGAATAGCAGTGTTCACACGTTTTCTCGTAGGACAGCCATTGTGGAAGAAGAGGGAATGTGCCAAGGGGCGGGGGTAGGAAATGATGTCATCACAGAACACTATATGGATGTGTGAAACATCACGATAAACACACTCTTTTCTGCACGAACCATGCACTAATAGTTATAATCCTTATAAAGAGGACATTGTGAGGAAATTGACACAATTTTTGGGCAGATACCATGAAATTAACCAATTCATTAAAAATGCAAATTAAGATGTGAAAAAATCCGAGTTTCAATTCTTTCTTGAAGATTGTCTTAAATTAAATTAATAATGTTTATCAAATTTTTTGGAAAGAATTGCATAAATTTTGCATGACTCTTCCAGAGAATAAGGAAGAACACTTTCCCACTCATTAAATGTAGCCAAGATGTATCTGACATCGAAATCTGATGGGCACACGTGAGCAAAGGAACATGGGTGCAAAACATCCAGACACAGACCCCGAGTAGAGGGATCCAGTCTCCCCTGGTTGGGAAAAGTCCAGCGGAAGCCTTCAACTCGCATCAGACTTCCTCTCGAGACGCTGGTCCCATTCACACCGTGATGACGAAGAAGGCAAAGCCGTGGCCTCCGCATGCTTTATCTACATTACACCGAATTTTCTTCATTACAGAAAAAGATTTTTTAAAAAGAAGAAAATGGTATACATATTGAGGAGGAAGAAATAAATAAAATCTGTTCTATCACAGAAGGTATAATTGTCCATGCAGAAAATATGAATCACCAGAATAAAAAGAACCCTTCTGGAACTAGTCAGCAATTGTAGGAAGGATGGGGACAGAGGTTTAACACAATGTACAAATGTCAGTTGCTTTCCTATATAACAACCACCAGCCAATGGGATTATAAATTTAAAACACAAGGCAATCTACATTGCCCAAGAGTGCAATGCTTGAGAATCAATCTGATGAAATCTGTACAAGATCTACCTGATTTTTAATTATTTCTTATTTTCTTTAATGGTTTGATGAATCTTCCATTCTTACATCTGGTAATCTGAGCAACTTCACTGAAGATAACAATATGTAATAACAACCATTGTTAATTCTTATCATTCTGTTTTGAAAATCTGTACCATTCTTATTGTTTTTGCTTTGTTTTATTTTTGTCTATGTTGTTGTTATTTTGTTACTGTCTTTTTAAATTCCGTTTAAAATACAAAAAAGATCTACCGAGGAAAACTACAAATGTCTTATGAAAAAGATTTTTAAAATACAGAGACATTTTATGTTCATGGATAGGGAGATTTTATCCACAAATGCAGTAAAATCTGAATCTCAGAATCAGCAAATCATTAGTAAATATTGACAAATGGATTCTGAAGTTTATATAGAGAGACAAAAGATAAGGATTAACCAGTACAACATTGACTCAGAAGAACAAAGCTGAATATCTGACACTCCTGATCTCAAGTCTCATGTCCAAAGCAGAGTAATCATGACAGTGTGATAGTGACAAAAATCAGATCGATGTGATAAGTGGATGATGGAATCGATTATCTTTGAGAAAGGAGCTAGGATAGTTCAATGGAGAAAAGCTTGTGGTTACAAGTGTTGCTAGGACAATCGGACATCCACATAGAAAAGGGTGCACTTGGGCTCAAAATTCACATCCTCTACCAGAACAGGAACATGAACTGTATCTATAACTAAATGTAAAATGCACAACTCTGAGTGCAAGCCATGGCTCTGTTCTTGAGGCACTGCACACACTTGGGGAGTTCAACCTGTGCAGTACCACCAGGGTTCGCTTCATTAGATGATAGCTTATGCACAGAATCTATGAACCGGAGTGTAAGAGAAATATTATTCATAAAATTGTGAAACAGCTTTAATTATTATGTACGTACACATACATCCATCAAGTCACACTGTAGCAAAAGTGCTGGTGTTTGCATAATTCATATATCCTGGATAATATGAGAGACAGCAAAACAGCGAAGACCAAAGAAAGAAATGCTGTGTTACATCCACAGCTTTTCGAGTTCCATGTTATATCTAACAGAGAGTACTGGAAATACAACAAAAGTGTGAGCTTTCATCTCCGACTCCGGTAGATCACGAACTGCTGAGAAGCGCTGTTCACGTCACCGGAGACATTGGGGAGCATCCTGGGATTCCAGAGCAGAGTCTTTAGGAAGAGCAGGGCAGACTGCTGGCCTAGAACCAGGACACCAGAAGCAACAGAGATGGTGTTGACATCTTCAGTCATTGGATAAACGTGCCTGCAAGTGCATTTAAATTGGGTGTCTTACAGATGAAAGCCAGGGGCTTTGAAGAAGACCGTGAAATGGTGTTGGCAATGTTCACTTTCGGTCGATGCAGTTTTGCTAAATATACAAACAACAAGGAGTAAACACGGTCGGGTGGCACTCGGAGAAGTTACAGAGGATTTTTGCACCACTTCGCAGCTCCCTCTGGCACATTTCCCAGCAGGTGAGCACAGCGGAGGCTTTCCCCGCAGACTCGCCTGTCTCTCTGCCGCGCACGCTCCTGCCCATCAGCATGAACAATACATTTTCCCTTAGTTGTTTCAAACATGCAAATATTGTGAAGTATGGCAAAATGAATTATTGAACTTTTAAATATTATCATTATTATTAGGATCCAAAAGCGACTTAACCTGAAAGAGTTAATTTAAACTTGGAGGTATGATAGACATTGTGAAATGATAGGAAAGCACTCAAGGGTAAAGGGCAACTGGGATGTGGGAAAAGGGAAAGAAGGAGAAATTTTGTATTATGTATATACAGGATAGTTGACATAGTTGATATATTGTCTTCTATTTCTTTGCTGAAAGAAACTGTCAACGAGTCCTTGATTGATCAGTATTGCATGTCTCTGTTTTCATGAGAAGCCACTTTGAAGATATCAATATGTAATACAACAAGCATTGTTAATTTCCTACCACTTTGTTTGTAACTCTGTATTGTCTGTACTGTTCTTTTGCTATTTTGTAAAAGGTTGTCTGTCTGTTAATGTTTTCCTCCTTTTATTTTTAAAATTAAAAAAAGCAATTTAAAATTACCATCTTGAAAAAAAGATTACATTTAGCTTTCATTTTTATTTTTTGACAATTTACTGGTGTGAATTTGTGACACATAATAACTACATTCATCTTGGGATACATAAACATATAATACACAAATATATAACATGTATTATATATTTGTGTATACAGTCTTCATTGATTTTATTTCTCCTTCCCTGTCCCCAAATTGTATAATTCTTAAGCATTTTAAAGATAGTATATGGTGTAGTCTGAATTATTGTTCTCATTTTATATTGTTTGATTTGGTATTGGTAGACCAGGGGATCAAATCCTGGGTATTGCAAATGGTGTAACAAACACTGCACCATTGAACTCATCCCTGTAATGAGCTGATATTTTTTTAAATAGGAAAAATGTGCACATTTCTGTTAAAATAAAAATGAAACAAATGCTCCAATACTTCTTTGCTTTGATTTTTGAAACAATACCGCACAACTTGGGCTATAAGTAGAATTTGACAAACATGTTAAGATACAAATGTATTTTTTTTTTTTTTTTTTTTTTTTTTTTTCTCCGGTACCGGGAACCGAACTCATGACCTTGCGCTTGCCAGACAGGCGCTTTTGCCGCTGAGCTAAATCCCCAGCCCCTAAGATACAAATGTAAAAGACTATAAATTCTCAAACCAAAAAAATATCATATGATTGGATTTTATATATAGTATTTTTGGGACACTTTTATGTCAAATGTAGAAAAATGTATAAAGTTCTTTTCATAAATAAATATGACCCTATAAGTTCTACATTTGTTCTATGCTTATTTGTATTAGAAATGTCAGAGGAAAAAGCAGTAAAATTAGCAATAGCCAAAAATTAAATTATGATTTTTCATTTAAATATACCATACAAGGCCTATCAAAATACATGGTGAATGTTTAAATTTAAGAAGACACACTATTGCAATAAAGGGTACATTGTCATTAATCCCTCTCAAGTCCTCCTGTCTCTTGAAGCACACTGTTCTCATCCTTCTCGCCACTTTCTGAAGCAGCTCTGGAGTGCTCCTTCTGAGTGTCCTTAGGAAGTGTGATCAGAAATATAGTGAATGCTGCAGCCAAATGCCATCCAACAGAAAGGCAGGCTCACGAAATTATGCCAGTGTATTCTTGCTCACCTTAGCACACCCAGGCAGGCAGGACAGTGCAAGTAAAGACATTCAGGAAAGAGGATGCTACAGGTGCTTCCAAAAGGGGCAAGAATGATGAGGTGCGTTCAGAGTGAAGAGACGTATGCTGAGTAGGGTTAATGGCAATGAATCTTTTACTAAAATTTTTATTTTTAACATCCACTTTATTTTTCGATTATACTTCAAGTCTCACTGAATTGGTTAGATCGCTGTTTCTGATTTTTAAAATACTTGACTCTCACAACCTCAAGCAGGGGAGGCTGACTTTGGCTCATGGATTTGGGAGGTGCAGTCCATGGATAGATGACTCCAAGGCAGGAACATCCTGGTTGAAGGGCATGGTAGAAGACAGCTGTTCACTTCTTGGCAGTCAGCAAGCAAAGCACAGAAGCAGAGAGCCAGGGAGATGTCCCTTCCCAAGGCAGAGACCCATGACTCAGCTTCTCTGAGGGGGCCCCACCTAGTAACACCACATTCAGCTGGGAATGTCAGTGACTTCACCATCGGGTGAGTATAGCTACACCATGATCTGATCACTGATGCAGGAGTCCCATAGTTCAGGAAGGCTGACCACTGAGCTGGAGTGCTTCACGTGTTTCACCATTTCAAATTTGAAAGACGTGCATCAATTCAGTTTAAAATGTTTACTGTACATACACACAGGTTTTCTGCTTCGCTGACTGCTACAAATTCCTGACCCTAAAGGGAGAGAAACTTGGTGGTAGGCATGATTGACGGCTTGCCCTGCAGATTTTTTCCCTCCTGCCTTTGTGGTGCAGATTGTGACCTGTTTTCTGATGTTCGGTTTCTTGGGTGCTCATGGAAAGGGAGCATTTCCTGGATGCGATGTGTAATTTCTTTTTTCTCCTAATCTAAATCTACTTATGATAATTTTCTTTATCTTGGTAGAAAACAGCTCTGTCATGCTTTCTCAGTGTGATTAGCACATAGGCCAACAAATCATATGAAAGTTTCCCGGAACATACTGTAAGGAAAATGTCTTTCTCCCTGATAAGTTGTGTTTGCAGATACTGGGATTTTCACAACTTTTTTTTAAACTGGGGAGCAGGGATTGAATTGAGACCTTCACATTGAGCTCCATGTTTAGCTTGTGTTTTTTTGTTGTTGTTGTTTTAATTTTTAAGAGGATAAAACTTTAAAAAAATTAAAAACTATACTGAATTTCAAAACAAGATGATAGGAAATCAACAATGGTTATGTTGCATATTGTTATCTTCAAAGTAGTTGCTCTGATTACCACATAGAAGTGCGCAAAATTGGTCAAGAATTAAGAAAAAAATTAAACATTAATTTTTTCTTTTCATAAAGCAACAACATACTCATAAGTAAAATAAATCAGACCCACTTGTATAAATATTGTATTGTCTTCCTAGTGTAAGAAATTGAAAGAGTAAACAAAATCCAAAAAGTACAATGACATTATGAAAGGGAAAGAAACTGCTCAAAAACAAATAACAACTGAGATGAGGGAAAGAAGAAAAGGAAGAAAGAAGGATGGGAAACATATATATATATATATATATATATATATATATATGATAGCTATATATATATGATATATATATATGATAGCTGAGATAATTGTATCAGTTTCTGTTGGTTTATTGAAAAGAACAGTTAATGTTTTTTGTTTTGAAGCAGAATCTCACTAAATCACTAAGTTTCCAGTCTGGGCTTGAACTTGCAATCCTCCTGCCTCAGTCTCCTGGAATACTGAGCATATAGGTTTGCACCACCTCGCCTGACTTCCACACGTTTTGAATGAGAGTGTGAGCATCTGATACGTGGAGTAGTGGACACTATGTTCCAGCAATGGAAAGTCAAGTGTGAAGACACATTTAACATAGTAAGTGTCTGAAATGGAAGTGGAGGAATACCTTGGTTTTTCGGGGATTTGTACACTCAGTTAACAGAGCCTGGAATTCTACGCTCAGCACTTGGTGTGATTGTGGCATTCAACTCATTGTGTGGGGAAGGGGCTTCACCCTCAGGACCTCTGCTACATGTAGACAAAATCACCTCAACAGGAAAATCAGCTCAACAGTACCAGCACAGGTGCACACAGCCGAACTTTGTACTGTCCACAAGATATGGTGAGCTATAAGGAAAATGTGCACATTTAAAGGAAAAAATGGAAACAAAACCTTTGTAAATAAGAAGGACAAGTTCAGGGTAGTACGGCTATAGAAATACAAATGGCAAATAAATGTGCAAAAAGTGTTCAACATCACTGGTCATTTGAGAAATGCAAATTAAAGCAACACTGAGACTCCATCTCACCCCAGAAAGAATGGCTATCATCAAGAAATCAACCAATAACAAATGCTGGAGGGGTTGTGGGGAAAAAGGAACCCTTCTCCACTGCTGGTGGGAGTGCAGACTGATGCAACCATTGTAGAAATCAGTGTGGAGACTGGAAGTCCCATTCAACCCAGCTATTCCTCTTCTGGGTATTTTTCCAAAAGTGTTGAAAACATCATACCACAGAGATATACATGCACTTATGTTTATAGCAGCACAATTTGGCATAGCTTTATCTTGAAAACAACCCAAATGTTCATCAACTGAGGAATGGATAAAAAGATGTGGTATTTTTACACAATGGAGTACTACTCAGCTATGAAGAAATATAAACTCAAGGCTTTTATAGGTAAATGGATGTAACTAGAGACCACACTCACAAGTAAAATAAATCAGACTTGCATGTGTAACATCATATTGTCTTCCTAGGGTAAGAAACTGAAAGAGTGAATAAGATCAAAAAGGTACCATGGATATTGTGAAATGGAAAGAAACTGCTGAAAAGGAAAGAACAATTAGGATAGGGGAAAGAAGAAAAGAAGGAAGAGAAAAAAATATATATATAATAGTTAAGATAATTGTACTACTAATTTATATTAGTTCATTGAAAGGAACAGTTAGTGGATATATTATTTAAGTGCTTATATTATTTGATTAATTCTGGTAATCTGAGCAACTACTTTGAAGATAACAATATGCAGTGTAATAATCATCGTTAATTTCTTATCATCTTGTTTTGAAATTCTGTATCATTTTACTATTTTTTAAAATTCTCTTTAAAATAAAAAAGTCAAAAAAATACAAAGGGGAAGAGAGATTGAAGGGAGATTGGGAATGGGGAAAATCAAATTTTATCATGTACAGGTACAAATTGCCTTTAATGGATGTAAATATTATGTATACTTAAAATGCACCGACAAACTTAGTTAAAAAGATTGTCACCAAAATGGAAGAGAGATATCGGGAAGTGGGAAGAAAATGTTCAAATGGGGAGGGGAACAAGGGAGCGAGGAGAGGGACAGAAGGAGGGAATAGGGATTAAAAAGGAGAACAGGAGGAAAACGATAGAAACAAAGCTTCATGAAGGAGGGGGAGCAGGACCAAAGGGAAGGGAGGGAAATGGGAAAGGATTATGATACACTGTTACAGGTACCGATTCCCTATGATGAGTGTGATTAGCATGCATGCCAAAAGTGCACCAATAAAATTAATTTAAAAATTACCTTTCCATGATTTCACTATTACATAATGAAAACATTAAAATATGTTGCAATAAGAAGAACATAAAATGTTCCTGGTCTCCCCACACTGTTGAAAGGGGGCTTAGAGATTCATTCTTTCACTTACAGCTGAGGAATCCATGATTTGGGCAGATATTTTTATGCACCTAAGACCTTACGGTAGCTGGTATGATAGACAAAATACTCACTCAGGATTAATGGATCACATATACCGCTGTAGTAACATAGGGGACTTCATATGAACCGGCCATGCCATGAACAATAACATTGGTGTCGCTTTTGATTAATCAATGAGACCTTAGGATCTAAGTACAGTGATGCTCTGTAGATGACCTACCCCAGGTTTAATGATTCTCCAGGAGACCCCACAGGACTCCGCAGGTTTTCACCCTATGCCTGGAACATGCACCACAACGGAATGTAAAACAGTTGAGGGAAAAGGTCCATGGATTGCAGCCTTGGAGAAACTAGGCTCTGACACCCTGAATCCTTCCTTGGGGGGTGCACATAGCTTTCTGGGAGCCACCCGGGGCTCCAAACCCACAGCTTTTGCTGCTGGCTGGTCACACAGGCACCTTTACCTCGGCACCCACCGAAGCATCGCTAACCCAGGGGAAAATGTGTTCAGCCTCAATCACCTTGTCCCACAGTCGAGGCATCAAGCATCCCCTGACCACTTCCAGGAATGGTAGGAGCCCTCATGGAACCAATCCCCAGATGCTATCCATGGGCCAACCTGCTAAGCAGGACTTCTTATTAGCAGGTGGATCTGCTAGGTCACCTCCTGGGATAGATACTTTTGTGTTGACTGACGGTTGACCTGAATAAAGGTTGCTTCTGCATGGGTCTGTGAGGAGGCTTGCAAATGCATTCAGCATTTGATTCAGTGGACTCGGATAAGTGGGCTGCCCTCCCCATAAAGTATCATCAAATTCATCCAGGATGTGGAAATATCAAAGAGTGGAGCAGAAGAGAATCCATTCTCTTGCCCCCAGGCTGGAGGAGCTGGAGCCTCGACTTTTGAATCCTTGGGCTGGGAGTCACACCTGCAGCTCTCCTGGTTCTCAGGTCCACAGAATCAGACTGGAACTGCACCACTGGTTTTCCAGGGTCTGCTGCTTGCAGGGGTCAGGTCATGGACTGGTGGAGTCTCGTTGGTCTCCTCTGTAAAAGTCAAGGAAGACAGTTGTGTACGCTAGAGAGCATCTGTGGTATGGACACGGCGGAGCCACCGCAGGGTCTCCCTTTGCATTTCCCACATTTACAGGAATCACGTTGTCATGGAGATGTTCCTGAACTGAGAAACCAAGCTGTGAAGTGCACTGGACACAAAAATGAAGAAGTTTTGAAGGGGTGTTGCAACGAGTGCTGTTTAGAAGAGGAGTAAGACAATTGTGAGCTTTGGCCAAAACGAAGTAGATAAAGTGTTTTCCATGGACCAGACATAGAGCCAAGCTAAGCGAGGTGCTGAAGATGCTGTCCTGGGTAGCTAAGATGTGCTGCTGTAATTCTTAACAGATTCTCCAGGTCGTCTGTCCAGAGAACGTGCCAGCACCTACCGAGTTCCTCCCCTCTTCTGTCCACTCCCTGCTTTCCTTTCCGTTTGCGCTCCTTGTCCTTTTGTTCCTGTAGTTGCTCCTCTGAGTGTCACCTCCATGATGTTAAACTTCGCGTGTTCCTCACGTTGTGTTAGTTGTACACTCCCCACTGCTGGGCGCAGCCATAGGCAGTGAGGAAGAGGATAAACACACAAACGTGGTCGTTTAGACAAATATAGACCTCTGCACACTGTTAGCAATTACACCTGTTGAGACAAAAATAAAAACATGAAGCATTGAGAGCACACGGCCTTGTCCCATGGTTTCCATTTGGCATAGCCTTTCAATTCTTGCATCCATACGTAAGTATAAGCAGGTGAGCTTGAGTTATTTTGGCTACAAGACATCATGTTATGGATGCTTAAAGGATGCAAATCTTTCCATAGTTATTGTTTGGTCATTATTGCCATTTTTAAATTTAAAGAAACACCAAATGATTGCTAAACAATTGATTCTCAACTTTACACAGATTGCTAACTTTTTCAGTTTAGATATAAATAGTTCTTATATTTCTGTGCTAATTAATCCATACACAAGAGAGGTGATCTTTATAATCCTGTTTCAAGCTCTGACGTTTGCTTTTCTCTGCCACATGCTTAAAACAGGCTTTTTAGCTTTGCTTCTCTCCTAGGGCACATGCACAAAATGATAATGCCTTTCCACAAATTATTTGGCAGCTGGTGGAGGAATATTTAAGCCCATTATATTTAGAAACCATTTGCCAGCACCCCCACCATAAATTACAGCATAAAGTAGGAGTAACAGTTCATAAAGCAGGGCTTTGCACACAAACAATTAAATGCAGAATTTGAGGACTTAACTGCACATAAACAAAGTATTCTTTCTAGTTTTGTTTCTCAACAGGAAATCATTGCTGTGGGGAAATATGCCCACATTAAAACTGCAGCTTGATCTTTGATGAAATACAGCTACCTGTAGCATAGAAAATGTGATGCCTAAGAAAGGAAGTGTTAAGCAAAAAGTAACATATGCAGAAATTGCAGTTAAGAAAATTTCCTTTAAAGATGTATGTTTGTTATTACGACATGCACACATCTCATGTACCATTAGCTATTTTATTTGTTTTTTTTACGGTACTGGGAATCGAACTCACAACCTTGGGCTTACCAGGCAGGAGCTGTGCCACTGAGCTAAATCCCCAGCCCCCATTAACTTTTTTAGAAAATAAGTGGGCCAGAGATATAGCTCAGTGGCACAAATTCCTGCCTGGCAAAGGCAAGGTCCTCAGTTAGATTCTTGGTACCAAAAAAAAAAAAAAAAAAAAAAAAAAAAAAAAAGAAAATGAATGGACCAAGTTAAAAGGGATTATGCTTTAAGAAAAACTGCAGTCCTCTCATGGTGTGACCAAGACAGCAGTACTTTGTACACTAAGAATGATAGGCATCCGGTTTGAGCTTTGACATCTAAAGAGACTGTCAGGTGTGGCATCACCTTCTCAGGGTACCTGTGTGTAAAAGGGAACTTGCACCGAAAGCAACACTGAAGAGCTTTGTGTGCTGGAGCCAGAGGCTGCCAAGGGGCGGGACTTCTGCACAGGTCCAGCTGCTGCCTGGGGTGTGAACGGCTCACTGCTCACTGCCGTCCATTGACCACAGCTGTCTGGACGGACAGAGGTGACTGGACAACGGCATTGTGCCTGGGAGCTCTCCGTGCGCAGGGAGAGCTTATCAGAATCCCTGTGACGGACATTTCCATTCTGTTTTTGCATTCTTTTCCTTATCTTGCATGTCATGCAGCCCCTACTCCTGTCAACAGTCAGCAGCACACTAAGCTCTAATCTCCTGTCTTCCTGGGAACACTGGGTCAGAGCTTTTGGAACCTCTGTGCTCTGTGTTGCAAAGCTTAAAGCCCCACTGCAGTCCATTTTCCTTTTGCAGATTCTGAATTTTGATTGGCCGACTATAAAGGCAAACAAGCAAGTTTCCCTGGACTTGTCAGGGGACAAAGAACAAGCAAGTCAATCTCAAAACCTGAAGACAGAAATGAAACCATAGTCCCATTGCTGAGATGCCTAACTGAAGCTGCACATAACATCTCACAGACATTTAGATGATAACGTTTATGAATAACAGAGGGCAGGACATGGAAAAACCTGGATTCCAAAGTCCTAGGGAGGCCCCTAAACCAGTGTGCATTTCAACACCAGGTCTCCCTCTGGAGTTTCAGAGTGGACCGAGATAAAATCTCTAAGAGGCAAATTTCCTGGTGAGGAATGATCGTTTTCAAATGTGTCCAGAGTACTCTTCATTAAAATGTACACTAAGTATATAATAATCAACCTGTAATGTGAATGTTTGACTTTACACAACAAAATTATTTCAGTAATCACACAATATCATCAAGCACACTCCAAATGCCTCCCCCTCACTTGGGACACACTTATCCCACATTCTCGCCACTTTCTGCAGCAGCTCTGGAGTCCTCTTTCCTGGATGTCTTTATGAGGTGTTGTAAAAAATACAGTGAATGCTGCTGCCAAAGGCCACCTGATGGGAACGCAGGCTTGTGAAAACACGACGCTGTGTCCTCATCCGCCTTCGTCACTGGGTCTGACACCGTGTGAACTCCGGCTCCTCCCCAAGTCACAATGACCCTGGAAGGAAAACATCTGAATCCATTCAGGACATCGAGGCAGCCAGGACAATAGCACTAAAGACACTCAGGACAGACGACTCCAGGGGTGCTTCAGAAAATGCCAAGAATGATGGGATAAGTATTCTGAAAACAAGAGAGGGGATTTTGAGGGGGATTCATGGCAATGTGTCTTTTACTGTAATTTTTTAATTTAAAATTTTCAATATTTCTTGATCAGGTCTCATGTTACATCCATATTGTAGAAAACAAGGGCAGTAAATGAAAATCTTGTCAGAAACCTGAGGTTGGAGGAAAATAAGTAACTAATGTAAGAACCATTCTGAGATGTGCTGAATTTACTTTGCTCAGAAGAATATAAGGACACAAAGAGTTAGAGACGGGGAGGTTCATCAGGACAAGCTACAGGCCAAGAGCAGAAGAGTTTTGCGCCAACTCTACACTGTACATTAAAACTCTAACCCAAGTCTTATTAAGGCTAGAGGGAGCCTTGGAGGTCCAGCATCTTGTTTGCAACCCTAACCTAGACTGAAGCAACAGATGCGAGCTCTTCATGGAAGGTCAGTCTACCTCTAGCATTATCATAGACCTATGATGATCTCACTTATCTGCAGCCAAGCTGGACTCAGTATAAAGAAGCGTTATAGCTTCTTTGTACAATTTGCATTATAAAAACTTGTGGCATTTTAGCAGCAGTGACTATTTTTCCAACTACTCCCTGGTCTTTCTGGAGGCTACGGGAAGGGTCCCAGAACTAGACCTTTTTCACTTACTTGTGTCTAGGAAGCCTCACTGCACAGTCCCATTTTCAGAAATTATCTGTCTTTTGAGTTTTGGTGTTACATATGCTAACTATGCAGGGAAAAGTGTGATAATTACAATGAGTTTCTCATCAGAACCCATGGAAATAAGAATTGAACAGAGTGAAATATGTAAGGCATCTAAATAATAAGCAAACCAGCAATCCAGAATGCTATATGCACTGAAAGTATCCTACAAAGCGAAGAAGAAATAGTTGTTGAGCTCCATTGTCCATGCTTGGAAGTTATCATCTGATGCTGAAAGAAGGGAACAAAGTCAAAATCAATGGTTTCCCTGAGGTCCATCAGCAACTAAGCTCAGAGGCCCACTACCGTGCTATAATGTGGAAAGAGGTAAGTGCACAAAAGTTTGCTAAAGACCGGATTGCTTAGGGAATAATCATTACAGTCAGTGAGTGATAGGAGATCTTAAATACTGAGTTTGATGAACCCCTGAAGGCCCAGCGTGGATTAGTTAGTGTTAAAGTGGTTTGTGTCCTCCGGGTATGATAGGTGCCCTCCACAGTTTATGGGTTTTACCTATAGGATCCTTATCTGGCTTTGAAGACAAACATTGACAAACATCCACCTGTATTGTGGCAGCAGGAGGGAAAAGAACTGTATGAAATTCTCTCCGAGTATTCCTGGTGACAAAGAGCTGCTCTGTATGGAAAAATATTCTCCCTGAGCTTTAGCTGACCTATAGGAACATAAGTTGAATGACTCCAGCATCTTCAGCTATTATGTCTCATGTAAGAAGAAAAGAAATAGAAGTATATGAAGTTTTTGGCATTTTCAGTTATAACAAACGTTCGACATAGGCCAGCTCCTAGCCAGATAACCATAAAATATCACACCAAAATTCTAATTACCTGAACTGCTGATACCTGGAGTGTTACATCTGATTTTCAGCACAAACCTGCAAATCATGCTAAAAGTCAAGAAGAAATAAAGATCAAAGCAACCATCAGAACCAGAATTAGATTCAGTAGAGAAATTGGGAAATTGGAAATACCACACCAGGAAGAAAAAGCAACTATGATTAACATACTTGGGAATCTGATAGAAAATGTAGACACTACATAAGAACAGGTAGATAATGTAATCATACACAGGAAACATAGGGGACAAGCACGAGGAATTTTCAGAAAGCAAGAACAAGGTATCAAACCTGAAATCATCCACAAAGGACTCAGGCACAGCCAAGGAGAGAATCAACAGGTTTGAACATATGCAAAGGGCAGTTTCATAATGGAAACACAAAGACAAAGAATAGTCATAAAATGCAAAGGATTATACAGGAAGAGTGGGGTAATTCTAAAAGATGTATAACACTTTTACATACAATAGGAAAAGCAAAATGAGAAAGAAGAAAGTAATAGATGAAGAATTATATTACTAATGGTGGATAATTTTCATAACAAATGACAGACATGCAACTATAGATCCAGCAAGCTCGGAGAAAACCTAGCAGGGCAAATTCCAGAAAGGTCTACATTTAGACCTATGTCGTGTTTCACTTGCAAGACCCAAAAGCAAAGGAAAAATCCAGGCATAAAACACAAAAGGAAAAATGGCAGCACCCTTGTGAAAAATCAAGAATTATATGTGACTTCTCATCAGAAATTCTGCATGGAAGAAGAAAGCAAACACAGAAACTAATGGAGGGAAAAAAAATAAAAATATGAGAAAAAGTCATAATATCCCCCAAACTGCCAACACAGACCAGAAGCAGAGTGAGCTGGGAGGCTGTGACTTCCCCGTCCCTCCATGGTGACATCCATGAAGAAATGCACACATAGACAAATGCAACAAGACACAGTCTCAAAAGTATCCCACAGATCCAGTGCGGCAGTCTTCAAGAAAGGACAGAAAACATTTGAATACAGAAGTGATCATTTGTAAACAAATAGTGACAAAACAATTGGATGCATGTGTTCAAAATAATATAGTCAGACATAACCCTTAAATAAATTTTCTAAAAATTTAATACAAAACCAATCATAGACCTAATAAAAAATGCAAAACTTGAAAAGCCCTAAAAGGAAACACGTGTAACTTTGGGTGGAATGAAAACTTTCTGATTTGATTTTTTTTGGGGTTGGTGTGGGGATAAAATGAGGACCTGGAACATGGTAGATATGCACTGTACCAGCTACATTCCTCCCCAGTCCTGGGTGTGAATTTTCAAAAGCACAACATCTAAAGAAAAAGTAAATAATAAGACTTCATTAAAATTGAAAACTTCCACTCTGTAGAAATCACTATGCAGAGACTCAAGATATGCACAGACTAGGAATAAACACTTTCCAAGTACACACCTGAGAATGAAATTGTATCTAAATATACAAAGAAGTCTCAAATACAAACAATCTAAAGCAAATAGTCCACTTACAGAGTGGATAAACATTTAAACAGATGGATCAGTGAGTAGGATACACAGATGGCAAATAATTATAAAAAAAGAACAAAAATGATTTTTCATTAAGAAAGTACAAATTAAATAATGCAGAACCACTATAGTTATTATTATGCCTAAAAGTTTAAAAGCTAACAATAGCCGTTGCTGCAAAAGATGTAGTGGAAATTCTAACAGCAAATTTAGAAGAGAGTTTGGCAGTGTCTAACGAAGTTAAGCAGCTTTACCACATCATTCGATAGTTGAATTCTTAGGTATGTCTATGGCTTGTATCTACATGTCCCCACAAACCCTGATGTGCTCACAGTTGGGGCTTTTGGGAGGTGGCTGGATCATAGGGTGTGACGCTGGATACGGTGCTTGACAGCTAAACTGGTTTAGTATAGCTGTGGCTGTGGATAATGGAAACCTCACTGTGAGTGTGGGCCGCACCAACCTCCAGACTTGGATGGAAAATAAGAAGGGTTAGAAGGAAGGCGGCCGCTTCTGCTGCTTCACTACCTCCTGACTGCTGCTCTATGGACAGTTTCTCCTCTGCAATGCCCCTCTACTGTGCCACCTTATCTTAGAGCCAGCTGTCCATAGACTGAGACCTCTACAAACTGTGAGCTAAAATAAATCTATCCTTCTTTGATTCCTGGGTTTCTTGTATGTTGTATCAGCAGAGACACATAACTAAGAGATATTTATACAACTGATTTCAAAACTTAATCCACAGCAAATATTTTACCTAGGATTTTGCAGTAGCTTTTTTATAATTACCAAGATATGAACACATTGATGATATCCTTCAACAGATGAGTGGGTGAAAGGCTTTGTTACATAAATAGAATGGAATATTATTCAGCAATACAAGGAATTGAGCTCCTAGGTAATTAATATCAGTAGATTAATCTTAAATGTGATTGCCAAAGTGAAAGAGCTATATAATCTGTATCAATCACATGGCATTGCAGAAAAGGCAAAATAGCACAGATCAGTGCCTGCAAGAGAGTAAGAGGGAGGGGAGAAAGATGGAACACATGAATTCTGAGATATTTTCAGGGTGGTAAAACTATTTTCTATGCTGTTATAATGCTTATGACATCATCTGTGTCAAAGCCCTTAACACGTAGAAGGTCCTTTCTGTGTACATTTTTTAAGCTGAGGAAGTTGCAGGCTCCCAGAATAGAGTGCAGAGACAAAAATAATGTAGCTATATGCACATGTAGGAAGCAATCTCACTGAAACACATAGATGTAAAACTGCTGACCCAAGGAATTGTGGTACTGAATAGAGTCTGTCAGACAAAGCAAATGAACAGCACCAAACCAGTGTAAAAGTTAAAAGCTGCTTACTGCAGTGATCTGGGTGAGTGATCCGCATGCTGCTATACATGATTTAGCCAGAAGGGCATGGATGCCTACAGGGGGAGCATGTTCTCCTAGTTTGGGCTAGAATTTGCAGATGAACAAGCACAGGGGTGTAAGGTCATCCTTGTGTAGTGGATTGAAGACAGAGACATCAGTGTGAACTTGTAGGTTCCATAGCACAGATGATCACACACAGGACTGCTGACAGACACGCATGTCTGCATGTGAGTGTGGAGGGCAGTGTGCACACCTTCTATGCCGTGTCAACAGAGATGGCCTGGAGTAAGGGACACCCTAGGAGCCAGGAGCCCACAGAGCTCTCAGAGCAAGGTTTCTGGCTGCATTTACCCAGTAAGAACACCTTGGACAAAGGATGGATTACAGGATCTGTTCAGGAAGCAGATAAGAAAGGTTTGGCATGCTTCTCTTTCCAAAATGTAAATACACGGAACATCCACAATGAAAGAAATATGGTTTTCTCCCAATGGTCAAAGTTCAAACAATTTCACCAACATGATAAAGTAATATTGGATTGTAAATGAAAGGACAACATAAATGCATGAGTTCATACTGACATAAATAAATGAATGCATAAATTGATAAGTGATAAGAGATTAATTGCCCACCCAGAAGACTAAGTTGTGTAAATATTCCACTGTTGATGAGAGGCATGTCTCCACTTTTTATTTGAAGCATCACACTGTATCTTCCTCTAAAGACTACAGTAAAGGGACACACACACAAAAAATCTCAAAATAGAGTACCTAAGAAAAAGGTAGCCCAAACCTGGTGATAAAGTAATGAGGCTGAAGCATGCTGTTGATATGTACTCCTGATGTGAAGTGGTAAGACACCTTGCATGGGTATATATGCAGTGGATCATCTCTAAAACATGTTATCCTGGGATAATCGTGAGTAATATATCAAAAGCATCCCAACACGATAACAGTCCACAAAACACTTAACCAGTACTCTTCGGAACTGCCATGGAAAAAAACAGTTTTTTCATTGTGTGAGAAGCTGTCACAGCCAGAGGATTCGCCTGAGACTTGATGACAGAATGTAAGAGAAAGCGGCACACAGAGAAAGTAGGAAATCTATGTACCATACTGGATTTAGCCAAGTTTAAACACAGAATTTCCTATGAAGTGGAGATGGGTGATAGAGTGTGAATGAGGGAACCATAGTAGCAAACAGTCTATACAGTCAGTATTTAGTGCATCTCAGAGCAACCACCGGGAGTTATTACTAGAGTTGCTGGGAACATGAATCGATCCCATTGACACGTCACTGCCCCATCTTGCTCTCTTGCAGTTTTCCAGTTCTACATAGCAATAAATCTTTATTTTTCTTAACAACTTGCTCTCTCACTGTGCAGCTAGTTTTAACGCACAAGGCAGGGCACAATTCCTCTTCCTAAACACCTCAAGGGGTTTTCCATTTCACTTCAGTGGTGGACAGAGGATTTACATGGCCATGAAAACGTGCAGGGTTGGAAGGAAGCTAAACCTCTTACCTGACCCTAGAGCTCACTTCATCCTCCTTTTCCTTATAAGGCCAAGCATCTTCCAGAGAGGCCTGTGATCTTCCTCTGCCTTCCAGTGCTAAAGACGCAGGATGTGGGTGTGCCTTTCTCATCAACTTCTCTCAGGCTTTCCCAAAGTTGTCATCAGTTATAAGCTCTAATTCCTCATCTGTTTTCATCAGAGCTCTTCAGAGCATCTCCTTCCTTCTTTTATATGAGTTTTGCTGCCTGCCTGCCTTTAGGGAATCGCATCCTTGAAGCCAGGAAATTGTGTCCTTGTGTTGCAATACACTTTCAGTATTAATAGTTTTCACAGTCACCACAAACATGTTGTGAAAGCTTCCTTTTCTCTCGCTGTACTTGGGTTTCAGACTGCCTTCCACATGACCGTGGGTGAAAGGCTTTCTCCCCTGCCTGGAGATTTGGTGAAGCTGTAAAGCCTGAGCAGTGGGTACAAGAGGGAGGTCACTGGATTCCTGGGGTTCTTTTCTCTGTCACACATTCCAGCTTTACACCAAGGAAAGAGAAAGAAAAGTCGTCTGGCACATGCTCCTTCACCATCCCCCAGGTCTAAAAGCAACAGAGCCAGCTGACCTGGAACCAACAACTCCAAAGCTACTGGTCAAATAAACCATTTTTCTTTGTAAGTGATCAATTCAGGTATTTGCTACAGTCCCACAAAGCTGACAAGATGCACTTTGAAAGGCCATCCCTGCAGTGCTATACCCCTATAATGGACTTCATGTGGACAAGACTCACCCTCATTTAAGGAAGTGTCCCTTGCTCTCAGAAACACAACTTTAGACATGTATTAGAGGCCAAAAAATATGACTGGGTCACAGAGGAAAGACACTCATCCCAGTGCAGCAGTGTTGTGGATTTCTGGAAAGGAAGTCTCGGACAACGGTGGGGAGAAAACAGAGCAATAGGCCCAGAGAGCAAGCTCAGCAGCACATTGCCTGCCTGGCAAGCGGAGGCCCTGACTTTGATTCCTGGTATCAAAAAAAAGAAAGAAAGAAAACTCAGCAAATACAACCCCCTCCCTTCAATCTTACATTTAAACATAGCTGCAGTGTAAAATGTCATCTTTCTCAAAAAAAAAAGAAACAGAAAAAAAATCATGAATGTACCTGAAGTAAAAAATAAATGATTCATTTTAATATGCTGTTCTATAAAAGTTAATTTATATTTCACCAGAGACTACAACTAACTTTCCAATTATTATTAATTAATGTGTTTCAACACAAAAGTTCCCCACCAAAGTAGCGCCTTCTTGAGTAGCTATTCCCTATTAAGCCCGAGTCGTGCTTAACACAGCCACTGCATCAATTTCTATCAAGTAAATTCATCTGTCGTTCCCAGTCTCCCTACAGGTGTGCACATGTCACCGTGACAGGTACGGGTGTGGAAGATGAATATTAATGGGAGAAATTCATAACGGAGTGATGTACGGGTAAAGAAGGGCAATGGATGCTCTTATCATGCCTATAAGTGGGTCCTCTGGAAGTCATATGTAGGTCTGGTCATTACGCAGAAGCCAAAAAGAAAATCACTTCTAAATATGGAAATCTACAAAGGTTTCACAGAGTTATTATTAAAACCTAACATTCAACCAGTGGCAAAAGGGAGATGGGCATCTCTGGTGGATGAGTAATTGGGAAAACGACACAGCTACCAGAGAAAATTTATGGGGATATTTACTTATGGATGAATGAGCAGTAGACAAATTCTACTCCCAAGGAAAGAAACATAGCATAGTCAATGGCAGAGCTGAGATGTTCGGGCAGCACAAGTTCAGGGGAAGATCACAGAGAAGAACTCAGGAGAGCCCGGTCCACATTCTGAAGCCAACTTATTCAGTGTATTTTCAAAATCCGAGCACAGGACATCCAGGCGAAAAGCACAGCTAAAGATTATCTTCCTAAGACAAAGAAACTGACTGACACTTTGGCAGGCTGTGGGGCTTCAGAGACAACTGTGAAATGTGGTGCTTTCAGAAGAGAAAGAGAGGAAGTAGACAAAATTTGCCACTGGATAGGGGAGGCGGATGTAGAGCTAAGAGAAAAATGCAAAAAGCACTGAAAGTGTTTAGGATGCACAGCTGCAGTTGGGACAGAGAGCAAATGTGGACATGGCCAGCTCCTGAGACTGAGGAAGCCCCAGCCGGGAACAGAAGATCCACACACGGGAAAAACTACACTGAAATTTCAACACAAACTTGAGTTAGTTCTCTTTATCCAAATCTGTCTTCCAAGTGAAGCACAAGTACAATATCACTGGTGAAAAATCTCACCAAAAATAGATTGAATTTATGGATAACTTCTGGCACTGTATAAATTATATGCAAGGAACATGATCTATGATAATTAATTTTAAAAATACAGGCACATAACCATCAAATCTGAAAAACTTAAAACTAAAAGATAAAATGGATACTGGAAGGTCGATTATGACCTTGATATGAGTTAATGAACAGAAGTTAAAATATCTGTGGGTAGCATATTTAGGAAAATAAGAGGTGGAGATTACAAGGAAAATAAGGTGAATTAAAATAAGAACCTATTGCCCAAGCAGAAGAGTGAATTGTTAAATTAGATAACAGGAAAGTAGAAAATATTCATATTAATATTTAAAGAAAAAAAGTTAATATAGATTGCAAAAAATATTGGAAATAGATGAGTGCATGAAAAATAGAACATAGATTATTTAATATGCAGTAAGCAAGATGAAAGGAAATGAGAAAGAAAAAGGTTTAAAAGTTGTGATGGGTGGGAATTTTGCAAGTTTTATGAAGTATACAGAAAAAGACAATAAAAAATTCTATAAAAATAATTTCAAACACCCATACACATATGTATTTGAGTCCAAAGTTTTTTGTAAATTATACAAAATAAAAAGTGTCCAGAGAAAACTATGTAAACCTTATTTTTTAAAATCACTGATAGCAAAGCTAAAAAATATGTTTAAATAAGTGTGCAGGAAGAGGAATGGAATCACTGATAGCTTAATATTTTCACAAACATGTCAGGAATGATGATTTCCTACTGATATCCTCTATACAAGTAGGGAAAAAATAGCCCTAAAATTACATGGGCTTTTACATACAACTGGAAATGATTAACCAATTTTCATAAAACTGGAAGTTACATCCCAATTAATTTTATGAGAAGCATATAACTGAAGGCCAAAGCATGACATTAATGTTAAAGGAAAATTGCAGTACCATCATTTACAAAAATTTACAGGCATAATTTCACAAATAATTAGACACTGACAATCATCACCCATGTTTGAGAAAGTGAAAAAACCAGGGGACTGATACTGAAGCAAAAGTAGTGGCAATGTACTATTTTGGGAATATTCATAAAGCTAAAATATTTGACCACTGGTACCACAAAGACAGGTAAGAGGGATTGGAGTGCGCTGTCATACGCTGCTGGCAGAAATGCAAGATGATGAGGCTTTGAAATGAAGGTTGGCAATCTCTAATGAAGTCAAATATTCATCAACCAAGCAATCCATCCTATAAGTATTCTCCTCAGGGCATCAAGGACCTGCGTTCATAGAAAGACCCGTGTATGGATACATACTTGAGATTACTAGTAACCATCAAATGTTGCCACCACCCTAACAGCTCCTCAACTAGGAAATAGATACACAAATTATTTTGATTCTGTACAATCCATACTCAACAGTAGAAAGGAACCAACTCCCACACATGTGACAACATAGGTGACTTCTGTCAGGGCCCCAGTCAGATTCACAGGGAGACAATCTGTGAATGCATTTTTGTGATATTTTTGATAAAGCAAAATGTGTTTGATTACAAGAGGACATGGCAAATTTTGAGGACACTTGTCAGCATTTTAGACTAAATGAGGTAGCTTTCTTCTACATGTAAATTACCTCTTAATAGCAAAATTTTGGGCTGCAACATAACAAAATGGAAAGGCCACCCACAGAACACAAGAAGCATTTTTCATAAGCAACAACCAGCTAAAATCCTACAAAAAGTTGAGTTAGGCCATTAAAAGTACTGTGTTTTGAGCACGTCTTTCTTTTCTTGATCTCTATTTTTGATCCTTTCCCTCATGGGTGGGCTTTCACCCCCTTTGAGGCTGGCGGACACTGCAGGAGTGTCTTCCTCACATTCATCCTGGAGTTGGGGTATCTAGTTCCTAGGGAGGGGAAGCAACTTCCCAAGGAGCACATCTTTCATTTGCAAACAAGTCTGTCCAGAGTCCAGTGTCCCCACCCCAGAGCCCTCTTTTATCAGAGTCTCACACTGCACACCCCTGTCTCCACATTCTAGTCACTCCAGAGCTGGTATCCAGCAGAGGGTTAGTGTCCATGCTCCAGAGCCTGCTGAGGTTCCTCGATCAAGCCCACACCTGCGTGTGTGGGCTTCTTCTCCTAGAGCAGCCACACACAGATCGGGCCCACATTTCCCCTCATTTCTGTCCTGGCTGAGCTGAGGGCTTTGCAGTGCTTCCTCCACTCCCGTGGCGAGGCTCCTCCTCTCAGGATCTGTGAGTGCTGAATGACTAATGGGTTAACAATTGCCTCCTGATCTGTTTGTCTCATCGTACGTGGGTCATAATATAAACTATGCAGGCTCCCCCAGCCCCCCGCGCCTTGCGCCCAGGCAGCCAGTTCTCCGGGAGCGGCAGGGCTCCTGGGTCCGAGTGT
>NW_004955456.1:1855439-1876161 GCF_000276665.1 Chinchilla lanigera | reverse complement strand
AAAAAAAAAAATAAAAAAAAATAAACTATGCACTGGGAAATCTTTAATGCAATCCACATATCCAAAGTATGAGAAGATATGCGAATCCTCAATAATTTTAGTCATCAAAGACGTTAATAGTAATACCCAACGGTATATCTTCGTGGATCAACTAGACTGGCTACTTTGAAAGCAAAGGCAACACCTGTGTCAGAATGGAAATCCCAAATACTCCTTGCAGGAGTTCAACTTGAAATAACTCCAGATTAATGTGTGAAGTTATTCACAAAGCTAAGTATGCAGAAGTAGTGCAGGTGCCCTACCCGTAGGTATATATTCAAGAAAACTGTGTATATATGTTCTCTAAGAGGCAAGTAAAAGAGAATGATCAAAGCAGCTGTAGGTGCAATACCTCTGAACTGGAAATGGTCATATCTGCATCAAAAACAGAATCAATAAGTACTAGCCATGCATATAAACAGAATTTTCCAATGTTATATTAGAAGAACTTAGACTCAAAGCAGAATCTAATATGATAACATTTCTATGATAATATGAATATATATTTAGAAAATTGGAAGATTTAGAAACAGCTAACTGGTACATAGAGAAGACTTGACTCATTTCATTAAAACAAAAATGATGATAATATAAAGAATGAACTGTACTAGAAAAGACGGAAACATTTAATAACGTAAGGTCAGCTTCCAACACTGGTGATGAAAACAACTGCTATCATTAAGCACAACAGGATGGGAGAGAGTTGAGTTCAGCATTAACACAACTCAAGATTTAGCTTGAGGCACCAGTGCAACTTGGGGAATCGGCCAAGGGAAAAACGACTGTCTATGGAAAGCACGGATGACTTCTTGTGAACATTTCTAATAGTTAAGAAGTTGCTACATGTGTAAAATTAAATAAATAACCAGCAGAGCTCTGCATGGAGCCAGTCGTCGTGCCTCATGGGCGTGCAGACGTTCACCTACTTGCTGAAGTTGATTTGTGACCCCCACAGCGGTTGCTTTTGTGCCTTTGGGTGACTTGTGGGCATGCGCAGTTGCACGATGTGTGCACCGGAGCTCTGGCTGAGCATGGTGGACATTCCAGCCGCTTGTCTCTGCTTCCTACTGTACAAATGCCCTTTTGTGGTCTACTCGGCAACATACTGTTCACATTCTCCTGCTTCCACTGCCGATGTTGCATTCAAATGCCCCCAGACACTGACGTGCTGTCACTGACAGGTGTTTAAGGAGCTGATGTCCTCTGGAGACAACACGCGCATTAGATAAGCTTCATTCATGCCTAAGTCACAGTACCATGGGCTGTAAAACGTCCAAAAGCAATGAATTTAAAAGACATATTCAATCCATTGTCATTAGACAGAAACAGTGTGATGAGCAGAGATCCCCAGGAACCCAGCCCTGTGCTTCCTTGGGAGCAGACACCATAGTGTGGACATACATCCACTCTGAGAGGATTTGTGCCAGGCAGGGGTAAAACAGAGATGGCCTCAGGCTACTGGGGGGAAGGAAGTGCTGTTAAGGTAAGAATCCGGGGTTTCCACAGTCCAGTGAGAAGAGAGTTTGAGCATAACTGAAGGGGAGAATTCCTACCTAAAGGAAAAGGAAAGTAATTTCATTAAAATGCTGATGGCAGAAGTGTTTCAGCTCAGAATTGAAATAGTAATGAAGGAGACACACACAGAGTTTAGAATCTTTGTTTATTTGTTTGCTTGTTTGATGGGGAGTGTCTAGCTATGTAGTTCAGGCTGGCCTTACACTCACTGTATACCCCAGGGTGACCTTGAATTCCCAGAGACTCTCCTGACTCAACCTGCTGAGTGCAGGGATTACAGGAGTGCACCACCACATCTGGGTAGAATTTTGAAAAAAGGTCAGAAATAAAAGTATGGGAAAGAGAATTTAACCTAGATGCAAGATTAAGAAAATATATTTTATTAGTATGAAATGCAGGAAAAATTTTATCCCATGAAGTAACATGGTGAATCCTTCCATGGAGCTGGGGGAGGATGAACCTCAGGTCAGCTGCATGGCTCTGAGTGGAGATCTGCTATTTCTATGGGGAGGGGTGAAAGGTAGAGGATAAACGGAAGTGTAGCAAAGCAAAGAAAGGAAAAGATAGACATAAGGAGGAAATATGCAGTGTGATAAAAAAATACAGTGGTGTTTAAATATATTTTAAAAACATTATAGCAAAAGACATAACGCTATTCATCCCTGCAAAGTATTCCCTCAGTTAGAATGCATTTTTCCTGGCATTCTTGCCCCTTTCTGCAGCAGTTCTGGAAGTGCTCTTTCTGGGCATCTTGATTTACACTGCGCGGCTGCCTGGATGTCCTGAATCGGTTCCAACAGCACAGTCACCAGCAGAGGTGAGATTCCGGGGCAGCTCAGGCTCAGGGGAAGGAGATGGCGGAGAAGAGCTCAGGAGAGCCCAGTCCAGGGTCTGAAGCCATTTTCACTTGGTGCATTCTCAAAATCCCAGCAGGAAACATCCAGGAGAAAAGCAAAGCTAAAGATCACCTCCATGAGACAAAAAACTGACGCTCAGGCAGGCTGTGGGGCTTCAGAGACACACGTGGTGTTTTCAGAAGAGAGAGGCAGAAACTACACAAAATTGGACGCCGGATCGGGGAGGGGGATGCAGAGCTACGAGAAAGATGGAAAAAGAACTGAAAGTGTTTAGCAGGCCTGAGGTGGGGGGGAAACGGCCTCAGCGTCCTGCGGAGGATGCGCGCGGCCGGCGGCATGGTGAGGGCTCTGGTGCTATGTGCTGTGCCCTGGGGCAGAGAAGGGCCGGTCCGGACAAGTTAGCAGAGCAGAACAGGGTCCGTTCATGCACATCTGACCCTGAAAAAGAGCTGGCTCCGCTAGGTCGGGTGCGCAAGGCGTGTGGGGACGCAGGGCTGTGGTTTCGTGCCTTTCCACGCGGACAGCACCCTTCACGTAGTGTTAATTACAACTCATCAAGACCCTCAGGAGCTCGAGGCAGCGGCAGAAACAATGGGACCGGCGTGCTCCAAGTGCGGGGGCGGAATCCGAAGGGCGTGGCTGGCGTTACACTTCATGAGGTTTAATTTACTCATATATTTCAATTACACCTTGTACGTTTTGTAAAACTGTCAACTTTCAACGTGGTCCTCAGTAATGTTCACAAAATTGTTTTAAAATACAGTCAACAAACATCCCCTGGGCGATTGTGTCATGTTAAAAACAATGAATGACGAAAAACAAAACAAAACAGACACCGAGGAGCAGAACTCGGGTCTGGCCGCTGAGAACGGTAAATGGGGCAGCTGAAGATGCTGCGATGAACCTGCAGAGCTTGTGAGGTCTCAGAACGCGAGCCCGGAAGACAGGCTGTCCGCGGAGGACGGCGAGGAGGAGCAGGCCAGGCACTGGCAGGGCAGGTCGTCCAGCTCCGTCCCATGAGCGACCTCACCGGGGACGGTGGTCTGTCCTCTGTCCTCTGTCCTCTGTCCTCTGTCCGGGGCTAGGCAGGGAACCAGCAGAGAGGGTCTGAGCAGCTGCTGGGGTAGGGAGACCTGTAAGGAACCCTAAGGGGATGTCTGTTGACTGTATTTTAAAGCAGTTTTGTGAACGTTACTGAGGACCGTGTTGAAGGTTGACAGTTTAATAAAACGTACAGGGTGTAATTGGAATATATAATTACATGAGGAAAAGCACCGCCCAGCACCCGAGGCCTGGGTGGAGGGCCGCGGAGGGACCAAGGTGGAGCTGGAGTAAGTTAGCAGCCCGGGACGAGCAATGAGGTGAAGCGCGGTGGAGCTGTCCGACCAGGACACAGCGTGCGGTGCTCCAAGGCCTTCACTCGGTGTGGATGACAACTTCAAGGAAGTCAGCACTCAGCAGAGAGAAGAGCTGGGGTGTCACTGCCCGAGGGCCGCGTGAACTACAGGGAGGGTCAGGAGGAGACCCCAGAGTTCACAGCGCTCGGCCTCGGCTCCTTTCTCAAGAGCTTTAGGGTCAAAGCCACTGACAGGCAAGGAAACGGCGGTACCAAAGTCCGGAGTATCATGCTCCGACCGCTGTGTGCAGGGAGGCCGAGGGCACAATCGCTGGATGAACTGTCAGACTAGGGTCTGTTCCCGCCAGACCAAACTGATAACTTGTATTTTCATCAGTAGTAAGAGAATACTTGAATGATGTTCAATGGATTTAAAATGTAATGGAACATGGAAATGATTTTCGGACTTTGAGTTTTAGTAAATTGGAGATCAAGTAGTTTGAGAGTGGGGTCTTGTCCTATAAAGAAATTATTTACAAAGGGTTAATTCAACCAGGCACGGTGTTGTGTACCTGTAATTCGAACACTTGGGAGGCTGAGTCATGAGGATCCCCATGATTTCAAGAATTCAGTGTTTCAGAAAAGTCTCTCCTCGTTCTTCTTTGTATGTTTTGTTTGTTTGTTTTTTGTTTTTTTCCGGTACCAGGAATCGAACTCACGACCTTGCGCCTGCCAGGCAGGTGCTGTGCCACTGAGCTAAATCCCCAGCCCCTCTTTGTATGTTTTTTACAATATTAAGACAACAGATACTACTTATAGCTTCTATATTTTACACAACAATCAGCACAGATTATTACTTGTTCCAGACTACAAGCTAATTTAGGCACATAGACCATGGTATATACTAAATGACTGGACAATGTTTGTGAGATAAATGAATTAGTACTAGAATTAAACACAAAGATTGTAGAATAAAATATTTTGTTTCTCCCTGCTTTGTTTTAATTGATTTTATATTAGTTTTAGTTTTCTTTATACATAATATTGTTTACATAATAACAATACATAGGTTAAACTACAGAGACAATGAAATAAAAATACTGACAAGCCTCATAAAGTAAAATAGCAGACATTTCTTTTATGGTTTGCAGTGAAATGAGTTGTTCAGAGAAAGCAAAGACTTGTTATTTTCAATGTGATCAATTTTTCTTCCACACAGGAAACATGCAGTGCAAATACTTTCCTGGTTCTTGTCATAATCAGTCACTTTTTGTTTATTGCCTTCATATAGAGAGATCATTGATAAATCATCAAAATGCAAACTTGTAAGTATGTAACTCTGAGCACTTTATGGTTAAATCTCCAAAACCATCACTGAGCTCATGTTACGGAATGGAGCCATCCTGTTACAAGTTTGTCCTGTACTTGCCCACCGGGAAGAACTTAGTATTCCAGGTTCTCCCTATACCTGAGATGCAGCAGGCGCCATGGGAGTTTGCTCTTTGTAAGCTGTCCTTTAGCATTGCATTGCGGAGACTTCAGATCTCTATCCTACCGTTGTTGGGTGTCTGAGCAGGTCCCCACTGTGTGGGGAAGAAGGTGAATTCACCCACCTTTTGTAAATGTATTTGCAAAGTCAACTAGAAGATATTTTAAGTGCAATGATAACGAAATTAAGACATTCGGAAGACTGAGTGTCCCAGCTAAACCACTTATTTAAAAATAAGAACATGCTGAGATAATTTATAGTCTTAAATGCAAACGTAACAAAACAAACCCTGGAAATAATCTAAATATCTTCCACAAGAAATTGAAAACCATGAACAGGATGGTGATCCCAAGAACAGCAGTGTTGCATAGAGCTGCAAAATAAAATGGAAGACACCCTGATCCACATGGTTTTCAGATTTACAATGAGTAAATTTGAGTTAAAACAGGTCTCATTTTTTTCTGGGAAAGATATTTATACTAAAACAACTTCAATGTCTTAAACCACACTGAACTGAAAATCCTATCCCGCTGCCCCATTGCATGGCTCCAGGTAGAAAGCTAATCACACTGGTAAGAGGACTAACAGTGAAATGGAAAATAAATATATGTATGACAAGAAGAAGCTTTAAAGGACACATCACTGTAAAAGAATAACAAAATGGACTACACTTGAGAATACCAGAGAGAGGGAAAGTGAGAGAGAGAATGCATAGGTGTAAGCAATATAGAATGCAAAATGGAGCAAAGTTATAACTACTAAAGATACAAAAATGTAGAAAGCATATTATTATTGACTTGGTGCCTCTAAGTTTGAAATTTTAGATTAAGTGACAAAATTCCTAAAAGAAATATCAACAACAAACAAAAAATATGAATGGAAAATTTGTATTCCACTTTTACCACAAGATTACTGTAATTTAACCATAATTTAAAAACATCACCTAGACATATAAGAATGTGATTCTCACCAAGTATTTCAGACACAGAAAAACATAAATCTTACACAAATTCTTTATGAGGAAGAATAAGAACAGGAATTCCAGCTCACTTTCTCAGGACAGTGGATGTTGACACTAGATCACACAAAAACCCAATAAAAAGAATGTTCCCGTTTTCACCTCTTTTATGGACTTAAAAAGGAACCTAAAAAAATTAGTCTACAGAGTCAGCATATCAATACAGAGAATCCTTCTTCATGATCAAATCGATCTTATTTAGGGTTACTTTAAACATTAGCGTTTGAGTACAACAAGACAAAGAAACACGAGTGATGGTTTCGTATATTGATGTTCACTGCTGTCATGTGACAAGCTAGGATTCTGGAGAGAGAGCTTTACTCTAAAAAATCAACCAAATGGGCAGGAAACATCTAATATTGAGACTGTGAAATATTTCCCTTGAGAAGATAAGAATATATCTTATCTTTATTTGGAGGTCCAAAACTACATTAAAACAAGGAAAGAAGAAACATAACAGGATTGGAAGAGAAACAATGTTTGAAAAAATATATGTATAAATTTACAAAAAATACATGCATCCTTTTTACCATGATGTAACATAGTTTTCTTCCAGATGTGATTCAATAAGAAATACCTAATACTATACCTGATACCTATACCTAATAGTAGTACCTTGATTCATGAATGCTTTTGTGTGTGAACAATTCAGTTTTACAAATAGAAGTGTTCACCAAAATTTTGTTATTCTCAAACTACGCATAGGGTGATGCACACGACCATGGCCACCTTTTCTGCATGAACCTGAACGTGACCATTGTTTTCAGATTCCTGGAGGAATTCAGTTTGTGAACCAGGGTACACTGTATTCTTTCAGTTCTGCTCTTTCCAAATACATTTAATCTGTCTAATCACAGGCAAACCTATAAGACATTCTAAGCATGACAATCTACGTACTCTTCATATTTGTCAGGAAAACAAAGAAGAAAAGGACGATAGCACTGACTTTAGACTTTAAGAATAAACACAAAAAAATATGTAATGCAAACTAAGTGAACTCCACAGGGTCCTGGATCAATAAACAGGCATAAGCCTTGCCGGAAAACACACACATACAATCCCAACACCCTGGGAGGCTGAGGATCATAAATTCAAGCCCAACATGAGTAGTTTAGTAATTTTGTAGCTCAGTGTGAAGGTCTTGGATTCAAGTACTAGTACTAAAGCAACAGCAACAATCCAGGTATAACACACACTAGATGATGCTGTGTAATTAATTCTAATTTTCTTGGCTGTGATAATCATCATGTGGGTGTGTAGGTGAAAAGTTTGTTCTTCACTATTTCCAAATTATTTCTGAACAACTCTGACAAAAATATTACCTGCCTGCTCTCTAACTGCAACTCAGAATCAAGACTGTACTCAGGGCTAAACATAGCAAATAGCACTAACTCTAAAAAAGGAGCAGTAAGCAAGATTCATTAAAATTAGGGACGTGTATTCATCAAAATGCAGTGCTAGGCAATGGAAAGGAAACCTGAACTGGGAAGAAACAGTGCCTGTGAATCTAAAAATATTCTTCTGTTGGGAATTTAGAAATGAGCGAGAGATGTGAACAGGGAGTTCTAGGGTTTACTTCTCAATTAGAGTGAAAATTAGATACATTCAGTTTGTGTTGATTTGTCCTGTTCAACTAGTGCATTGTGTATTCTTTTATTTATTTATCTTTAAGGAGAAAAAAACAAAAGCAAATTAACAAAAACAAAGACATAAACAAAGCAACACAAAAACAATACAGAATTTCAAACAAGGTGATAGGAAATTAACAATGGTTGTTCTATTACATATTGTTATCTTTGGATTGATTACTCAGATAACCAGACATAGGCATGTAAGATTGATTATTCTGTGAATATTTACATTTATTTCCCTTCCTTCTTTCTTTTTTTTCTCTTTTCCCTCATCCCAGTTGTTCTTTCCTTTTTAGCAGTTTCTTTCCCTTTCACAATATCTATTGTACCTCTCAGTTTTATTCACTCTTTCAGGTTCCTACACTATGGAGAAAATATGATATTTACACATGCAGGTCTGATTTATTTCACTTATGAGTACAGTCTCTAGTTGCATCCAATTACTTATGAAATCCTTGAGTTTAAATTTCTTTACAGCTGAGGAATATTCCATTATGTAAAAATACCACATCTTTTTTATCCATTCCTCGGTTGACAGGTAATGCAGTTTTAAAAAATATACCCTTTACTAAAGGATAAGGGAGCACCACCGGAAAACCTTCACTGCTACCTGAATTGTTATGAATACTTTCTTACAGGAGAGCTTGTCCTTATGTACCCACCAAGCCTACTGGCTCTCCCAAGTAGGTAATACTTTTGTAATCACAAATACATGGCGATAAAAACCTCATGATCATCTGTCCTGCTCGTTTTCATATACAAAAGGGCTTCTACTTTGTAACAAAATTTATGTCATGATTTTTCTGGCATCTGAAGTTTCAACACAGGGTTGAAAGGGAAGAAATGACCTTCGTTACGATGAAAGGAGGTTATGGTGGCATCAGACCTAAACGCCCTGAAACTACCTAACTGCACCTTTAAAAGCCTGGTTTCTCAAAGAGCTTTTTCCAGAAGCCATGGGACATGATGATCAGCGAGGCACTGACTTTATTTCCAAATCCTTACTTCAGACCCTAAGGACAGAGTTTGGACCACATGGAGATTTTCTACTCCTGAGGAAAAGCAGTTCCTAGGACCAGAATCCAAATGCAGATCAAAATACTTGCTTTTTCCCATACACTTGGATGTGCAACCTTGGTACTACCCACAAAATGAAACATAGAGTGCAATGAATGGGGCCCCCAAGCATACACGCTAGTGGGGAGTGAGGTGGAAAGCAGCACAACTCCAGTGGAAGAGGAGGTGGTGTCCCAGTACCCATGGGCACCCCCCTGCTCCCCCAGGTCTATGCTGTTGGGGAGAAATAGCCCAGGGATGCAGGGTAGCTGAGCAATAATGGAGACAAGAAAATAAAACCAGCAAGAAAGAGTCACGCAGTGTTTATACTAAAATTTACTTACAATTTTTTTTCAAAATAATGCTACATCACTGACAGCCCTCTTAGTTTCCTAGAACCTGAGCAATTAACGGAAACCTGTGCCGCTGTGTGTGTGTTTATGAGTGTGTACGCCCCTGTGCAAAGCACACTGCACAGCTGAAAGAGTACCATGTCCAGATGCTCATGGACACAGTACAATTTCTGTCCGGTCCCTGTTGAACAGGAGTTTCTGTCCACTGAGCAAAAATGTCCCCACATAAACAACTAACCCAAGCCTGGAAAGAAAGAGAATCAGTTCATACATGTGGAACTCATTCTGAGAAAGACCTCAATAAGTGGTTAGAAATTGAGGACAAAAGATTCACTTCTCAGAGCAAATGGACCACGTAAGGACTCTGGTTTAGCACTTGAGAAGACTGAATGAGTGTTGGAGCCCCACGCCATGGGCCATGTGCTTTCGGTATTGTTTCTAGCTTGCTTTGAAACAGCTCAGAACTGGATTTAATCCAGCTTATATTTTTACCTAATCAATCACCAGGGTAAGGAGGACAGTTGTTTTTTGGTATTTTCTTTGTATTTTGACTTAATGTACCATGTATATCTTCACAGTTTGCCTCGCTTTGTATTTTAACCATCAAAGCCCTTTCATATTACGCATCCCTGATCACTAAATATATCTGCTGATTTATTATTTTCTCAAAAGTGCATTAATCTCTCCTTGCCTCCCCGCTATAGTCCATTAATGAAGATGTTAAACGAGATTTGAATGAGCCCTGTTCCTGGCAGCAGCTCTGTGCAGAGAAGTGCATAATGATTTAGTAATAACATTTACATTTTTTGCCCCTACTAGAGTGTATATATGTAAATCAATTTAAATTAATGTCACAATATTAATATTTCATGAACTAATGCATTAAACTGTACACCCAGGTGCCTAAATAGTAGAGCTTCTACTGTGAATCATGCATTAGTTTGGGCAATTCCACTTTCAAATATCAAATCTCAAATGTACAGTATTTATCTGTGGTGGATTAACAACTGGTGGTCAGCTTGTAACACCCGCGTGAACTGAATCAGCGCGGTGTGGGTGTGGGAGGCCACCACGGGATTGTTGCCAATAACATACAGAGAACTGGAGAAGAGGTGCTATTAGGGAGCTGCTGGTTTTCCTGGACCTGTTGATTCTCCTGGAGGAGCTTGTTGAGCTGACTTTCCTGATACGAACTCAGCTGTTCTCATCATCAGAGGGGTTCGGGACCTCACTATTACTGAGGATGGCCATGGTACTTTTCATGGGAGCTCCAGGTCTTACTTTGAGCATCATTTCCTGGCTCCAGTTCAGATCCTCAGCCTGCTAGCACAGATCCTTCATCCCACTGGCATAGACTTTCTAGCTTCCATCACTGACATTTGGGCCTTTCCAGTGCAGATCCATGAAATAGGCCTGCATGAGACATTGCTGTGCACTCTTAGCCTCCAGTTGGACTCATGGGAGGCATTGTTATGGGCTCTAGGTCCTCAGCTGGACTCATGCAGGACATTGCCATGGGATCCAGGCCCTTAGCTGGATTCTCTGAGTCTTAATGTGTGGACAGGTTTCATGAACTCTCTTTATATATGACTCTTCAGGTGATTATTATAAAATAACGCTACAAATTATGTGTCCTGTGTTAAATTGTTTCCCTTGCAAACCCTGACTACAGCATTCCCTAAGCGCAGGTAATGGAGGATCCTAGTTTTAGGATCTTTGTTGGTTTTGATGTTATAAGAGTAGCATTAACATTTTAAGGAAATTATAAAAATATTGGAAACCACAGAGCACATAGTTGGTTAATGTCAGTCCTTATGACCTCTTCTAATATTACTTTTTATTAAATAAATAAAATAACAGAACATAACAGAGGTCATGAAAAATATTGACACCATTCGTTTTCTCTGATTTAGAATGAAAGCAAGAAGATAATTGTTTAAAAACTTACTGTGATTCATTTTGCATAAATATTTTCACATCCAAAAATTTTCCAAATTATTGCATTTCAAGAAGTGTTCTTCACAGTAGAAAACCTAGATTTTTTTAGTTGTTTTCAGTATATTTTTGTGAGCACATATGAATTGTACACATTTGGTTTCATTGTGGCATTTTTGTATGTGTATAGAATATATTTTAGTCACACCCATTCCCTGTAGCCCAACCCCCCTCCCCCAGTATCCTCATGTTCTGGTCCCATAGCCTCCTTTCTACCTTCATGCCAACCCTCTTCCTTTCTAGATCCCACCTATTAGGGGAAATATAGGATGTTTGTTCTTATGAGTCTGAGTTATTTTGTTTAACATGGTGATTTCTAGTTGCATCAATTTTCCTTCCTGCACATGACACAACCGTGTTCTTTTAATGGCTGAATAGCACTCCACTGTGTATATATGACACCTCGCATTATCCAGGCATCTGTTGATGGACCCCTAGGCTGCTCTCATATCCTGCTTTTGGAATTGTGCCAGTATACACATATTTAGGCTGGTATGTCTGTAGTGTGCTGACTTCCATTCCTGTGGGTATATACTAAAGACTGCTATCAGTGATCATAGGCTAGCTCTACTGCCAGCTTTTGGGAGCGCCTTCCTAACAATATCTATAGAGGCTGTACTGATTTTCACTCTGACCAACACAGTATGTATGCTACACCCCAGTCTGTAGGTGAGACTTTTTGAAAGTCTAATAAGCAGATCCCTAACTGCATCACCCCTTTCCCAGGGCCCTCTGAGCAGTCACGAAATCCAGCTCCCCTCCCAGAGAGATGACATGTTGCCTGACTTACACTTGACTATCACAGGCCCTCTCTTCACCCCGTAGAGCAAGCTCAAAATTCCACTTGAAAACATAAACAACCTTGTCTTTCTTTATCATTGCTTTTTAAAAGAATCGTACCACAATGATATTAAATCCAGACAAATTTCATTGTGTTGAAATAAAATTTGCATTCACGTGACATTTGCAGTAAATTAGTGCTTTCCTTCAAATTCGCCCCATTGGCAGAAGCATAATTTTTGAATGCGCTTAGAGCTAGATCTAAACAGGACATCTCAAAGGATGGTAAACTTCTCATCGCCGACATTTGTACATGCAGTTTCATGTGATGTACAATCTATTGAAATAATAAAGATGATAAAATTCCATGTAGGTATCGTCAGTCGCTTGTATTGTTTCCAGTTTAATTTTTCAAATATAAAACTAAGATAGTAGTATCACAACATGAAGAAATGCTTCCACTTGAATTCTAAATCATTGGCTTTATCCCTGAATTCTCACTCCTTTTTGAATAATGAATCCAGGTGCTTGTTAAACATATCAATCCCACAGCTGTCTTAGACATATCTGGAGAAATTTCAAGTTTTCCTTTGACTTGAAGCTTTCCATTCAATCTCAGTCCCTATTTCAGAAGAGGAATTACAACGGACCCAACTTCCTGACTTCGATGTTCAGTATCTTTTTCCACTGCTTTATGTCATCTCTTCCTCTGGGCTGTGAAACTTGCATCCATGCACCTGTCAGTCATCCTCTGGGCCAGTGGCAGACCATGTTACTCAGCTTGGTCGTAGAAGGACAGCCAATGAGATCCATGAACAAATGGAGAGAGTGATATGATTGGTTCATGTGGTTACAGAGCCAGCAAGACCACAGCCATCAGGGTGGAGCAGTACCAGAGGCCAGCGTGGAGCCCGTGTTGCAGGCCAGGCCCAGGAGCCAGCTACTGGCAGATGTCCTCTTTCTCAGGGGGCTCAGTCTCGCTGAGCCCATGGGCTGAGGCCCGCTCACGTACGAAGGCCTCTGCTTTGCTCAGGGTCCAGCAGTGAACTGTGCGTCTCCCTCAGAGCACTCCTGGGGAAACTTTCAAAGTAACATTTGGTCACTTGGCAGGGGGCTGTGGCCTGGCCATCTTGACAGGTGCAATTAGCTAGTGCCTTGGTCGTGATCTCTGTCATTCAGTTTTTCTAATCCAAACCATTTAGTTATGTTCACACTCGCTTCCCTTTGTTTATATGCAAGTTTAGTTGCACTCCAGCCTTCTTAGATATTACTTCCTTGAGAAGATTTTTGCTGAGTCAATTAGATGAGACAGCGTCCTAGGAGTTCCCCTTGCAGCTTGATTATTGGTGCTGTCAATCACCATTTTCCTCCTGTGTGATTCCTGGTTTGCTCACCTCACTCTGCCAGGATCCTAATGCCGAGGGAGGCAGCGTGTTCTCCAGCACTTTATTGTGACCACAGCCTGCCACTGACCATGGGCCACATGTCACGCTAACCCATAAGACTGGGTTTTGAAGAAGCGGTGAATAGTACTCTAATGGACGGTGGACGTAGGGTTCAAACCCTATTTCTGATTCTAAAATGAGCAGCGTTTGCAGACAGACTGCCTTCTCCCACTACACGCAGTGAGAGAAGAGAGGGCACCTGGAACTCAAGGGCTAAGGTGTTTGAAGGGAAGAGCTTTCATGCACAGAGCACATACTCAGCCATGCCTGGTGCCTAGGCTAAAATTATAATGTTCATCAGAAATATCAGACAGAAATGGATTTTCAAGCTCTACACAGTGGTGTGGATATTTCAAAATTGCATCACCTGCTATTACTTTCGAATTTTTATTCTCTCTCTATATATATGTTCAATAGTAACTTTCTTTATTTCTTCCAACCATGTACTCAAACTGAGAAAAGAAATCGCTGTATTCCTTAGGAAAATCAAGGTATGAGGAGAGAAATCCAGATCCTCCTTCTAGACTCTTGTCAGGTGATGGCCCCGTGCCCTTAGTTTGCCTGCTCTGAGAGCTGGTCACTGGCCAGGGGCCCCACTTTCACCCTCACTGTCTTCCCGGCCTCAGGAGCAGGGCTGCTGGCCGCTCACTGTGACAGCTGTGTCCCTCTCCTCCAGCCTGGTTCTAGGCGGGCCCGGCCCCTGGCAAAGGTATCCGCACCCAACTTGATAAACACAGTGAAAGTCTTACTGGCAAGAGACGAATAAGATGCCAAAGTAATCAGTTAGACGGGGTCAGCAGATTTGATGAAGGGACTTATGAACAGAATTTCATTGTCCATTTGTTTTTGTCCTACAAGAATGAATTTTAGTAGGAAACCATGGAGGAAACCATGACATCTACAACCCTGAAATATGCACTGTTTACATTTGACAGAAGTCGTTTGCTGACCCCTATATTTGATTTAAAGAATATTCCTCAGGAGTTTAGAAGACACAGTCAAACAAATTAAATGCTTGTGGGACATAATGCCATTCTAGAGATTCATGTCCTTATAAGTTGTCGTCAGAAGTACAGGTGAAATAAATATATTTTCAGAAAACAAACATTGAGAGAATTTATTACTCACGTATTCTTTTTGTAATGACTAGACACACACTTAATAAAGAAGGAAAATAGCGTGGAGTGGTGAGAAGCAATAAATAATAAATGCCTATGTTCTAAAATTTACAGGTAAAATGTTTGGAGTATATGATGATAAGAATGCATATGTATATTTCTTGGTTTTGTTCCACATGAACAATCCTTCCTCTAAATTGTAACACTGCTATTGGGTCAGGGAAGGCAGATTTAAAATGGCTGCCTTCCTTGTTTTAGGAAAACAAACTGAAATAAATTCATCCCTTATTTCACCCTCAAAGAGAGAGAAACAAAAGGGAGAGAGACAGAGAGAGAGAGAGAGAGAGAGAGAGGTGGCAGGTGGCAGATGAAATAGTTGTTTTTTCCTGTTATGGAAACATGAATATTAATTAACTTTACATTGTTTGCCAAATAAAAGTTTGTCACTAAATTTTAAAATGAACTTTAAGAAAAATTGTATAACACTTAAAAGCAAAGTAAGAAGAAAGAAAATGTTACTGCACAAAATGAGATGAAAATAGGATGCATGATTAAGATAGCGCTGTGAGGCACAAATACCCACAATGGAAAAGTAAGATAAATGAGTGGAACAGAGGAAATGGCAGAGAGAGACAGGGGAGGCAGAGTCAGTTTACCGCTGGTGAAAAGCCAAAGGCAGCTCAGTTAGTCCCGGGGTCCCTGGACTCACCCTGCGGCCTGGCTGTCTCCCCAGGACAGGGTCAGGGGGGAGTCAAGGAAGGCTGGTGGGTGCACAGCAGAAGTACTTTCGTGGCAGGTATTGCAGGAAGAGAGGGTATACGTCCGCCCCAGGGAAGGAATGGGGCGCTCAGAGCCTGCCCCGTGGAATCTGGGGCACAGTCCTGTTTCAATGGGTGGGGGTCCATTCTGTACCTCCTTGAGGGTCGACACGTGATTGGTTACTAAACTTGTTGCTAAAGGCAAGTAAGTGGGCTAAGGGGGAAATTGGAAGTGAAATGTTCTTTGCTGTTTTTTTCGTTTAAGGGGGAGTAGCCAACTTGAAGAGGGGTTTTGGGGGACAATTTAGCAGACAGAGGAAGGTGACAGGACCACAGACTCGCTCTGCTGGCCTCTGCTGGCCAAGATACAGAGGCCTAATTTGACCCCACCTAAAAACCCCTCTGTCCTGACATTAGAAAGGACAGTCCCTTCAACAAATAACACAGGACCTACCTGAAAAGTGCCTGCAGAAAACTGAATGCATCTACAGTCACCTGTCACAAAATCAGCTGAATTTAGCCAGTGGTCCTAAAAGAAAACACAAAACTCGAAAACACCCGAGAGATAACATAGGGGAATGCAAGTTGGCCTCTGGGTAGAGCGGTGATTTTTGGATATGATAGATGGTAAGCAGCAAAGGGAAAAGAAGACATCGTTTTGCCTAAATTCTTTCCAGGCCCAGCCAGAGCAGACTCAGGTAGAGTCACTCAGGATGCCGCAGAATCAAACCTCAGCATTAAGGAAGCGGAGGAAGCCCAGTGCGCCTGCGTCGTCACTGTTGCTGCTGTTGCTCCTCGGCAAGCGTGAGATTCCATCCCCGTGTGATAAGCAACTCCTGCCTCCTTTAACCCTTACACAGATAAACTGGGCAACATCACAGTAACCAGCGGGGTTTGTTCTCTTTTACCTTTCTGTTTCTTTGTTTCTACCTTACCAGCCCACTGCTCTGCCTTTGTCTAGTGTGGTCTTTGGCTGCCCTGATGCGTGAATCATGAATCACAGAGCTTTCTAACAAATTTTATTACAGTCTTGACTTTTGTCATAATCTTGACAAAGATACGATCCATTAAAAAAAAAATGACATTTGATTTCACTGAAATTAAAAACTCCTACTATGTGGTACAAAAAGGTACAAAGTAGGAGTTGAACTCCTACTATGTGTGGTTTCATTCTCTACTATGAAGAGAAGGAAAAAATGAGCCACAAACTTGGAGAAAATATGTCAAAATATGTATCTGATAAAGGATTTTCATCTAAAATGGGCCAAGACCACTTAAAGTTGAAGCAGACCCAACTAAAGATGTGCAAAACGCTGGAAAGCATACTCCTCAAAGACATTTAAATCACGATCAACCTATGAAGAAGGTGTTCTTCCTAGGTCACCAGCAAATTGGGAATTCTACACTGAAATGCAGCGAAACACCCCCTATGATCGGACCCACCCAGAATACCAGACTCATAAACGTGGGTGAGCCTTGCTATGGAAATGCAAATGTTTCAGGCATTTAGAAAGACCACCTACCAGGTTTTATTAAGGTTAAATCCAGTCTTACAATCCAGCAATCACACCCTGTTTTGGTTTGTGACTGGATGTCCCCCAAAGCCTCCTGCGGTCATGGTGGGGGTGGTTTCAGAGGCACCCGTATCTGAAGTGTGTGACTGGTTCATTGTGTAGTGTTAAGATTGGAGGTGCAAGTGCCACCCCTGGCCTAGGGTGGTAGTCTGCATACAATATATGGTAGGAAAAGAGGCTTGCCCCTTTCCTTTTGCTCTCATCACTTTTAGTACCTTCTGCCACCATGAGCAGTTGCCCCTCTGCCAAGCCACCCTGCCTTGGAGCCAGCTGATTACAGACTGTGAGCTAAATAAACCTTTCTACCTTTAACTTTGGGTGTTGGATACTTTGCTCCAGCAGTAACAGAAAAGTAACTAAGATACCTTTAGGGAGTTTCATGAATGGATTAAAAATTTAGGTCTATTTAAAGCATGGTAAATGAGTGATTATGACAGCTTTATACACAATTGCCATAAATTGAAAGCAATAAGGATATTCCTCAATAGATGAATGAATAAACAAACTGTATGCTCCCATACAATGAGATAAAGCTCCGTGTTAGAAGAAATGAGCAGTTAAGCTATGAAAAGATATGAAGGAAGTTTAGTGTATATTGCTAATTTAAACACCACAGCCCACAAAGGATGCACACTGTTCGATTACAGCTAAGAGACATTCTGGAAAAGGCCAACAGTACAGACTGCAGAAAGACCAGGGGGTTTCCAGGGTTAGGGGCAGAAAATTATGAAAAGGTACAAAACAGGATTATTTTAATGCAGTGCAATTGGCATACATGAAACTGAAACTGCATATATGGAAATTATGTATTTGACAGAACCTGCCTGTTATACAACAAAAGCACCAAATCTGTTGTATATAATCAACTTTAGTCAGCAAAAATTGTCAGTTTTTACTTTTTCACCTACTCATGTGTGTAATAGTCATAAAAATCACTGCCCATTGTCCGGGATGTTTTTCCATATGTTTCCTTCTAGGAGTTCCATACTTTAAGTCTTGATTAGTGGAATTTTGGGTGTAGTGAAAGAAAAGAATGTAATTTCATTGTTTTATCCAGTGAGCCATTTTTTTCCAAAAGCATTTGATGAAAAGACTCTGCTTTCTCCACTGGGTATTTTTGATGACTTTTACTGACATTTCCATAAGCATGGTAATGGGCCACTGTTATATGAAAAATTCTGCTCATTATTAACCATCAGACAATTTCAATGGAGCAATAAAATAAATACGGTAATCATGTGCAATGGAATAATATTCTGCCTTAACAAAATAGGAAAGATTGCAATATACGTCATCTTTAACGGCCTTTGAGGAGATTATGCTAAGGAAAATAAATCAATCACAGAAAGATAACTACATATTGCATATTTCTACAAAGATGAGTATATACAACTGTCAAATTCATAATGTCAGTGACTAAAATAGCATTTACTATGACAGGAGGGTGCATTGTTATTAGTCAAGAAATGCAGTGTCAGTTAAGGACTTTGAATAAACATGAGAGCATAGATATGTAAAAATCTTGTATTATACACTTAAATTTTAAGACAAGATGTCATTTTAAGTACTTTTACTACAATAAAATGCAAAAAGAAAACATGCATACATTTCAAAATGGATGCACTAAAAGTAGCAAATGTATGGGCTAACAAGGATTCGAGTGACAGTATTATCAATTTAATTTGACAAATAATGTATTTTTCATGCAATAAATAGCATTTATAAAAAAATACACATAAAATGCTACAGATGAAACCCTCAAATGGAAGACAAGATAAGTCACACAACACGTTTCTGCCATTGATGCAATAAAATTAGAACTCAGGAAAATCGTGAAAACCAAAACAAAAAGTAAAAGTCTAAATTTTTGAAAACTTAAACCATTCATTTTTAAGAGAATATTTTTAAGACAATAGCTTAAACCATTCATTTTCATAGGTTGATTTTTAAGAGAGCAAAAAATAGATTGACAGTGATAAAAAATATATTTTTGATTTATAGCTCAAACTATGTAAAAGGATATTTGTAAGTTAAAAGTCTATACATTAGAAAAGTAAAACAAAGCATTTTGTAATTATGAATAAAAAATTAGGAAAACAAGCAAGCAAAGTTGAGAAAAGAAATAAATGCTACAATTAATGTTAGAGATTGAAAGACTGAAGTGAATATAGGATTTGGTAACATTTTAACAATCATTTCTCTTGGTCAAGGCTGAAGAAAAGTAAACACAAACATTAATGAAGAGGATGAACTAGTTATTACAACCATAGTTAAGGGGGAATTTTTTTAAGTTCATCGTAAATGAAGAAAACTTTACAGTGCTATTAAATTTGAAATTAGTGACAGAATTTCAAGAAATGATTGCAATTTATTTTTAACAAATGATTAAAATTTGTTCATAGAAAGTTAGAAGTAGGTGGCAATGCCTTAACCATATGCGTGTTGTCAGGCCCAAGGGCCTCTTCCGTCCTTATTATTCCGTCCTTATTCCTCCCCTCTCCAAGGGGAGTATTAACCTTCCCTCCTTTCATACAACACGTGGAAAATTAGAAGAAACAAATGAGTCTCTACATATTTTTATAATTTTATTCAAATTTCCAGATAACCTATCTGTCTATGTGATCCTTTAGAGTCACAGAATCTCTTGGAATCCTTTCCTTGGGTTAGTACATAACATCAAATGATGCCAAAGCTCTCATGAATAATATTAGAAGGAACAACAGAGTCAAATCTTACTTATAAATTTATATACAAATATTCTGCTTAAAATATGAATGTTTTAATGAGTCAATAAGTTAATAATCCAGTGTTCATCTCAAGAAGTAACGGTGGTTTGGCACTGGCAGATCAGCATGATGTACTGCTGAATGTGAAGAAGTGCTTGCCTACGTCTGATATGAACCATGTGTGAAAGGAGGGCACAGGCCCAGGACCCACCTACAGCAAGGTGTTACTAATGGTGAACATTTTAAAAGATTTATTTTTATTTGCAATAGGAAAGTATTGCCTACTCTCATCACAAAAATGAAATTTTTCACTAGAAGCACCAGGAAGCAGATACCATAAGGAAGTAAAAATGGACGTGGTAGAAATGGCCCATCCTTCCTCCTGTGAGCCTTTTGCCCAGCATCCGTGTTCCCACACGCTCTACCCTGTTGTCCTTTGTGCTCCCGGATCGCGAGCTTTCTCAGGGGCCGAGCCGGGAACGCACACAGTGACCGAGAGCCCCTGTGTCTTTACCGCCCAGCATCTGCCACACACCAGGGCTCTTGATTTCTGCTTCCAGCACCTTTGCCACTTGGGAACATCAGATAAACACATGATTTTTTTTTTAAGTGCTTGAATTTCTATCCAATGTAATCGATGTATACAGTGTAGATTTTTTAAATCGAAAGAGTACTGTCCAAAGTCGCTTTTCCTGTGTATCAGAGGGTCTTTCCTCGGGGGAACTCGTCAGGTGCTGCTCGGAGCTGCAGGTGGAGGTGTCCGGCTTTATTCTTTCTTTGTCCATGCTGTTGTCGCCTGCAGGGATCTTGGCTCGGTTTCCTTCTTTGAGTAAGCTAAAATTCTTCTGTGATAATATTCACTTTCATTCCTTTAGTCCTACAACTAGCAAACGATAGACTCATCCAGCTATGTTTTATAAACACTCCACTTTTTAAATTTCCCGTTAATTGGACAAAGACTTTCTTACACTATAGTCCAGTATCTCTTGCTTTTTGCCACATTCCCGAAAGCTCTCATTTAAAGTATTCAAT
>NW_004955456.1:1835620-1855230 GCF_000276665.1 Chinchilla lanigera | reverse complement strand
TAATTGAAACACACCATTTAAAAAATCGTTTACTTTTCAATAATAATTCAGAGCCAAAGAGTTTTCATGGATGCTATAATTTCAGGCTATAGCTATAATTTCATTGCTATTTTTTGAATGAACAACCAAATGCTGTTGTGGTGAATCTTCCAAAATCTGTAAAAATGTGCCTTTCTTATCACACATACTGTAAACGTATCACTCTCTCTGTTGAAGCAGTAAAGGTGAAAAATAAGTACAAACATAAACAGGAAAAAACAAGGTTAACTTGCAAATATGCTTTAAGTAATTGATCCTCAGACTAACGAGTGGTGTTTTGAACAGATAATGTCTTTGAAAGGAAATGGATCACATGTTTTATGTTCTACTTGGAATAACTTTGATCAGTCCACATACTATCAGATAGCACTCTCTGGACGGCTGGAGGGATGCGGTCAGCAGAAAAGAGCATGCAGCACACTGGGACCCGGCAGAGCTTCCGGCCGGTCCACCAGTGGGCACAGAGCAGCCACGTCCGATCAGCAGTTTGGTTCCACACAGCTAGAACCATGAATCCCTCAGCACTGGCCTGCAGTCATTGTGCTGTCTTTGCCATCTCTACCTTGAAGGGGAAGGGGGCAGTTGCCTCTAGGGATTGAACCAGGACCCACTTTTACCTATTCCACTCCAGTCTCTTCTGAGTAGATTTGTCCCCATGGATATGGCAGGCACCTTGCCCAAGGCTGAGGTCATATTTGCTCCTCCAAGAACTCTTCATATCAAATCAGTGACACAGACCATGTCCACTGGCTGTTGTGGCCGCAGGAAGCATGCATTCTTCAGTCCATAAAACCTTTTAGATTGACATCACTTTTATGGATTTTTAGAATAGCTTTCCAATTTCAGTGGCACCCAGGACTGTCTGCAGTGATCCTGATAGAAGAAGACCAGGCTGTCCAAAAACACGGACTCCAAGGCCAGCACCACAGGTAAGCATGTTTCTTAAAAGCTACAAAACTACACTTCCTACTGTGACCTCCAATGCGCTGTAGAGCATGAGAAGTTTCCCTTTCATTACATCTTGGTGATTAACATTTTCTGTCTGACGAGTCCTGTGCTAACTGTGCAACTTTAAACTGGGGACCTAAGAGACTCAGGAAAACAGAACCAGCTGCCCTTTGTCTGGCTGTGCCTGTGCATCTGGCCTTTCTGTGCAGCATCTGTCTCAGCCTCTCTGTCTTGGTTACTTTTTTCTCGTTGCTGGGATAAGATACCCGATATTCAAAATTAAGGAAGGAAAGGTTTATTTAGCTCACAGTTTGTGGATGTTTCAGTCCATACTCAGCTGGCTCCAAGGCAGAATGGCACACGGCAGAGGACAACAGTTCGTGGCAGCTGAAGACAGCAAAAGCAGCAAGAGCAAAAGGGAGGAGTAGCAGAAGGAAGAGCAAGCCTCTTTCCCTCCCTTACATTGTATTCAAACTACTCATCCCAGAGTGGCTGTAGGACTCACACCCATAATCCCAGCATTTGCCTATGAATAAATCACTGACTCTAGAAGCCAGCCTCTTTACTGCATGAGGCTTTGAGGGGACAGCAAGACACAAACAGTAACATTCTCTCTCTGCATCTGTGTTCCTTTCTGGTGAGTTGATCAAAATTCTGGCCTACAGGATGTTGGGGTGAATTTCTCATCTAACAAGCACTGAACATCGGGGCGGGGAGAGACTGCTTACAGTGGCACACAAGAGACGCCATCTTTACCTTAGAGCTTCCATTCTTGGGAAGAAGAAGTGCAGTGTGAAATGCCACTTCTGCTTTCATGTTTTGGCCTGAAAGCTTTGACTCTGGAGTTTTATCTTAACTGGACTTCAGCAAGGACACATTTTGTTTCACAGGTATAAAACAAGTGCATTGGATGTGTATAAGAAGCTCAATCCAGGAGGAATGCCAATTTATAACACTTTTTTCTAAATTACCGCATGTATACGTCTAATGGAAAATTTCTTTTTAAAAGCTAAGTTTCAAACGGAGAGTAAAATCTGAGCAAGCACAAACTGAGGGAAATACGCTTCCTACAGCTTGCATTGAACACCAGCCCGCACCTCCTCTACTCCGTTCAATGGGGTGATCCAGACAACGTCGCAGTTATGTTATATTTTTGAGATTTAATCTCACTGGGAGTGGACAAGCGTTGTTTCTTGATGAAAAGTAAGGTCTTTCAGTCCAAGAGTGCAGTTCCCTAACCAAGCAAGGCCCTGGCAGGTGAGCATGGGGTGGGATGCAGGCAGAGCTGTGTGCTGGGATGCTCAAGGTGGGAAGCAGGCTCTGCAGACTCTGCAGGCTCTGTAAGGCTCCCATGGCCCTACGTTCCTGGGACTCTGCTTGGTGCCCTGCACGGTGGCCAGAAGCCTCCTGGCCTTTGGGGGAGTGACAACCCCAGCCACAAACTGTTCTTCCTTCCTAGAAACTTCCCCAGTGCTCCTCGTCAGAAGTGGGTGGTAGAGATGCAGATACCAAACAACCTCTGAGAGGTAACGTTTTTGGTTGTGGTCCTGGGGACTGAACCTGGGGCTTTCACCCTGAACTGTGTCCCATTCTTTGATTCTTTTCTTTTTTTTTTTTTTTTTGACTAAGTTTTACTGAGTTGCTAAGGTGCCTGCACTGGGCTGAAACTTGTGATCCTCCTGCCCGTGACTCCCACAGTGTTGAGATTACAGGTATACTCTAGGTATTGAGTTCTAGTCTAAGCTAAGGAACAACAAACTATTCTCCCTTGGTATGTGACAAAGACAAGGATCAGCTGGGTTTCATGACCACATCTGTAATCCCAGCTCTCTGGGAACTTAATAATTTAGCAGGAACCTATCTAAAACAAAGAATGAAATGAAACAAAATAACATAGGCATTGGGAAGGTATTTCAGTGGGAAGGCAGTGAGCTACATTTCCAGCATCAAGGAGAAGGAGAACGAAGGAGAAAGAAGGAGAAGGAGAAGGAGAAGGAGGAGGGGATGGGAGGGGAGGAGGGGAGGACAGGGGAGGAGAGGAGGGGAGGAGACAGACTACCTGTGCCAACCCTCTTACCTACACGTCAACAGTGAGGACAGCCAGGTACTCCTGGAGGTGGTGAACTAGTGGCTGCCAGCCGCAAGTCTGCAGCTTTGAGGAAGGGCTTCACACACAAACACAGTGATACCCATTTGGCCTCAGTGAAGATAGGACACAGAACACTGTAGGACTAAGGAGGAAACATCTATTTGAAGAAATCCCTATGCACTCGCTGTCCACTCTGACAATAACACCCGGAGAGGCTTACTAGTTTAAAAAAAGTCATTGCCATCACTGTCAAGAAATATCTTCTCAAGATCATCACAGCATGGAAATGCTTTTTGTCTTCAAAACGAAGTGGTGGGCTTGGCACTTAAAGACTCAGGAGAAGAACCGGAGTCACTGAGAGGTCAGCGTCAGCCCCTGTGGTATGAGCAGCCCTCCTTCCCTCTCCACAGGCCTTCTGGGAACTGCTGATGATGAGTCCCCTTCTCCTTAGCTCTTCTTGGCATCTGCACCGCTCGCTAGCCTGTGCTTCAAAGGCTGGAAGAGCCTGCTGTGTGCTCCTGGTCCTTCCTCTGTCAGCCTCACCCTCTGTCCCTCCCCACTCGTCCCCTCGCACACACTAGTCAGAAAACTTTGCCACTTTGCACTTTGAAGAACCTCAACCCTGATCAGTATATTCAGTGACCAGTGTCCTTCAGACTCTATTGCTTTAGGACGCAGATCTTTTCTACTGGTGATTATACTAGAGAATCTTTGTACTCAATCTGCATGATGGCAGAGGACCATTTTCTATTACTCTGATGGTTTACCCAGAGTAGCTTCCTCTATAAACCACAGCATGACTTCGTGTATGCTTTCCAAGGTTCCTGAGTGTGGTGCTGGCTATGGTTCGGGTCTAGAGAAGACCCGTGGTAGCTGGTGTTGAAATGGTGGGACCTCATGAAAGCAGGAGGAATCACACCCCTGGACAGGATGCACAAGAGGCTGGGGAGTGGTCAGCCTTGCACATGTACAAGAGCCCTCGCTCAGTCCCATTTCCTAAAGGCATGCACGGCTTTCTGAAGGCTCCTCCGCAGTGACCAAGGGCAATATTGTCACGGTAAGGACTGTGCTTTTAAGACATGAACCACCCACAAGCCATAGCTCAGATTACAAGTAAAAAATAGAGAGACAGAAAAAGAGAGAGAGAGAGAGAGATGTATTAATACCATAGAGAAGAAAATCTACTTATAAATGTATGAAATATTAAAATTATAGGACCATCTACATAAAATCAATATTGTCCATTGTAAAACAGAAACTATAGTCTATTACCACCATTTCCTTAAGATATAAATTGCAAAAGGCGGTACTAACAACCATTCTAGAAAAATAAAAATGTATCACATTTACCAAAACAAAAACTAGTTGTTTTCCTTAAGAGCATTCAAGTGAATTATGTTCATTTTCATGATAAGAAAATGCCCTTTCATCAATAGCCTATATGCAATTTTTATGAGCTGCAGAATTTATTATACTTTCTCTTGCTGAACGTCAAGAATAAAGCAGAACAACACTGCTGGCTGTGTTTAGCATTGTACAGATGTTGAGAATAGTTTGCAAGTTTTTAAGAAAGGTAAACAAAGAACATAGGACCACATGGGAGCAGTTCCACTCCTGACTCTGTGAGGAGAAGGGAGAGCACGTGTCGCACCAACTCTGAGGCACACGTGTCTGTGCCAACCCAAGGCTGAAATCAGCCCAAGCCACCCCCCAGCGTTGGAACGTGAATAGATGTGGCAAGAGGATTATGCCACAGAATGATACTGGGACTCAGAGTGGAGCGAAGTACACACCAGAGTAAGGGTAGACCTTGGAGGTCTTATGCTGAATAACAGAGACCAATTCCAAGACTGCATGCTACTTGATTGTACCTGCTGGAAAGTTCATGTGAGGGAATTCTGTTGACAGAGTAGACCAGAAGGTCTTTAAGACAGGGCCAGAGCAAGGAGGATAAGGGCTGTGGAGCACAGTACTCCTTTCTAAAGTTTCTGTGTTGACTCTGCTAGTGGGTGTGTATTGGACCTTATATTTTTCAGAGATAGAGTATATGGGATCAAAACATACAGTGTATTTTTAAGTTCTGAAAACTGCATTGCAGTACAGGGCACATTGCCATGAATCCCCTTGTGCTGACCAAGCCAGAGGCGGGCAGGGAGAAGTGAGAGCTGTACACAGCTGTGTCTTAGGGCCCAACGGTCAAACTGTGGTACACAGAATTTCAGCCTAGCGATCAAGTTATAGTTTCCCAAGAGTGCAGCTCTCTTGATCTCATGAACCAGCTTTGCCTAGGGACCAGGGGCTTCACGTGCGGAAGTGTGACCCCTACACCTGTACGTGGGACATGAGAAAGGCCGAGAAGCAGAGAGGCAAGTATTCACTGTAGGACAAAGCTGCCTTCTGAAATCTGTGCAGAAATGAATTCACTACTAAGGAAACGGGACTAAAAATGTGGTTATCCATTAGATATACAAACATAGTTAACTTGCCCTCCTGAACTTGTGGATTTTGCATCCAAGATTCAATGACAGTTGATTTAAAATGTAGTATTGAAAGTTAGTCTATACTGAGCTTTTGCAGATTTTTTGACATTACTATTCCCTAAAGAATACCACATGATTACTATTTACTTAGAATGCACAGGCTATTATATACTGACTATTATAAGTAATCTACAAATGATCTAAAACATGAGGGACTATACATAGGTTGTATGGAGATATTATTAAATTTTTGTATAATTTAGTGCATCCCCAGATTTTGGTGCTAGAGGAGATCTTGAAATGAACCCCCTGAGAGTCCAAGGATGACTGTATTAAACACCAGGTTAGACATCAGATTCTCCTTTGCCACAGCTTTTCTGGAGTATTCAAAACTTTTAACTCATTTACTTGCATTTTTACCAAAAATTAACTTAAATATGTTTCAAAATCAATTCCTTACAAAGCTATTAGTTATATAAGAGAGCTTCTTAATCCATGGAAGAATGAAGTATCTAAGTGTGTAAAAAAAGGTTGTTGGATCTTTAAACTCAACTTTAATAATTTGGAAAGACTTAATTATGCAGAATTGCCAAAAAAATCCCAATTAGTTGTGAAGAAATCTCAATTTTTAGTTATTTATAAAACATTAGGAATAACCTACACCTAATAAAATATATTAAAAAGTTTATTCCTATTGCTTTATTGAAAGGAACAGCTAATGTTTAATTGTTTGATCAGTCTTACAGGCCTATGTTTGTTTAACTAAGTAACCAATTTGAAGATAGCAATATGTAATATAATAACTATTGTTAATTTCCTATCACCTTGTCTGAAACTCTGTATTGCTTCTATTGTTTGGGTGTTTTGTTTATGTCTGTTTGTTTCTTAATGTGTTTGTGTTTTTGTTCTTTATCTTTAAAAATAAAAAAAGTAACTCAAATTATCAATAAGCTCTGGGACATTGAAAATAATGGTAGGGATTCAGAAAGATACATATAAATATATATCTATATCTATGTAGGCCTGTTTATATATCTATATCTATATAGGCCTATATATTTACAGATATAGATATATATCTGAATTTCCACTCATCAATACCCAAAAGCAAACAATATCCTTCCTTGGCTAAACTGGAGGAAAAATGATAATCTCATGAAAGTTTGGTAAATCAGAGACTGAGTACCTGTAAATGTTCTTTGCTTATAAATTTGTAGTTATTTACTTTTAGCAGTGTCAGTTAATTTTAATAAAGGATGCAATCTGCAGTGAAGTTATGAACCTAAAATTGGTGAAGAAGCAGGGCATTAAAACAAATAAGAAATAAGGAGGAGCAGAGAAAATGCAGTTTTAAAATTTTGAAACCATCACAGAAATGTACACCATGATACAGACCTGGTTACAGGTGCTGATATAGGTATAATTGGTAAAAGCTTGACTCAGTAACTTTCTTATAAATCACAACTGGTTTTCTCCTATTGTCAAAATTTTTCCTTATAAACCACATAATTAATTTTGTTGTTAATCTTTGATATTACAAGGAAAATAAAAGAGCAATACAATAGGAATGATAGGGAAAGATGGAATTTATCTCCCAAACCTGCCTTGACCAAGAACTTGGCCCTCTCCCTCATTTTACAAGTGCTGTTTCCTGTCTGCTGGGATTCAGAAGCAGATTCCATTCCACTGGGATGGATGAGCAGTGCTACTTCACTTTATCTAAGGTCTAATGAAGCAGCACGAACAACACACAAAGTAAAGTTACATATTCATATATATGACAAAAATTACATAAAACTGTAGCATACAACTTAACAAAGTGTCACATAGAGTTGAAGCTTGCACTTGTCTATGTACAGAGTATATAAACATTTAAAATACGACATAGGCTTACATGTAAAAATTGTCATCAGCAGCACATTGCCATTAATCCTCGTCAAAGTACTCCCCTTTGCTTAGACACACTCAGCCCATCGTCCTTGCCTCTTCCTGCAGCAGCTCTGGAGTCCTCTTTCTGAGTGTCTTTTGTTGCACTGTGCCTGCCTGAATGCCATGAATTAATTCCAAATGCTTCCCTTTCATGGCTATTTTGACTCTGGGGAGGAGCCAGAAGTCACACAGCCCCATCTCTGAGTAAGGTGGGTGAGACTACGTCATAGTTCTTTACTTGAAGGAAATTGTTGTAAACATTTTGAATTGATTCTGGACATGGAATCAGCCTGGAGAGACACTCACTGTGAAGACTTCAAGAACTACTTCAAAAAGTGGCAACAGTGATGGGGTAGGTGAGGTCCAATCACAGAGGAGAATTTTGAGGGAGAATTAATGGCCGTGTATCTTTTATTGTAATAGTTGAGAAATTTGTGTAAATATTCACTGTAGTTTTCAGTTGCCCCTTGTATGATACACAAGCACATGTTTATAGATAGGTGTGTACATAATGATTTACAAACACAAAATTTTTGTACTTGTTCCCAGTGTTCTGGTTAACTTGAACATTCTGTTTACAAAGAAGGGATCACAAAGATAAATTGCTTTATAAACACATAATGTGCATTCACTAACTTTTTAATAGGAAATCCAGGATTTTCCTCACAGAAGACTCTGCTAATTGAAATTTTACGTGAACAATTCCCACAGTACATCTTTTGTTTCCTATTCTGATTTGTAGAAAGCAAAGCCAGAATCTTAAGCATTTCCCAAACAACTGAAGTGCAGATTACTAATAGATCTTCTCAGTGTTTCATATGTACTTGGCCGTCATACCTAACTCGGAACAGCTTTTCATTATTCTACTTAAGTTTTTCCAAATTATTAAATATACATTAAAAAACATTCTTTCTGCAGTTATATGTTATTTCTTTGTGAAATAAATTATATTATTTACTTAACTAAATAATTTGTCATGGACTGCTTTGGTAATGCATTCAAGTGCATCTGTGAAGGAAATATAATTTATTAGAAGCAAAAGAATATTGGGTATTAATGAAAGTCAACAGTGAAGAACTTAGAGTGTCATGTGTATCTATATTTGTATGTATACATATAAACAGATCGTGGTCTTGAGGCATGCTGTGGCATGTGTCTCAAAGCCTCATGTGCTCAAAGGTTCTGGACAGTGGTTGGATTCTGGGGTGTGGAGGGGACTTCCTGTGGGAGGCAGAGACTGGTGGGAAGCAGCCTGCCTGGGGGCGTGGCCTGGAAGAGGACAGCGGTTTGTTCTGGCTCCTCTTTCCCCTCATCCCACTTCCTAGAAGCGAGGCCTTGAGCAGCCGCTCCCCATGCCTCTGAGGTGTGCCACCTCGCTTGGACTGCAGCCTCCACACCCTCCGAGCAGAGGGAACCCCCTATCACACTGTGAATGTTCAGTGTTCTGCCTCAGCAAGGAAAGAGTGAGTGTGGCAGTATGCATGTGTATGTGTACAGAGATACGCAGTCAGCATGCTGTGGAGATGCATGCATGCAGATTCAGGTAAGTCCATATAGTAGGTTTTTATACAAATAAATGCATGTATTCATATATATATATACCAACTTGTGTTTACAAATATACACACATATTATGGGATTTAATAAGATTAAAAGTAAGAGTGTGCACAGGGGTAAGAGTAATGAAGTTTTAGGGTGCAATTATGTGTGCTCATTAAAGGAGAATAATACGATCAGGAGTAGAACTGAAAGCCCATAAAACTGGAATAAGTCTCCAGGGATCAATTTACAGTTTTCAACACAGTTTGAATAATGATATTGCTTTAAAAAATTCAAAATTTTGTCTTAAAAACTGCTTTGGATTTTACACAAAAGATGCTTATTAAATTTTTAATGTTTTAGAGAAAATAGTATTGAAATTAGCAAAAATAACAAATATAATCTCCCCTCGATTTTAGATAATGCTTTTAACAATTACCCTGATTGGTTTTTTTCTTTTTTCTTTTAAAGAGAAAAAACCAACAAAACAACAATAATAAATATAAAAACAAAACCACTCAAAAACAACAAAAATGATACATGACCTCAAAATAAAATGATAGGAATTAACAATTGTTGCTACATTACATACTGTTATCTTCAACCAAGTTGCTCAGTCCACCAGATATAAGAATGTAAGATTGATCAAACAATCGAAGATAGTAACAGTAATTTAAAAAATTGGAAATGATGCAGAGCTTTACCATACAAGATGGTAGGAATTCAACAATCGTTCTTACACTGCATATATTTGTTTTCATATCAGTCGTTCTCTTTACCAGATACAAACATGCAAAATTGGTCAAGAAAAAAAAATTTTAAGCATTAACTGTTCTTTTCAATAAACCACAGACATCAGCAATACACCTATCCCGGGTTTACTTGTATATACATATAAATTTTATTTTTCATTTCAAAGAGAAAAGAAAAAAGCAAAATAACAAAAAAGTACATAAACAAAACAGCATAGAAAACAGTAAAAATGATGCAGAATTTCAAAACAAGGTGATAGGATATTAACAATGGTTGTTATACTACATAATGTTATCTTCAAAATGGTTGCACATATAATCAGATATAGGCAAGTAAGACTGATTAAACAATTACACATTAACAGTTCTTTTCAATAAACCAACAGATATTAGTACACTTATCCTAGCTATCCTGTGTATACATATATACATTTTTCTCATCTTTCTTCTTTCTCTCCCCTTCTTCATCCCAGTTGCTCTTTCCTACTTGAGTTTCTTTTCTATTTCACAATATCTATTGTACCTTTTAGATTTTATTTACTCTTTCAGGTTCTTACAGCAGGAGGAAATACGATGTTTACACAAGTCTGATTTATGACACATGAGTATGGTCTCTAGTTGCATCCATTTACCTATACAATCTTCTAGTTTATCTTTCTTTATAGCTGAATAATACTTCATTGTATAATAATACCACACTCTTTTTATCTTTTCCTCAGTTGATGGACATTTGGGTTGTTTCCAAGATTTGGCTGTGACAAATTGTGCTGCTATAAACATAGGTGCACATATATCACTGTGGTATGATATTTTCAGTTCTTCTGGAAAAATACCCAGGAGGGGAATAGCTGGGTTGAATGGGACCTCTAATCCTAGTTTACTGAGGAATCTCCAGAGTGGTTTCCATGGTGGTTGCACCAGTTTACACTCCCAGCAACAGTGGAGAAGAGTTCCTTTTTCCCCACAGCCTCTCCAGCATTTGTTATGGGTTGATTTCTTGATGATAGCCATTCTTTCTGGGGTGATATGGAATCTCAGTGTTGTTTTAATTTGCATTTCTTGAATGACTAATGACACTGAATATTTTTTCATGCATTTATTTGCCATTTGTATGTCTTCATGTGAGAAGTATGTATTCATCTCAGATGCCCATTTTTGTTAGTGTTTATCTTAAGAATGTTTTCTAAGTCACGTGAGAAGACTCTGTCATCTATATTTGTTAGTAAACTCAGTCATTTCCACCTTTGGCCATACAACAAACCTCAAAATTATTCCTTAAACAGGCAAACTTTTGTATGTATATTTTAAAGATATATTTAAAATTGTAATTTTTTGCAGAACTTTTATGTTCTCTTTTTAACACTCTGAAGGAAAAGGCTCTAAAAATAGCATTATTATATTTAACAAAAGGTAAGAATGTGTCAGACAAAATGATTTATTTCATATGCTTGTAAAATACACTTTTCCTAGTTAAAGTTAAATATGTGACTTTTTTGGTAAGAGCTGTGAAATTATTATATTGAAATGCAAAAGTAGTAACACCCTTTAAGAGGTTACAACTATCAACATTTTTAATTTCAGAAAGTAATAATTATGATAATATCTCACATCCTTGACTCATAATCTTATAATAAACTAATTATTCTGGATTACATTCCCCCCAAAAGATACTTGTGGTAATATAGTAAAATACTTAGAACACGTTTTTGGAAGTGCGAGGAACTTCCGTGGAGCAGTCTTCCGACCGAAACACGACTGCCCTCTCTGAGTTTGTCTTTTCCGGTAGCCCCGCTCCAGGGCCAGCACCACCCTGCTGCCTGTGAGGGGAACAGCGGCACGGAGCTGCCCCCGGCACTACACTGTCCCAGAGAGAGCAGCAGTGAAGTTCATTCCTCTTTGCATTCCGTGTCCTTTCAGTCCACACAGGGTCAATACTAAGTGTCCTCGAACCGAAGACACTCAGCAGACGGTCACCGTGACAGGGGACCAGGAAACACCATGGGTGGCGGGCACTGCCTTCGCCACGTGTTCCCCTGCACCTCAGAGGTACAACTCAGTTCCTCCCCTGGGAGAAACAAATCGTACCCGAGAAGATTGCTCCCCCAGGGCCTGCTTTTAAATCCCAGTTCTTACCCAAGGTCTAATCTTTTGTTCTCCAGGTTCTGATTTGGGAGAAGAATAATTGTTAATAGTTCCTCCCGTCGACTCAAGACCTTAAGCTAAATATTTTGTGTCCACTGCCCTGAACGTGCTCTCTCGTTCCCTGCCGTCCCTGTGCCCTCCCAGCCCTCACCCGGCCATAGCCGGACCCCATGTGTGCAGCGCACACATCTGCTGACCTCGGTCCCTACGCAGCTTTCGGCTCCGTCTTTCTAAGGCCAGATGTGCCCGTTCGTAACTGAATTGAGATCGGCAACCCAATACTTTCTAGACTTTGCTTTTTTCCATAGTTTAAGATTTATGGAAAATTCCTACTTGCAGTCTACTCAGCATCCTCAGTTGACCATCTTCTAGACCGTGTATATTTACCAAAATTAGGAAATGAAGTAAGCGCACCTGCTACGAAAATAACTACAGGTTAACATAATATAATGTGTATCAGATTGGGTCTCTAGCCAAATGGAGCTGTACAGTAGCAACAAGAGGCACACCTATAACAAACAGCTCAGAAAACCAAACAAGGGCCTCGGTAACTTCCCCATCAAAGAGACAAGCTACTCACCACCCACAGCTTAGAGGGAGAGATTCATTTTGGCTCTCGGGTTCCAGTAGACTCGATGTAAAACAAGTCAGTTCCAAGGTAGAACAGCACGGGGGAAGGGCCTGGTCAGGAACAGCTGTGGTGTCCAGGCAGGCAGGAAGCAGAGAGAAAGGAGGAACTGGGGCCTATAAAGCGCCCTTCCGGGTCACACCCCAGCCACCACCTCCAGCTGGCCCCACCTCCTACCGCGTAGGCAGCCCTGAACTTGCCCGTGAGGGATCCGCCCGCAATCCGTCACCCTCCACACACAGGAAAATTGAGGAGGAAATTTTAGATGTAAACCATAGCAATAAATAAAAGAGTGGGTGAAATATTCCAAATAAGTTAAAACTCTGTTTGGCTGCAACCGTTTTTTTAAATGTAGAGTTTAAAATATGAAATGGTAAATTGATTATTGATAGACATACTTTTTGCTGAGGGAATGACCAACACATGAAGATGAGACTTTCATGAATTCATGCATCATTACAGCACTAAAATAGGTAAACTAAAATATGACTAGAACTTATTAAGAAACATCATGAAAAGATAAAGTGAAACATAACCAAAAAGATAGACAGATTAATACAATTCTTAGACAACTGAACCATACAAAAATCTAAGTTGTTCTTTTACTCTGGCTAGACCACAAGAGATAGAAGACTGCTAATTGTACACATATACAAAGCTGTGTGAAATATATGCTTCCAAGTAATTAAGATTAGTGAAATGTTTCTCTTGGGCAATTTGGCACTAAATGTCAGAAACCTTTTCAAAGTCAAAGCTCTGAATCTACGTTTTTCTATGCCTAGGAACTTATCCTGTAAATCATGGACATATGCACCAAAAATTTAAATCTTCTGAAGAGTCAAGGAAAGTCTCAATCCCCCAAGAGATGTTTGGGATTGAATCAAAGAGTTAAATGCAAATATATATATATACACAAAATCTTTAAAAGTGTTTGTAATGAATTAAATATAAGAGAAACTTGTCCCAGCATTAGGGGTTGCTCCATTTTTTGAGGCTATTCTCTTCTGTTCTATTCTGTTCCATTGTATCCTATTCATTTTTTTTTACTAGTACATGTTAGTGGTACTTGAAGTTCACATTCATATTGGCTAATGGGTCCATGTACATAACAGATTTCTCTCTTTTTTAATCCCCTTCCCCACCCACTTCCCTTCCTCCACCTCTAAATCCTCTTTTCCAATTTTCTTTGTTATTATTATTCTCAGCTCATATTTGTGATGTCTAATGTTTACATTCCCTGAGTTTATTAGGCATATTTTAAGAACTCAGCCTCCCTGTTTGCATTTTGTAGCCCACTCTAGCCAAGCCTGTGCTAATGCCCCACCTCCATCCCACCCCCTCCAGGAGCCTGGCTCCACCATGAAGAACCTCACCCCTCGCTCTGCTGTGCTCCACATGCATGGTGCAGCTGCACTGACAATACATACTTATTAGTGTGCTGTTTTCCTCTTAGAAGATAAATCCATGGGAGTACAGATATTTTCAGTCATGATTACATCCCCACAGAGCAGACCAAGCTTCTGGATGTGCTGAATGAAAGAAAAAATGCAGGAAAGAATGGAATACAGTATTAAGCGGAGATTGAAATGATGTGACTGCATTTATTAAAAGGAAAACATATAAATAATACTGCAAAAACAAAATATAAAATATATACCCTACTGATACAGAATGATTACAATAAAAGAAAAAGTATACACATAGATATATACCTTCTTTTTAAAAAATGCAACAGGTATTTTGTTTGTATATATTAAGATTTAAGAACATAATTGGAACATGACAAGAAACCAAACAAATTAATTAAAAATGAGACAAAGACTGTAATACACAGCTGATCAAAAAGAGGAAATAGGAAAAGATTATGACATTTGTTGTCAGGGAAATGCAAAATTTAAAAAATAATTACACACTACTCACTCCTGATAGAAAGGCTATCATTCAGAGAAAAACAACACCAAATGTGGCAAGAATGGGTCACAAGCATCTGCAGGGAATTAAAGCTGGTACAGGGTAGTGGTTTCTTTTACAACTAAACTTATTTTTACTACATGAAAACTGCATGTCCACAAACAGCTTCATTTATAATTGTCAACACTTGGAAGTGATCACAGTGCTACTTAGCAAGTGAGTGGTTGTTACTCAGCATAAGAAGAAAGTGGACTGTGAAACTACGTGAAAGCAGCTAGCAGACTATGAAAGAAGCCAATCTGAAAAGTCTGCACAGTGTGTGAGTCCAACTACAGGGCACTCTGGAAACGAGAAAATATAGTGACAGTGAACAGACCATTGGCTGCCAGGTGGGAGGAAGGGAGGGTAAACAGCAGAGTGCAGGAATTTCTGGGACTGTGAAAATGCTCTGTGTGATATCACAGGATAGGTAAATGTCAGGGTACGATGCTCTAACTCATAGGATGTAGAACTCTGTAGCAGTAGGACCTCAAATGGCAGGGATGATGTGGGGATGGTCCTCTTAAGAACAAGAAGAAGTTAACCTAGACTGTCTGCAGTTAGCATGTGAGTAGATGTCCTCAGAGATTAGCTAAGTTCCTCTATGCAAAGCCTGTTCTAAAAAGAACAGGCAAAAATAAGACTTTCTATTTCTCTTCCCAAGACTAGCACTGTAGACCGCTAGCAACGAGCTGATACCTAATAAGAAGCAGCTGCTCAGGAGGGATGAGATGGGAGCTGGAATTCCATTATCCCACTGAACAGGACCACTGCCCCACAGTCAGTGGTCAGCTTGCTCTGGACCCATCATCAGAGGGGCTTGCATCACTTTCCTCTGCAAATAAACTTACTTTTCCTTTCCACCATTTTGGACTCCTGTTCCTCTTGCTACAGTGGAGAGAAAGAACAGCCCAGAAAATTTACAGGTGAGCTGAGAAAGCATTCTTACATTGCTAAAACTCCAGGAGTGAAGCCTAATGTGAAGGACAAACAAATTTAGGGTAATAATGGTGTTCAGGTCAGGTCAGGCATGGTAATAACTGTACAGCTCTCAGGAAGGGCACTATAAAGGATGAAGCAGTGCATGTGTGAGCAAAGGTGTATGAGGAAATCTCTGTATTTTCTTTCAATTTTGCTGTGACTCTAAATCTGCTCAAGTAGAAAACTGCAAAGAACTGTTACAGTGTTATAAACTAAGATACAAACTTTTTGGATTTCACCAATTTTTAATTAATTTCCTTTTCTGCTTTATGACCCAAGATCATGATCTCTAATTAGATTCTTATGACCTATGAAAGCTTCTCAGTCTCTTCTGGTCTTTTATTGGGGACCCCTGCACTGGGGTCCAGTCTCCTGTCAGATGTTATAGTGGGAGAACTGGGATGAGCAATTGTTCACAGGGAACAAAAGGCCACAAGGAAGCCAGACCTTAGCGTTTATAGATTGAGGAAAATGGTGCAGGGATTATGGGATGACTCAGAGGGAAGTGGTGGACTTATGCTAATCAGAGTCTTTATGTTGATGAGGATGGTGAGGAGAGAGGGAAGGTTACTGGGAGTTCTCCCTTTCCCAAAGATGAAACCCTTTCCATGTTACTACTCAGTTCACAAAGAACCACAATGTCTTCAGCTTGTGTAAACTTGCCCTAGGGCATCACAGCATCATAGAACCTTTGAACTTCAGCAGAGACCAGAAGAAAGCAGGGAATTTCCATGTTCCAATCTGGCTCAAAGGGCAGGACAAGGATGGCCTTGGGTATCCCGTAGACTCAATTTGTAATGTGCGGTCCCCAGTAGGTTTTCATAATAGTATCTGTTTTATGAAATGCCCTTTAATATGCATAGGAAAACATTTGAAACAGTTATCAATTAGAAACATCTTGAAATGGAAAGGTGATATCAGAAGCCCTTCATGGTTTAAAAGTTTGGTGAAGGTATGGTGTGGAAAATTGCGACCATATTAGTATGAGTGGCTTTTTGCTATGCATATTAGATACACCTTTAATTCCACTGTGAATACAGGCTTGGCTGACTGAGGAATCTGTTCAATGAGAAGGGAAGTGGAGAGAGTAGGAGAATGTGAATGAGCACAGGCAGGATGGAGTGGAAGCTGGGCTGCGGAGAACTGTGTTAAAGGATGGAAATGCAATTAGATGGAAAGGAGTTCAGGAGTCTGGGTACTCTCAGCCCTGTGACTGCTGTCACTGTCATGTTTATTTGCCACTCCTAAAGTACTGCTGCAGACCCTACAGAGGCCCTGGAATCCGGAGATCTGGAGCCACCGTGGGAATTAGAGACCTGTGGGAAGGTGGAAGGACCAGCTTCGAGGCTGCGTGATACTGCTGTTAAAAGGGCGAGATGAAATTTCCATGTAAACATATGTAAAACAGAAAGTTTTGGCTTTGGAAAATAGAATAAGATTTGAAGAATAAATAAAAGTCAACTAAAAAACAGAAAAAGAGGAAAAAGGTGCAAACACAATGTCTGTAATTTTGGATGAGGTTAGGGGTAGATTACTGCTGGGATTCAGCTGAACAGTGCAGAATGGCTCAGAGAGAGAGAGCAGCAGCTAATGGGATCCAGATGAACAGCACGAGAAGGCTCAGAGACTGGTGGGAATATCAGCAGCACATTAGGGTCCCCAGCCAAGGTACACAAGATGGACAGGCAGGACTAGTGGTGTGAAATGGTCAGAAGCAACAGTAACAATATGAACCAACTGGTGTAAGTAAAGTGAATTAGCATTGTACTTGAGAACAAAGACACACAGAATAGAAGCAGATGGGTGGGACTTCCCCTTTTCTTTTTTTTTTTTTCTTTCTTCCTTTTTTTTTATGTTTTTTTTCTTTTCTCCACAGCTGAGGAAAACTTCAGCCACAGAAATCTAATCCCATCCCCCAAACCCAGAGACTAAGTTCAGATAATCCCTTGCTTACTCCTCCATTCTTTCTCTTCTGCCCTCTCCTCTAGTTTCCCAAAGCTTGTGTGATCATCCTTTGTCCTCCAGCCTGGCTTCCACTTTCTTTTCAGCTATGTTTGTTTTATCCACTATCCTTCTTAAATTTCCCCAACACAGGCTAAAACTACTGCACCGAAGGGAAACACATTGCATGTAAGCTCCTAATTTATGGTTGGTTCTGTAATATAATTGTAGATTTTGCTCCTATAGTTAAAGGTACAAAATTAGTAGTTACCACAGTTTGTTAGTTTCTAAACTCTACTTGATACTATTATTATTGATAATTATACTACCTTAGCTAGGCTATCATACATGTTTTGATCAGTTGTTCTCACTTCTGTAACAATACTAGAAAGTTATGAGGTAATAACCTCACCACACCCCAGCACCAAGGGACTGGGAATTGAGCCAAATGGATATAAATACTTCACTCTCAATTAACTGGAAAGGTAGGATCTTGGGATAGAAACAAACCAAGAACCCCCTACACACAGAAGACATTACTGAAGAACAAATCATATAGAGATAGGACTTGATACTACTCATAAAGATTCCTACTACAAAAAAGTTATGAGGTAATAACCTCAATAATTTGACTTTGACCTCAAAGTCAAATGATTGAAAACAATCTTCCATGCAACAGGAAACCAGAAGAAAGCAGATATAGCTATTCTGCTTGCAAACAATGTGAACTCAAATCAAGAATGATCAAAAGAGACAAGGTAACTACATACTTGTATGGGAAAACTTCAAGAGGAGGAGATAAGGTTCAAGGTTCAACACAGAAAATAAAACAATAACTTTGAAATAGAAAATTACAAGCCCTTTCCCTAGCCTTAACCCTAGCCTAGCCCTAGGGCAGCCCTAGCCAACCCTAACACTAGCTCTATCCTCAGCCCACCTAGAATAAGTCCCCAAGGCAATGAGATAGAGGAAAATGAAAGATACATACCTGAAATTTCTGAAATGATAGCAACTAATGTAAGGAAACGAATCAAGAGGCTACAGAGGAAATCAGGCCAGAAATAATCTGTCAGGTAAAAAAAAGAAATGTAAAAATTAATAAGGGAATTGCTCAGCCAATCTAGAGTAAAAATAGATAAAAAACAGTTGATGATAGTAGGAGGATTGAAACAGTGAATGATCAATATAGAAAAGAAATGGCATGAAATGGATTCAAACAGATATTTAAGAAATTAAAAATTCCATTGACAGCTAGCAAAACCACTTGAATGAAACTGAAGACAGATTTCAGATCTTGAAGGTAGGATCTTGGCTAGCAATCATGAAAGGAAAGATCTGATGAAAATAACAAAGATCAAGAATAGCAATTCAACAGCTGCAAATAAAGCAAAGAAAATTAATATAAGAATAACTGATGTCAGGGCTGGGGATTTAGCTCAGCAGCACAGAGCATGCCTGGCAAGTACGAGGTTGTGAGTTCAATATCCAGTACTGGAAAAAAAAAAAAAGAATAATTGGTGTCAATGCAAAAGCAAGTGTCGATACAAATGGCACAAAAATATCTATTTTCAGAAGTACTGGAAGAAAATTTCCCAAGCATGGGAAAAAGTCTGACATACAGTTAAGTGAGGCATATAGAAATCCAATTGGCCAAAACCAAAATAAATTTACACCCAGACATATAATAATCAAGATCCCAGAAATTTAGCACAAGAACAGAATATTAAAAGCTTTTAGAGGAAAAAAAAAAAAGAGCACCTATAGAGGAAAGCCCAACAGAATCACAGCAGACTTCTCATCACAAGCCCTCAAGTCAAGAAAAGCTTGGCGTGAAGTATTTCAAGTCCTGAAAAAGCAACTTGCAACCAAGACTGATATACTCTGTAAAGCTATGTTTCAAAATTATTGGAGATAATGGGTGTGGTGGTGCATGCTTGTAATCCCAGTATTCAGGAGGCTGATGCAGGGGGATCATTGAGAGTTCAAGATCAGCCTGGAATACAAAGTGAGCTCAAAGCCAGCCTGAACTGCAGAACAAGACTCTGTCTCAAAAAAGACAAAAAAATTATCAGAGAAAGAAAATCCTTCCAAGACAATGAACAACTGAAGAAATTCATGACAACCAAACCAATACCATAAAGCACAATGAAAAACATTATAGATAGAGATAAAAATGACCACAATTCCCAGAA
>NW_004955456.1:1814837-1834945 GCF_000276665.1 Chinchilla lanigera | reverse complement strand
TATGTATGCACCAAATATGGGAGCACACAACTATATAAGACAAATATTAACAGACATGAAATATCAAAAGAGCAATAACACAATTGTAATGGGGTACCTTAATACCCCTCTATCACAATGCATAGATTAATCAGACAAAGAATCAGCAAAGAAATATCAGAACTGAACCAAACTTGTGAACAAGGATTTAGCTGATGGTTATAGAGTGTTCCACCCAACAACGTCAGAGTACACATTCTTCTCAGCTGCTCATGGGACATTCTCTAAAATAGACCACATAGTAGCCCACAGAACAGGCTTAAGTAAATGCCAAGGAACTGAAATTAACCCATCATATTATCTGAACATAGTGCAATGAAATTGGAAATTAATGGCAAAAGTAACTATTAAAAACTCCACAAACACATGGAAATTAATGAACACCCTTCTGAACAACCAGTGGGTCCAGATGAAATTCAAGAAAATATTAAATAATATCTATAGTTAAGCAGAAATGCACATACAACATACAGGAACATATGGGACAAAATGATAGCATTACCAAGAGGGAAATATATAGTGGTAAATTCTCACATCAGGAAAATAAAATAAGCATAAATAAAAAAAAAAAAACTAATGTTGCAACTCAAGTTTCTAGGAACAAAAAGAGCAAAGGCCATAGAAGGCAGGAAATTATAAAGATCAGAGCAGAAATTTACACAACTGAGACTAAGGAAAAACACAAAGAATTAATGAATCAAAGAGTTGGTTCATTAAAGAATAAAGAAAATTGATAAACCCTTAGCGAACATTATCAAGAAAGGAAAGAAAAGGCTCAAAATCATGTAGTGAGGAATAAATAGAATGAAATCAATACAGATCCTGTGGAAATTCAGAAGATCATCAATACAAACTTAGAAAATCTTTACTCTCATAGGCTAGAAAACACAGAACAAGTGGACAGATTCCTAGATATGTACAAATTATCAAACTCAATCATGAAGATACAAAAAGTTTGAATAACCCAATATCAGTCAATGAAATTTAAAATGAAATTAAAACTTACCAACAAAGAAAATCCCAGGTCCTTATGAATTCACTGCTGAATTCTACAAGAAATTTATAGAAGATTTAATATCAATATTCTTCAAACTCTTTAATGAAATTGAAAGGGAAGCAATAATCCCTAACTCTTTCCTGGAGGCAAGTATAACCCTGATACCAAAGCCAGAGAAAAACCCAACCAAAAAAGATAACTACAGGCCAATCTCTCTCATGAACATAGATGTAAAAGTCCTCAATAAAATACCAACAAACCAAATTCAGCAAATCATCAAGAAGATTATATACTATGACCAAGTGGGATTTATCTCAGGAATGCAGTGATGGTTCAACCTACACAAACCAGTAAGTGTAACACACCATATCAACAGAAGCAAAGACAAAAATAACATGATCATCTCAATAGACGTAGAAAAAATATTTGAAAAAGTTTAATGCTCATTAATGATAAAAACCCTGCAGAATTGGGCAGGAAGAACCAACATAGTGACAATAGCCTCACTCACAAAACTGTTATGCAGATTTAATGCAATCCTGATTAAAATAACATTAGCATATCTCATAGAGAAAACATTCCTAAAATTCATCTGCTACCACTAGAAGAGACCTAGAATAGCAAAAGCAATTCTGGGCAACAAAGGAGGTATCAGAATTCCCAACCTGAAATTACACTGCAAATTTACTGTGATAAAATTAGCTTGATACTAGCAGAAAAACAGACCTGAGGAGCAGTGGAACAGATGAGAAGATGCAGACACAACTACAAACACACTCAGCCACCTTATCTTCAACAAAGGGGCCAAACATGTTCAATGGAAGAAAGATAGTCTTTTTAATAAATAGTGCTGGAAAAACCGGCTCTCCACATGCTAGAGACTAAAACTAGACCAATGTCCCTCACTATGCAATAAACCAAAGTCAAGGATCTAATTATTAAAACAGAAACCCTAAATCTACTAAAAGAGAAAATAGATGGAAGTCTTGAAGACTTAAGTGTAGGTAGAGAGTTCATGAACCCAGTCTCCACGGGAAATACTTCAAAGAATCAGTAAGAAATATTTCTTCAAAGGATCAACGACTGGGATCTCATCTGATTACAAAGTTTATCCAAAGCAAAAGAAACCACCAACAAAGTTAAAAGAGAACGCACAGAGTGGGAAAAAATTTTAACCAACTGTCCATCAGACAAAGAAATTCTATCTAAGCATATAAAAAATTGAAAAAATTCAGGTCCATAAAATTCAAAGATTCCATACAAAAATGAGCATCTGAGATGAATACACACTTCTCAGATGAATAAAAACAAACAACAAATAAATACATGAAAAAATGTTGAACATCACTGGTCAATTGAGAAATGCAAATTTTTAGGTAGATGAATGCAGCTTGAGACCACACTCATAAGTGAAATAAATCATACTCACCTGTATAATCATTATATTGTCTCCCTTATGTGAGTATTTGAATGAGTAAATAAGGTCTAAAATGTACAACAGATACTGTGAAATGGGAAGAAATTGTTGAAAAGAAAAATGGACCTTGCTGTGGGGAAAGGACAGTAGGGAAAAGGGAAAAAGTGTAAGTCAGTTATACTAGTAGTGTCTCTTAGAGCATTAAAAGGGAGTGTTTGTGATAATATAGTTTGGAGAAATTTTTATGCCCATATTTAGTAACCTGAGCTACTACTTTAACGATAACAACATGTAATGTATTAACTATTGTTATTCTTTTATTGTTGTATTTTATGTTTTTTCCATAAAATTAGAAAGAAAAATACAGAGATGCTTAAAAAAAAAGAAAACTAAGATAGAGGGAGGATGGGAGAGAGGAGAGAGAGAGAGCACATATGTGAGAGGAAAACATCAAATAAACCAGTGAAGTACAATTTGTGCTCCATGGGGAACATTCAGGAATATATAATCATTAATAAATGTATTTCACCTTAATAATTTTTCTGTTTCTCTCATCTATCCATAAAATGGAGCAAATATTTTTTTAATTCACAGTATTTTTTAATGGTGTTTTCAATTTACAGTGGATTTATTGGGATGCAACTTCATCATAAGTTGAGCAACTTCTGTACTTGTTCTTTGTTGTCGTTATACTGGGAATCCAGCTCACGACCTTGTGCTTGCCAGGCAGGCACTTGTGCCACTGAACTACATCCCCAGCCCTCAACTCACAATATTGTCAGACAAAATGCAATAGTACTTATGTCCCTGTGTCCAGTTAGAAATCTGTGTAGCTACCGAGATTCAGTGACATTGCAGAAGCTGTTGATGAAGAGACGTTGTCACCATGCTCTTCACATTGGTAAATGGCAAGGAAGCTATCCCACATGGGCTTTTACATAAATGCTGACATGTTTAAGTGTATATTTACTTATTCATTTATGTAGGTGCTGTAGGGGACAGTGAATCTCAGCATATCATTTTAGATAGGATAGTTTAGTAAAGGCCTAAAAATGTGTCCTGGGAAACTTCCTGGGGAAACCATGAACTTTGCCTGGGAATGTCTCCCCAGATAAGGAACACCTGGGCCCAGATAACCACCTATGATCCTGCCATGGTTGTTTCATCCCTTCCCTGGCCCTAGATAGACATTGCAACCATAAAGGAAATGTATGGTTATCTAAAGGGGACATGTAGAACAAAGCACAGAAAGTGCATATCATTGTGGTTGGGCTCATGACCGGGGCCTGACCCGGTTAGATGGCTCAAAGAAAACAATGTGTGGCCAGGGCTACAACATTCCAATCTGTTACCAGGGAAACAAAAAATGTATGTAAGGTGGAAACAAAGGCAGGCAGGGGCCCCACTCTTAGTCGGGGATGTGCAGTGACCAACCTAAAATTAATAAATTCTGTTTGCCCTAAATAGAGTTCTTTGGTCTTTTGTGGAATTCAGCCTGCTTGCTGTTACAGTGCTAGGACTTGAACGCCGTGCTTTACACCTGCTGGGCAAGAGCTTTAGTATTGAGACACAGCTCCTATCATTTAAGACAGAAAAATTTAAATAAAAAAAACCATGATTTTGTTGTCCAGAGAAATTGTCTAGAGAAAGCCATTGTATGCAAAACCAGTATATTGAAATTCCCCCAGTTTTTAAAACATTTTTATATTCAATAACTATATCTTTATCCAAATATACAAGAGACTGTATACCATTAGCCACTAGAGTGATGCAAATTTAAATCACAGTGACAAACCACTTCACATTGCAAGTGGTGTGGTGTTAGAAATAGACAAATAATAACATGCATTGGCAAGGGTATGGAGAGACTAGACTGATATTTTCCACTGGCTATGTAATCTGATTAAGCCATATAAAAAAGCAGTTTAATATATTTTTCAAAAGTGAGATACAAATGTAACATATGACCTAGCAGTTTCACGCCTGAGTTTCCCCACAAGAAAAAGGAAATCTTATTTCTATCCAGTGACTGGTGTGTGAAGGTTAATAGCACAATCATTCACAATGGCATGAAGATAAAAACAAGCCACATGCCTACCCTCATGTAAGTGGATAAACAAAATATGGTATATCCATTCAGTGGAGCATTATTCTGCAGTTACAAAGGGTTGAAGTACTGACACATACAAACATAAATCAGATGGCCTTCCCAGACATGAAGCTGAACGAAAGAAGCCAAACACCAAAGATCACACAGTACACGACCCATTCCTGTGAAATGATGCTGTGAAAATTTGAAGCTGTCTGAATAGAGACCAAAAAGTGGGTACCTGGGCAGGAGTAAGAAGAGGAATATACCAGGGATATTGAGAGATGATAAGAATATTCTAAAACCAATTTTGTATATGTTTACTAAAAACAATCCACTGTATGCTTTTAAAGGAGGGGAACTGGTGGTATGTGAACAACGCTTCAATACAGCTGCAAAGCAAGAGAGGATCCTGTTGGAAATGTGCAGTGCTAGTCTCCTCCATGACTTTGTTCTACTGGAGGCTGCCCGCTCTTTCAGGACTGTGAAGTATTATTAATGTGTGATTTCAAAGACAACCATTCTTTCAATGCTCAGATTGTGAATTTATACAAGGTAACCACTTTCAAAACTAGCTTGTTGACAGGGAGATTTTTCTAAATTCCTTTACCCAGTTTATAGACTAGTAGCTAAGGTATATCCCTGCCTAATTTTACTTAAAGAAGAAAAACCTTCATGCCCATTGAGGACATGTTCTAGTTTAGACCTAGAATGCCCCAAAAGTATTGATGTGCTTATAGGTGGGGCTTTGAGAAGGTGATTTGACCATGGGGAGCTGTATTCACCTGTGGACTGACCCACTGCTGACTTTGCAGCTGTGCTGTGAGAGTTGGCCTCTACGGGGTCACGTGGAAGGGCGTGTTTCCCTCCCTGGCTCCCCCTTGTCTTCTGCTGCAGGTTTCCCCCACAGGGCATTACCACCATGATCCTCCTGCCTTGGAGTTAGCCAACCATGGACTGAATCCCCTGAGACATGACACACATTGCATCCCTCTTCCTTTAACTTGTGGATGTGGAGTGTGGTGACTCAGGAGTGGGAAAGGGCTCAGTAATACACTGCACATTGTCTGTGCTGCTTTAACACCTCAACTGCAAAATAGAGCAATGGTGAGAAGCCATACAGCCCATGGAGTTAAAATGTTTGCTTTTGTCGCCTTAGGAAAACGCTTCCTGACCAGGACCTGGACCAACAGGCCTGGAGGGAAATCCAGCTGTGTAGAGACTGAGAGATTGTTTAAGGAAACAGGGAACTGGAATCTAATCCTTTATTCTTTCTTGTTACTATAAGAACTTTCCACATGGAGAAATAAAGGCAGAAGTTTACCATTTAAAAATTTTAAAGTAGTTCTTGGAAAGGAAATAAATTTACAAAGCTCAAGATATAAAAGGTATTACACTAAAATTTTCCTTTTTGATTCTATTCCCATGCCCCCAAACCCCTCCAGAGCCCTCTGTTATACCTGGTCTTCCAGAGCTAATAAATACACACACATACACAAACACACATCACAAAGCAAACACATCTGTAGCTTTCAGGTATTTGCCTCTAATCAAGGCCAATTTTCCCAGCCCCATGTTCATGTACATTCAGGTTTTTTAATATTTATTTTTAAATAAATGATTAAGGGAATATTTTGTTAACATGACATTTTGTGTATACGTGAGTATAATTATAGAAAAGGTTTCTGGAAGTAGAATTGCTAACAGGAAAGTTTTGAAAGTTTTGAGGCATATTTTGAATTTACATATATTGCACGTTATCCACATGAAGGTGTCCACACTTCATGCTGTCACCAACTTGTTGGGGAGCAGATGCTTCCCCCATGCTTACCAACAGGGGATCTCACTCTGGCCAACCAAGGCCCACTTGGAAGTGTCTTCCTTCCTGGGGCCATGAGAACAGAAGGCCCTTCCTTCTCACACACTGACCTTTGCAGAAAGAAGAGAATCAATGTGAAAACCAGAGAAATTATATAAATAGGCAAAAGCATGTAACAGAGTGTTAAAACCCATGTTAGGAGGTTGAATCGGGAAATGGTACTGTGTTCACATTAAAAGCAATTCTTACATGCATGCATGCGTGTTTGTGTGTGTGCATGTGTCCAGGGATGGGGTTCACACGCAGGGTCTCCCACATGCATTCCCTCCAACCAGTTAAAAATAAACATTCTTAATTAAATTTCAAATACCCTAAGGTATTCCTTGAAGAGTCTAACTATGCCTTGAAAATTCTCAGGTTTGTAAAAATGTGAGAGCATTCCAAGAAATCACGAAGCTGCACTTCTGTAAAATGCTTAGGCCTTAGTATGGTTACATTTGCAAGCCTGGTCTGATCAATCAGCATTGAACAGTAGTAAAAAGTGCACTCTGCATACCAAGAGTCTGAAAAGGGGACTTCAGATTTATGTCACCGTTCGAAGGGCTGTGGAACTATAGGTCAGAGGGGGATGGCCAGCAGGGCAGGGGCTTGCAGAACTGGCCTCAGTCCACCCACGGAGCTCAGTTGGAGCCTCTCTGCCTGCAGCACCTGTGGAAAACTCTCAGGAAGTTCAGCCTTCAGCTTCTGGTGTGCAGTGGTCTGTCTGAAGCCCGAGCACCTCCTGCATTCCCGATTCCCCCTAGGGTGTGAGCCCCTCTCCACAGAGTCACCAACCCTAACCCAAGAGGCAGTGTGATTTAGGAACTGTCTTCTTCAACTGCTCCGAGGGGACATAGTTTTGAAGCACTAATGTGACACTGAATTTTTTATTTTTCTTAACAGTGTTATGAATATTTCCCCTGGCTTTTAAAAATTCATAAACCCTGACTTTTTGGCTTCTCCATTCAATGCAATGTTTGGACAGGTTATACTTTTGTGATTTTCCACTATTATAAATGAATCAGCAAGAGACATTCTAATACATTAGTATTATTTATTTACGTCCCTGATGGTTTTCTTCTGAGATATTCTTCAAAGTGATATTAAGGGAGAAAGGGGAAGGTACTTTTTTGCAGAAGAAGAAAACTCACAACAAAAGATCAAAGTAATGTATAAATTTCTAGCTTGCATCCAGCAATGACAACTTTTTTGAGGCATTGTGTACTTTGACTAAAATCATCTGAAACACACACGTTTAAGGAAATTATGCTACTTTGCCGGCAGAGCAATGTGGACACATTTCAGTTTAAACGCTTTACTGTTCGTGACATTGGAGAAACTTGTGTTTATTGCTCTCGTTGCTTCAGTGTCTCAAGAGTGTAAAGTGTCAGGTGGTAACTAACAAGAACAATGAATTTGTGATGTCTGTTTCCGGTTTTATCCAAGGTTCTCTTGTACTATGAATCCCAAACGTTGTCCATTTTCCCCACAATGTCTGTAACAGTTGTGGCAATACGATTTCCACACCCATGTGGGTGCACCAGAGAAGTAATTCTCACTGAGGGCAGTGGAACTGCAGTGGAGGAAACAGAAACTGTGTCCTTTGCCTGGGGCCCCTGAGTGATTCTGGGGGCCCTCTTCTCACCCCATGGCCTTATGCTACTTGCAGGTGTGCCTGACGAGCAACTGGGTAGGAATTCGAGCGCACGTGCAGCCCTGGAACAAACAGAAAGATATGCGAGGTATTTTACATGCTTTCTCTTTTTTTGAGACATGATAACTGCACATCTGTGCACAAATATTCTCTTGCCGTTAAAGCATTAAAATATCATTTTTTCTTTAAGAAGAGGACAAGTCTCCAAGCACTGTGTGGTCATCTCCTGGGCTCAACTCTGGGGACCTGGAGTAGGTCCAGTGAATAGATTCAGGTGTGAAGCAATTAGTGGGAACATTTTACAGTGTAGTTCTAATAGAACTGTAAAATAAATTTATCTGAAAAGTGTGTTAATTAATATTCTTCTTGTAAGCAACTTTGCGATAAATAAAAGGGACCTCTGGTTGTTTCCAGTGGAAAAGGATACATTGTCTAGGGCACACGTTCAGGTTACCTTTGAGTTAGTTTATAATCCTGTAAGTCACAGATGATGTAACTGATAGTATTGTGAAATGATTCTTGCCTGAAGAATCACAAATTAATCTCATTCTTTGAAGGTTTTCTTAATTCCTCATGCAAGCATCTCCCAGAACCAACCCTTGGAGACTTGCCCCTCAGAAAACTTCAGAAGAGACTGTCTTCCTCCTATATTTCGTTCTATGTAGATACTCTTGGATATGCATTTGACTTCTCCTTGAATCTATAATAATATTTTCCTTTTCCTTTATTAATAGAGTTAGTATCTCTGAGATAGCACAAGATATGCATAAGGAGAGGGAGAGAGTATTTTATCAATTTTACAAAGCCTTGGTTAGCACTCCATAGATAACTCTATTTCTGATCTCAATTATAATAGGTACTAGCACATCTGTGGTACAGATTCAGATATGTTTTTTCATGAAATATACAGTGTTAGTGTCAACATTACCTGTATCACTGGTTTTCATTAGTAAAAAAATGAAAGATATGGTTATGAAGTAATTAAGCTGAGTCCGCAGTGAGGAAGTAGTACTGATTTAGCAGTGTTTCTTCCACCTCTGATTAGAAACTGTTTCTCCATGGCCCCTGAAGAATGGCCTGAAGATTTATCTTTCTGCACATTTTCCAAAGTTAGTCTCCTCCCAGAGCCACTGGTAACTATGTCCTAGAGTCAGGTAAACTATGGAGTACATAAAACAGGGATCGTAAGGCATGGGGTGGGACCACACAGCAGATGACACTGTACACACTCTTCAAGAGCGGGGATGAACCGGGCGTGGTGGTGCACACCTATAATCCTAGCGCTCCGAGAGGAGGAGGCAGGAGAATTGCAAGGTTGAACACAGGCTGGTTAACAGTGACGTAGTGACGCTGTATCTCAAAATTTAAAAAAGTAAAATGAAATAAGGCTGAGGATGTAGCTCAGAGTGAAGGCATTGGGTTCTGCTCTCAGTGCTACAAAATTAAAGCAAGACAGAGTGGGTACGTGTGGATGAAGATCCAGCTAAGCCAAGATACTGGGGTGATCAAGGGGTCTGCTAGTCTGGTGTCACTCATTCAGGCAGTCACATGTAACGTGCTGGTAGGACAGGATGTGCCCAGAAGGAATTGGCAGAAGACAGCCTTGCGTAAGAAGGTGGTGATGGGGGGAAGGGCTGATGACCCGACGCCTGACATCTGCTGCCTCCTTATGTGCACAGATTCACACAGCTAAGTTAAAAGCAGCCCACTGCTCCTGTGACACGTGGGCAAGGTGACTGAGGAGTCAGGAACGGACAGGCACACACTCAGGAGAGTGTGTGGGGGTAGGATGAAAACTCAGGATTGATTCAATCCAGGAGGATCGTTGGATGGAGATATAATTAGGCCAGGGGAGAGTGACAGTGTTGTTTGTGATGAAATTTTAATCTGGTCCATTTTATTTGTAAAGGGAGAAAGCCCAGAATCTGTAGCAGACTCTGAGTCCTTTAGGCCGAGGTGAACATAAGAACAGTTACACAGGACATGTTGAGTACCCCGAGCCTCACCCTGCTGCCAAGGGACGGGCGCCCGGCACTGCACAATTGTCCCGTCCATCCCCAGACACACAGCGCAGGTGCCTGCACACCTCTGTTTCTCTCTCTTCCTTCTCCATTTCTCCTTCTGTCTGTCTCTCCTTTTACTTTTTAGGTAGGAGGTGTGACTTAGCAATATGGTAAATGCTTAAATTTAAAGAGTGTTACACTGAAAACCCTCCCCTCACCCTGCACACCCTCATCCCTTGGTTCTCACCACTGTCTGCAGCAGCTCTGGAACCCTCTTTCCTGAGGGTTGTTATTTGTGCTGCCCTGGCTGCCTCAATGTCCTGAAGCTATTGAAAGTGTTTCCCTTTCATGGTCATTTTGACTTTGAGGAAGAGCCAGAAATCACACAGCGTCAGATCTTCCGAAAAAGGTGAGTGAAGACACAGCATCCTGTTTCACAAATCCGCCCTTCCTTCGGACAGCACTTGGCTGCAGCACTCACTGTATTTTTGATGACACCTCATAAAGGGGGAATTGTTTGAGAGGGATAAATGGCAATATGTGTTTTATTATAATACTTTTTGAAATTTAAACATTCAGTGTATATTTTGACCACACCTCTCACAATGAAAGCTCAGGAGGATTAATTCAAATCCATTACATTCCCATTACACAAAAATATTAGAATTAAGTGTTACTTTTTGATACTAAGGTGAATTTATCATTTTCTTAGAGCTCTGAGGACCTTTTCACTTACTCTTTGCAGTAACTCTGACAAATCAAGAGATAGCACTTAGTTACACTCAAGTCCCAAAGAGATTGTCACATTATAGGTACCTCTGCATCAAAACACTAGGATATTTTGAAGTTACCCTAATTTTCTAGCTCAGGACCTATCAGTGAAAAGAAACTGATATGAAATTGTTCTGATTTTTGTCCATTTGCTCAGAAATAGTTACTCAGCACATACTTTTTAGTAGGCAGTGCAGCACACTGCAAATAAATTAAGACAAATAGACATTATTTCTCAAGACATTTATGTTGTTGATGAGGTGAAACAGTGAAGGAATTATCACACAAACTTGGAAGGACATTATAAGATGCCGTTAGAATCAAAAGGCATCTGAATTGTGAGGGGTTTGATACTATGTGATTTAAACACTTTCCACATTGTGTAACACATTTCTTGCGGCACTTCCAGACAGGGTTGGAGCTCTATTTCTAGGCTAAGCTTATTCCTACATGTTGATTATTATGTACAGAAAACCCCAGTGCAAAGGGGTGGGGGAATTAGCTCATTACCAAAGCATTTCATCAGCAGTTTCAGAGAATGAGCATAGCTGATAAGGATTAAAATGCACTGAGATTCATGTGAACCTCATTTAAAATTCCATATGTTGGGGGAGGGGTGTGGGGAATGTTAAGTTCCATCCCCCTAAACATCCTCAGATTGGGGTTTAAAGACTGTCAGTGTGATCTGCCATCTCATGGTGTGTGTCACACGGTTCACAGCAGGGTTGTTTTCCTTTTGCCGGAGTCTCTTCTGGTGGGAACTAGCCACTGCCCAGTGGAGGTCGGTGAGGGCGGACTCTACAGCCACAGCTCTCACACTGGGAAGATTTCCCCGAGCTTTTTCCTTAGAGCACAAACTTAGTCGTGGAACAAGAGCCAGCAGCTGTGAAGGTGAAAACACCAGCATCTGCTCCTTCGGCCTCTGCTGATCCCAAGCCCACGCACACACCAGCAGGAACGTGTGTCCCCGCTTCAGGAGGCGCCGCTGTGATGTGTGCGGCCATCTGTGAAGGATCACAGGTCCCTGCATCCGCATGCTGTATTTTACCTCTGCCTTAGGTAAACATCTTATCGTTCGTCTCAGCTGAAGCAGCTGAACCATGGACTACAATCACCTTCAGGATTTATCCGTGGGCAGCAAGGGGACTCCTTGTTCATGTGTGTGTGCCAAGGAATCACTTGTCAAAATCCTTCTCAAATTACAGGGAAATAAGTTTTCTAGGAAAGCAAATAGCAGGTTTGAGGGCATCTTTTCAAACATAGAGGTGATCTGTGGATGCGCTATGACATGGTTTGTGCAAATGTTGCCTTTGCAGTCCCTGCATAAATGAAATCCAGAAGCACCAGGTTTATGCAATGGTCAAGTCAGGGGTGATGAAAGAAACAGATGAAGAATGTTTTAAAGTACTAGAAATACTTATCTGTGGAAGGGGTGTGATTTGTCTACCATTGTTATAAAATTCCACTCACTCCTTTCAGCTGTAAGGCTCCTAATTCACATTTTTTCCAGAATAAGTGTCCCGATTTGATTGTGAACACATCAGAGTACTGTGCACGGCACTCACTTTCATTTGCAATATCATGGGCCAGGTGCTATGCAGAGTCTTACAGACACTGACCCCACAAACAGAGACACAGACCTTTCCATTGCCATCATATTCTAAAGGGAAACAAGATTAAATAAGCAGTTACTTTGCAAAGTAACACAGTACAATCTCTTATATGCAGGATGAATCCTCTCGTGAAAGCGCACAGCAAGGGCTGTAAGCGATGTGTAGGAAGGTCCTGCAAGGCTGCTCAATGAAAGCTCTTCTTAGGATGGGTGGTGGATGACTTCCAAAGGAGGCTGGTGAAAGCACATTTACCTGTATGGTGGCACACACCTGGGATCACAGCACATTGAGAAGCTGAGGCAGGAGAATGCCAAGCTTGAGCCCATCCTGAGTGCTTAGCAAATAAGGAGAACCTGTCTCAAAATTTAAAAAATTAAAATAAATAAAAAATTAAAATATGCTAGGGATACAGCTCAGTGCAAAGGCCTTGGGTTTTTCCTTAAGACTGCAGAAAAGAAAAAGTATGTTCTAGGCATGCATGATATGGATGTTCAGAAAAGGAAAGAATATGCATTAATTATAACTAATACAAGCACATAGCATGTGGGAATGGTTCCCGAGACAGCAAGAGCCCAGTCCCTGTGCACACTCAAAGTGTCACACAAGCACAGAGCTGGAGTGGTGCGGGCCCGCGGGATGCAGCTCACTACTGAAGGATACGAGTCCCCGGTGGCTGGTGGAGCACAGGTGAGGCAGGGTTCCAGATTAGAGCGGGATATGCAGCGAGGCAGAAGCCCGTGTGGGTCTATGTGTGTGCCATGGCTTGGGGAAGTCTCCTCAAAGATCCACTTGTGAGAGCCTCGGTTCTCAGTGGGGCTCCTGGGAAGTTGTGGAACCCTCAGGACATGGGCCGGAGGGGGGCTGGCCGGCCACGGGCAGCCCCCTGGGAAAAGGACTGGGACTCTGACCTCTGCCTTGCTACCAAATGAGAGCAGCTCTGCTGTCTTCTCAGCTATGAGAATCGCCTCTGCACAGGACCAGCTAGTGGTCACTCCTTCATGGCCAATCAGAGCGGTGGCAGATCTGTCATGAGCAGTCAGAGAAATGGTCAATCAGCCATTGGCCAATCAGAGAGTGGCCAGTCAGTCATTGGCCAGTCAGAGCAGCGGCCCCTCAGTCATGGGTTGGAGCCTCTGAGACCATGAGCCATTGTCATCCTCTCTACATAAGTGAATTCTCCAGGTATTTTGTCTTTTTCATCACCCCACAGGTACTGTCTCTCAATCTATGCTAGTACGAGCTTTTCCCATCCGTCAGAGTATAGCTTGAGTCAAATGGCTGGAACATTGCTCAATGTTAGTTTCCTTCCTTTACAGACCCTGCCATGGACTGCCCCTGGGTGTGACGTCCCTTCTGTGCAGTCTGCCCTGTGTGGCTGGAGGGCAGCCATCCACAAAGGCCCATGGATCTCGGTTCCATTGGTTCAGCTGGGGACCCTGGCTGCTTCTGCCCTGGGCTGTCGATCTAATCAACATGCTCACTGCTCACCTAGTGGTCAGCTTTCCACCCATCAGAGCAGCACATAGCTGGGAGGATCAGCTCACGAGAGAAAGCGGCATTTAGACTCAGAGTTTCAGAGGCTGCAGGGTGTCTCCATTTTTTATGAGAATGACACTTTTATCAGTTCTGTTGAGCAGCCCGGCTATGAACACATGGACAAGGATGAATGCATCCTCTGGGGCATGAATATTGACAGTATGTCCACAGGACCGTGCAATGGAGAGGGTAAGGTAGCGTCCACAGAGTGACCACACCCTTGCAGTTGGCGGTCTCGTAGACACTGAGCAGACCTGCTACACGGAGCCAATCCAGAAGGCTTAACAGGCTGGCACTCTAAAAGCAGAGTGAGCTAAAGTTTGGGGCAAACTTACCAAGGATGCTGAGGCTGTATGGGTAAGCTGTACTTTGTGATTATAAGAGCAAGAGGGTGAGAAGTGTGGGAACACGAGAAGGACAGGAATTGAAGGGCACAACTGAAGTGCCTGGGGTTACTGACTGAGTCCTGAATGTGGGTCATCCCTCCAGTCACCAGGAGGAGGGATGTCTTTGTTACTTTTCTCTCATCGCTGAGACAAAATACTCGACACTCAAAATTAAAGAAGGAAAGCGTTAGCTCACAGCCTGTGGAGGATCCAGTCCATACTCACCTGGCTCTAAGGCAGAGGGATCCATGGCAAAGGGCAACAGTTCATGGCAGTGGAAAACGGCGAAAGCAACAAGAGCAAAAAGGGAGGAACAGCAGGAAGCAACCTCCTTTCCCCTCTATATTGTATGCAGGAGGGCCGGTGTAGCACTCACCCCGTAATCCCAGCATTGAACTGTGGATCAGTCAATAACTCTAGAAGCCCACCCCATGACTGCATGAAGCTTAGGGAGACATCTAGACGCAAACCATGACAATGGATGAGCTAGGACGAGGCTGTGCAACACCGTCCAATCTGGTAATGAATGGAAATGCAAACGAGGGCAAGGATGGCAACACAAGAGGACCACTGAGTAGTACAATAAACCAAAATGTCGCAGCATGTGTATGTACTTTTTATTTGTTTAGGAGAATAGTAGAATACTAATTGTGGGGAGTTGGCCACAACATGTCAGAGGATACCTCACTACAGAGGCAAGAACCACAGGGAGATTATTGGCAGGTTTAGAAATACTTCAGCAATCGGGCTGTCATTGAATGTCAGATCAGCATTTTCTCTCCTTGGCCTGACACCATAGTGATTTTTCTTTTTGTGATCACATTGAGACAGGATCTTTCCCCCTCCCTGAAATGTACCCTCTACTAAATGCAGTGAAGGAACACTACCTAGCTGTTCTCTGAGCAGGCAATACACATTGTCAGCCTTTTCCCAAGCCCCACGGCCCATGCTGCTCTCTATGAGCAAGGTCGAAGATGGGCCATTTGGTAATCGCCATTATACATGTACATTGTACATGGTACACATGTGCGGTGGTCCTGACTGTGGTAACAGCAAGTAAAGGGTTTGCTCTGATCCTCTTCTTACACTTCACCAGGCAGAATTTGCTACTTGTGGTACAACTGTACTTACTTTGCATACATGCTCGCGCACACACACACACACACACACACACACACACACACACACACACAGAGTCTGGATAAGTGGAAATTCTCCCCCATTAATGACAATACTAGGTATTTATTTGGTGTTGTGTTAGTAAATGTTTAATAGCTGGCTTTCCAGAAAAAAAATATATGTGTATGTGTGTGTATGTAGACACACATTTATTACATGTCTCACTTATTTTAACAACCTGCAACATTGAACTTACATTCACTATAAGTTCATAGTACTCTTTGCTATAAATTCTTATAGCCAACTGACTCTAAAGGAAGGTTTTCACTGATTTTGGCAGAAATCTATGGGGCAATTCAATGATTATTTGTTAAAATCAAATTACAAATACATATTTGATTATCTAATTCAGCAGGTACATCGGTCAGGCCATCATGAATGATCATAGCCCTGACATGGATGCTTCCTTGTGTTATCAAGTATAACAAAAGTGGAACAGGATGGGGCTAGGACATCGGAACTTCACTGTTTGTCTGTGATATGAGAAAATTCTTTGCTGAATCAGATAATAGTTTTCAATTTGTTTGGTGGTGGGATATCATAGAGATCCAACTGAGGGAGTGAGAAAAACACTTCCACACATATTTTGTGCTGCTCACACTGCAGTCATTACAGACATGATACAGTTTTAGATTTAATCCAAATTGCTTATATTTCCTGTTTACTTTTTATAAGTCTGATCAACATCATGATGAAATAGCATTTGGAAATGTCACATAAATGTATCTCATCCTGGCTGTTTTATAGGTCCAGCACAGCATTTCAGAAAACATTGCACGTTAGCACAACACCCTAAGAATCTGCTGGTCTTAAGACAGTATGCCTAGAAACACAGGCATAGTGATTGGGAAATAATACATTTTTCATTTTTATGCATTTTAATGTTAGGACTATAATTTATTTTTAATGATTGTGCTTAAAACTGATTTGAAAATTCATCTTTTTTTTATTACAAGCTAACTAGACTAACTCCATGTTCTACTTTAAGAAACAAGGACCGTTTGTGCACCCTACTTAAAAGCAATTGCTAAGTTTAATGAGGTCTCCAATTTGCAAAGGAAAAGTGGGTGTCCAATGATGTAGAGTCCCGGTCTGCAGGGTCCCAGGAGTCTCCCCCACATGCACGTGGCTGACACGAGGGATGGGGGAGAGGATTGACTGAGGCCCCAGACCTCAGTTAAGGTTTCACCTGCCTGATCTCATGAGTCACAAAATAATAGTTTTCTTCTTAAGAACGAAAACTCTGAACTATTTCTGTGAGCTATGTTCTAGTTCAATTTAACTGGAATTTCTATTTTCTCATCTTTTATATGGGAGAATTGATAGTGCAACCTTATGGAGCCCTCTTCAAGTTTTATAAATTATGTATGCTTCAGAATAGTGCCTGGCACACACTCTGTAGTAGCTACCAGCATTAAATCTCTACATCAATAAAATACCTAAACCTTCCCTTAGTGCTGTGTGCATCTTGTTTCTGATTCTGGAATTGAACTATTTTTTATAAGGAATAAAGTTTGAGCATACAATCATTTTGTACAATCCATACTAGTGATGAACATCGTTTGCACCAGGACAACAGGCTTGGGAAAAAATCCTCCTGGGACTCGACAAAAATCCCTTGTAGACATCCTCCTTGGTAGAATGTACATGTGATAGTGTAAGAATACAGAGAAAGCCATGTGGAATCATGCCCTTTGTGGTCAGTTATTCAGCTTCAGATGCTATTTTAAAATCATTCCAAATAATCAGTTTCATCGACAAAAAGTATAGGTCACATTTTATTTTTTCTGCAAATAAAAAGTGTGTGGTGATTTCTTAACCATAATGAAGATTTTCCAGGTTTGCCTCTGGACCTGGAAGTAACACATGCAGCCTCAATTTGTACTCTCGACCTCTACAGAATTTTATTAACACAATCGTTTTTGATAGTAGGTAAAACTATTTTACCTCTGCCGTGTTCTAATTGCTTGTGTCCTTATAGGTCGTATGTTGGAATTAAAACACTTCAGGGCTTAGAAGGGAAGACCTTTGGGCATTATAAGATTCTACGCTTATGTATGCGGTTAGTTTTGAGAAGTGAGGCCTGAGAGAGTTCCTTTGACTCTCTGCTGTGGAAAATGTGGCGGATTGACAACTGGTGGTCAATTTACAACCCCCAGCTGAACTGAACCAGTGTGGTGCCGGGTGTGGGAGGCCACCTAAGGATTGTTGCTGGCTGCATAAAAGACAGAACTGGAGAAGACATTTAGAGGCTATAGGGAGCTGTTGTGAACTGTTGGTTTTCTTGGTTCTTTTGCAGGAGCTTGTCATGTTGGCATGCCTGATGAACTCAGCTGTTCTCATTGCCAAAGGAGCTTGAGACCTGGTTGTTGCTGAGAATGGCTACGGTTCACTTTGTGGGAGCGCTTGTCCTCAATTTGAGCATTACTTCCTGGCTCCAGAGGGGAAGACGGTGCACTGCTTAGTCTCCTGGAGAAGCTTGTCATGTTGGCTTTCCTGATGCGAATTCAGCTGTCGTGATTATTGGAGGAGCTCAGGACTTCACTATCACTGAGGATGGCTCTGGTACCTTTCAGGGGAGCTCTGGCTCTTACTTTGAGCACTGCTTCCTGGCTCCAGTGTAGATCCCTCAGCCTGCTAGCACAGATCCTTCGTCCTGCTGGCATACACATTCTAGCTTGCACCACTGACCTTTGGGGCTTCCCAGCCCAGATCTGTGAAACAGGCCTGTATGAGATATGGTCATGGGTACTTGGCCTCCTGTTGGACTCATGGGGGGTATTGTTATGGGTTCCAGGTTTTCAGACAGGTTTGTGCAGGACATTACTATGGGATCCAGGCCCTCAGATGAATTCTTTCATCTTTAGTGTGTGGACAAATTTCCTGCACTCTTTTTGTCTATGACTCTTTGGGTGATTATTATAAAATAATTTTGTAATGAAGTGTCTTGTATTGTGTTGTTTCCCCTTGCAAACCCCCAAACTAAAATAGAAGACACCATGCCCAGAAAACTGACCCTTGCAAGACACCGTATCTTCTGGCTCCTTCATCTTCAACTGCTTTACCTCTGGAAAGGTGAAAATTGAAAGGTTTATTATTTAACACCACCCAGCTTGAGGTATTTGGTAATAACAGCCTGAATAGACTAGGTAATCTGCTTTTATTTAAAATACACTTCCAAATAAATGTTTCCTTCATTGACATGGAAGGATAATTAAGGATAAAATACCTAAAACCTAATTGTTCCTTGTACAGAATTATTTGTCCTTTGAGAGATCATCAAACTATTACCAGAATTCTAGGCAAATAAAGGTAGTAAATAATAGCAAAGAAATTTGCTAAATTGCCAGTGTTTTGTGGCTTCTTGCTTATGTGTGACTATTTTTCTGCTCCTCTCTAAACCATGCAATCAAAGCAAACTGCATCAAAATTCCCAGCCGTGCTTTCATATGCAATTTAAGACAACTCAAAGAGGTGTCTCAGAATTCTTCATATTTAAATTAAATTTATTTGAACTATTGATATAGCAAAACTCAAATTTGTATATGTTAATGTGGTATGTGTGATATTTTGATACATGTATATATTGTGCAATACTTAAATCAGGTTAGCTACGCTTCCTCAAATGTTTATCATGTTTTTGTCTTTATGATGAAAACACTCAACATCATTCTTTCTAACTTTCTGAAATGTATAGCACTGAATTGGCACTGTAGCCCCTCAGTTCTTTGATTTGCAGCACTAGGAGATGATATTTAACATTGCTCTATCACTTAAAAGAGATTCACTAGTTTTTCTTTCCATCAGCAAGTTTAACTTTGTCCTCAGAATACATGAACTTTTAATGCTTGTAGCCTCTTCCAGATTCAGTTTTCTGTGTTCCACTTAAATTGTCATCCACTGTTGGCAGTGGTATTCAGTAGTCAGATCACTCAACTTGACCAATATTACCAAGTCCAGGAGACGGCAATCGCCTATTTAATTGCAGCCTTTTGATTATCGTGACAATTAGCTCAATTGTTTCATCAAGAAATTAACGTTGTAAATAGAATCTGCACTGTGGCCCTGCCTCATGATTGGAGAGCCTGTTGAGGCTGATGAAAGGGAGAGAAACCACTGCAGAACTCTGCATTCACAAGCGTGGAGGACTTGGAGTCTTCGATGGCTAAAAGTAGAGCTTATGAGTATGACCGAACATGACTTAAAAGTTTGACAACTTCACAGACTTGCTCTAAAGTTCTAGACTCTTATGACAAATGAATACTATATATCAAATAATTTCTGTACAGATGAACCCTATAAATGTAGCTCATTGTTTTTGCTTTATTTGACTAATTTTAGGCTTTCTTGTGACAAAATGGAGCAAGTGCAGGATGAGATGCGATCAGTTGCATTCAGGTGCTATTTCAGCAAGTGAAAGATGAAAGAGCAAGAGGGAAAGAAGAAAGAGAGAGAGAGAGAGAGAGAGAGAGAGAGATTATCTGGTGAATTACTAAGGCACTGCAGGCCATACAATTGCTAAAACGGTTCTAACAATTTTTAAACAGAGTTCTAAAGACTTGATTT
>NW_004955456.1:1810655-1814737 GCF_000276665.1 Chinchilla lanigera | reverse complement strand
TCTAACAATTTTTAAACAGAGTTCTAAAGACTTGATTTGCTAAAATATACTTTGAAACATATTTCATAATCACTTTATTTCTTAAATATCATTATCTCTTAGAAATCTTTTAATGCTATCCACGGTTTAAGATTTATGCCTCCAACCAGTAATCAAAGAGTCATAATTAATTCAGTGATTGACTCATACAGTTATTCCAACAACTGGACTGACCCTCCGCCTTAGCCTACCCATAGGAGAACATATTCAGTTCTCCTTAAAAACTAAACTGGAAGGAAAAGAGGGACAAGAAAAGGAAAACAAACAAAGAAAAAAGAATTAAAGGAATAAATGTAAACAAAGCTTTTTTAAATAAGGAGAGGGAGAGGGGCTGAAGGTAGGCCAGGGGAATGGAAGAGAAGAAGAACTTACAATTCCACGTCAGCTCCAACATCTATCATCTACTTTATCTTTTAAGTTCTTCTCCTCTTTCCTTTTTTATTAGTGTATGCTTTTCAAATGTGACATTTGAGCTCCATCTTTGTGATGCTTAGTATATATCACTTATCAATTATAGTAGAAACACTTTATCAATCATTTTGCCTTCCTCAGTTTAAATTTCCTACTGTAAAGCAAAATTAGCACTAAAATCTTATCACTGAGTAAGATTATGTTGAGAGAGACCATGTTCTCATGATTTGTACAATTTCAGTTACTATCACTGATCTACTGTGCTTACCTTATAGAGTAACCTTGTTCATGGGTGTGTAAGCATAGTAAGCAAGATAGTACGTAGAGAGGTATCCAGGTCAGCTATTAGTTGCTGGGACAAAGTACCCAACATACACAATTTAAATTAACAAAATGGTTCACTTTGGATAATGGTTTTGGTCCATGATTATCCGGCTGGAAGGCAGAAATGCTATGGCGGGCAAAGGTTGCTCACCGCATGCCAGGCGGGGAATGGAGGTGGCGAGGAGGAAGCCCCAGAAGTAGGGAGCAGGGAGCAGATCTCCCCTCCCAGGTCAGGCCGCGGGACCTGAGCAGACGCAGCCAGGCGTGGTTTTTGGTCGTCTAATTGTGTCGCAAGCCTGATCAGGTTGACAAGAGCACCTCCCTGACCTTTGATAAAGAGGTAAACCAATTATGAAGAAGTGCAACATTTATTTCATATTCATTATTCTTTGAAAGGGTGAAATTAATGATACTCTTAAAACCCCTTCCCGAAACCCTAGTTAGTTAAGCCATTTATCAGTAACGATAGCTATTAGGTGATTTTGCCTGGAAATTACACAACTCCGTGGAAATTCTTAAACTGTTTTGGGGTCAAAGTAATTAAGGACAAATTTTCATGAAGGCTTCAGTTTTCTTTGCATTAGTTTGGGCAAGAATTATTTTAAGTTAAAGAAATACTAAATATTTAAAATGATTATGTGAAAATGCTGTAAAATTTTAGGCTAGTAGTTAGCTAATGCTATTACTCCATTTTTCCCCAAATATTGAAAACAAGAATAATAAATTAAGTCATATTTAATAACAACAAATTATTTCTTTTAAATTATAGTTAAATAGGAACCCTCTAAAGTTATTTTTGGCCAAAGAGAGTCTTTGGGGAATTTGTTACAGTTTTATTACAGACCCTTCCGCCAAACCATCTGAACCAAGCTTTAAAACTCAAAGCTAAAGCAGTACCAATGAAAGCAATTTTTTACCGATGGGTAGGTACATCCCAGGGGTATCTGGCTCTGCCTGCTGTCACTGCCCTGTCTTCACACCCTCTGCTGCTTGGGGCTGCTGTTCTCCTTTCCCTAGGAGCAGCTGGCTGAGCCGAGGGAGGCAGATGTACTCCTCTCCAAAAATGTGGGCAACTAGGAAACAACTCCCCAGTTGTACAGTGGTGTGGAGGGCATCTAGCCAGCCCTGGGGCAGCGCCTGGCATCCTCAGTTGCTTCCTTGCTGTGTAATTACGTCTTCATTACAGAAGCCAGGCACTGTTCTGTCTCTCTAGTCCTTCCCCATTCTTGCTGAATCTCCACCGGGGTCTGACTCCAACCCCGAAGTCCTGCACCTGGGGATGTGGATGCACAACCCAGCGCAAGTGTTTTGTTATGCACGCATGTCCCAGTCACAAACATGATGGGTCCTCATGCCAGTGCACCTCAAAACTCAGAGATGCTACCATGGTGCTGCCATGAACCACTGTCACCCACACCTGGCTGTCTGTCCTCAGAAACTTGACGCATGCTCCCCAGAAGCACATCTGCTCACTGCTCTCATGGACAGTGCAGTGTTCCATGATGGCCTGTGTTTCTTCATCTAACCCCCACCCCTGGAGTTACGGGAAAGTGATGAGTCTCTGCCTCCTCTGCTTAGCAGATCTTAATGCCTAGTAAAGCCCATTCCTAACTCTGTAGCATAATTCATGCCAACTCTGGTATGGGGCAGCTGGAAACCTTACAGTACCTGGCTTCATGCATCCGTAAGTCATGATTTCAGAGAGCGGTGAGTGCAGTAGTCAGAAAGGAGCAATGTTTTCATAACTTCACTTTGCATCCCACCCTGCTCTCACTTGAATGTATCCATGTATCTCTTGGTTTAATCACTATACGTGCAACCAGGATAAGCAGTTTTTCTCTTCAAAAGAACTTAAATTTGTGGTATTGATCTTTCTAGATCTGTATACAGAACTTACCCAGGGTATTTAACTCTCTATAGAGGAATTTGTTTTACATATTTTAGTTATTTGGCGTGCTATTTTAAAAGTAGTATTGAACATTAAAAATTTCTGTAGCAGAAATAAAACTCTGTAAACACAACATCCAGTAATAGTTACTGTTAACTTTTCACATCTTCCACCAATAATTGTTAGTTCCATATGTAACTGGTTTACTAGCTTGAGTCTTTGTGTAATGCCTTTCTGTTTTGCTAGAGACTCTTACATAATAATTATTTTCATTGGTTTTATAATACAGTATTTTGTATGGGTATCATAATTCACTCAGCCATTCCTGTATTTTTGAATGTCTTCATGTCTGTAATATTTTCAGTATAAATAATAGCAGAACGAATGCTGTAGCACATAAAATATTTTCTATGCTTTAGATATTTTAAAGAGTACTTTTCTTGATATTACTAAAATGATTAAAAGTAACATTACATTAATCTCCATTCCCAATTCCTTTTCTGCTTTTCATAATTCACTTGTCCATTTTTAGCTCTGTGTTTCAATTCTTACATGAATGTGCAAGCAAATACACACACAAACACACACATTGATCTCAGAAAAAGCATGCTCAAAACTGAAAAAGATTTTCAAAGTTGGTAAGTCAAAATACAATTCATTTTGATTTTTATCTGTTTTGATTGGCACTGGAAACACGCAAAATGAAATGAGGACTGGAGCAAAAATTGTGAATAATAATAGAGCCCAGAAAAGATAGAGATGTAACTAGTAAAGGGCAGAAGGGTATTAATTTATTGGTATTGACGGTGTGCTTCACCGGAGTCCTGAGGGGCGCAGACAGGATGGGGGAGACGGCCCTTCTGAGCCTGGTACATTATACAGTCAATTACAACACCTGCTCTTATCTTCCAAGACTGCGTCTAAATTATCTCCTTTCAAACAAGACAGGACAGCTGTACGCCTGGCTGCACGTGAAGTCATATGTCAGACCTCTCTTAGTCATTTTTATATTCCTTCAAATCTTTCCTTCCCATCCACTCTGGACGTTGCATAGGTACACACACTTCCCGGGCTCTGGATCTGGAATAGATGAAGGATGAAATCTGTGAGAGGTAGAGAAATCCTTGGCTGGACTCCTGACTGATGCCAACAGGAAGGGCAGCAGGTCAGTACTGTGTGTAAGAGGCAGAAGCCTGAGCCCACGTTGAACGCGGAGCATTACAGTGGCCGCATCTCAAATCCCAGCCTCCAGGTCTACATTTGAAACCATTTCCACAAGACAGTGAGGGAAACCAAAGATATAAAACTATCCTTACTAGCAGACAGCATGGCTTTGTATATAGAAGATACCAAGAAATGTGCAAAATTTAAAGAACAGGGGCTGGGGATTTAGCTCAGCGGCAAAAGCGCCTGCCTGGCA
>NW_004955456.1:1798924-1810555 GCF_000276665.1 Chinchilla lanigera | reverse complement strand
TTATGTTTATACAATAACCTGAATATGCATGTTCACAACAGCTTCCGCTGTAATTATCCCAAACTGGGTGCAACCCAGGAATTCTTCAACAAGCCAAGGACTTAAACAATGCACTGCATTGAGTAATGGAACATTACTCAGGATTAAAATGGAACGGAGTATTATGAAAATCTGGATCTGGTGCATGGTGTGTTAAATGTAAAATCTCATTTACAGTACTATGCCAACGTCCATGTCCTGGTTTTGATATTTAACTAGTACTACATAAGACCTTGTCCTTTGGCAGAAGTTGGGGATGGCATCTTGGGATTGCATTTATTTTTGAGGCAGTCTTGTTGTATGCAATTCAGGCTGGCCTTGAATTTGCTGTGTAGCCTAGGTTGGCCTTTAACTCATGGCAATCCTTGTGCCTCAGCCTCACAGTGCTGGGATTACAGGCATGAAGCCCTACACCTGGCTAAGAGACTGCGTATTTTTGATGCTTCCCATAATTCCATTGTGGTTTTGAAGGAGAACATTCTTTCATTTAGGGTATATATGCTGAAGCATTCCCTTGGGATGGAGACCACTGTGAAGCAGCTCTGAGCAGGATTTAATATTAGCCAATGGGCTTTCCTTGTGTACTTATGAGTCACTGTCTGAGGCCTTTAATGGTGGGTGAAGCCATGAGGCCTCAAACGACAAGACAAGGCCACAGCTGAGGACATTTGGCTCAAACTCCAATTAACTAAAAGGAGACTGTAGCTGCAGGCATCTCACTCCTGCAGTGAAGCCCTTCCAGGAATTAACTTTGTTCTCCTAAATTAAAGTAAGTATTACTTGGAGAGTTCCTTAAAGGGGTTCACAAGTCCTGCCCAGATTCCTGCACTTTCTTCAGTATCCCCCTCCTTTGAAAACCTAATAAATATGGGCTGCCCAGGGAAGTCAGTGTCTTAACTCAGAGAGATTTAACTCAGACAGTCTTAACTCAGAGTCTTAACCCAGAAGATTTTAAATATTGTAAGAGAGTTGGACCCTCCTTGAGCCCTACAATCATTTCACTTGTCTCAGTTATTTAAACCTCCACTGTCCACTCATTTGGGAGGTTATAGGAGATTATTGATCAGCCTGCAATAACTAAGAGTTATTAACCTGATACAGGAGAAATATGTACAACATCTGAAAGAAAGGAAGAGAGAAATACCCATTAGTGCATGTAACTGAGGGTAAATATGTGCTCCGTGTACAAATTTGGGGGACTTCTGAGTAACCCTACAGAATTAAACTAAAAAACAGAGGGAGTAAATATGTAGGATGAGAATGACAATTCAAAGAAAGTAGCCAAACACCAAGCACAGACACATGAATGAAGTCTTACACCGTAATCTTTATGTGCAAAAGACAGAGCTCCAACCATCCCTGGCTCCGTCTGTCCCCAGAGTGTCGTGTGCTTTGCGATCCCTTTCTGATTTGCCGTGCAGAATGTGTGGCTCAAGCGCATACCCAGAACGTGTGTCTCACTGCTGGAGCGCTATGCAGCATTATGGATTTCCTCTGCACTCTGTCTCCTTTGGCTCTGAATTTGGTTAAGATAAGCAGGTTTCTTATTTACCACTCCATCTTCAGGGTCTGGATCTCAATTTGAATTACAGGAGGCATTAAAATCTGAATGAATGAAGAAAATAATAAATGTGTGACTGTAATAATAGTCTCTATTAAGTTGACCATAAAAGTTAATGAGTAAAATTGTGTTTTTCAAATCTACTGTACACCAAATTAAAGGTGTGGAGAGAAATCTGAAGTTTGGCCTCGTGTGTGTGGCGGTATAAGTTTAAGTGAGCCTTGTACTACTTACAACCATGTAGGATGTCACTCCCATAAGAATATAGACAGATCATTTCATTAAATCTTTTTAACATAATCATCAGAGTAACACAGCACTGGATGCCTCCTCTTTTACAAAGCTTGAGCCTTTGTTATGCAATGAAGATTTTAAATGGGTCATATTCACAGCTTGGTGTAAGAGGGATAAGGAGAGAAAAAGCAGATGCTAAAGGCATTGATTCTAATTAGTTTTATGAGTTGGTGTTGCTAACAATTTTTGATAGCAAATTTAGTGGCTTCAATCATGATTTAGTCTTTCAGTAGGAAGGACAATGATCTTTAAAATACATGCTTTACTAAGGAGACTTTGTGTAACTGTTCTGTTTAAAGATTTGAAACAAGCAATCCCAAGGGGCTTACCATTTTGATGCTGCCTTGTATGGATATACTTTCAAAACAAGCTTGCAAGGGAAACTGTGCACATTTTAAAGCTATAGCTAATATTATGCAATACAATTTCATATTGTCTACTGTGCATTGTTACTACATTTATAAGTAAAGCAGGGATAATTTGATTTAATGTCAACTGCTGAGAATAATATACTGGAATCATAGGTAAAACAAGAAAGTATCAGAAGAAATTGCTTAGAAACTTTGTGAGAGAGGATGTAGGATCTATATAACATTGATTAATTTTATTTATTATTTCATACTCCATGCTACGTGAGTGGTAGAAATGAAAGTCAATTTAAAAAATGGAAAGTATTTCTTCCTGTCCAAATGTAAATGTTTAGCTGTCTTATTGTCTACCACCTTCTCATACACACTTTGTCATCATGGCTAGGAAAAAACACCTAACACCCACAGTTTAAAGTAGGAAAGGTTTACTGTGGCTTATGGTTTCACAGAATCCAGTCCATGGTCCGCTGGCTCCAAGGCAGGTGGAAGGGTCTGGCGGAACAGAGCCGCTTACATCATGGTGGGCCCAGAAGCGGAGGGAAAGGGAGGAGCCAGGCTGGAAGATGGACCCTCCACGATGACTGCCTCTTCCTCTCAGACATACCTCCTAACAGCACTGTAGCTGTGGAGTCCCCATAATCCTTCCAAAGTCCCTCCTCTGAACACAAGGGGCTGTGAGGGACACCCTAGATCTAACTTATTACACAGCCGATTCCTTGATCATCAGCCAACAAGCACTACCACAGACGCCCTTGCTGGGCTTTTACCTTTTGCCTTGGCTTACGTTTTACTTTCAGAATGCTTTTCTTCCACTTTAAAATGAATCCCACCTCTCTTTTTCCTCCCCTCCTTCTACTCTCCCCTACTCCTCTTCCTCCTCCTTTTTCCCCTTCCTCTTCTTTCCCTCCCCTTTTCCTCCTCCCCCTACCCCTCCCTCTTCTCCCCCACCATTATGTGCTGCGAAGGATGGACTCCAACGCCTGACCTCCCACCTCTGACACAGACCTTCTCCTTGCTGTGCAGCTGTCCCTAGTGTTCTGCACAGGGTGGAACCTGGAAATCAGATACGCTGGTTTGCATAGTCTGTCCTGCTAGCTCACACTTTTCTAAACTATTATTTTAAAAAAATCAACCCTGCTGCTCATTTCAGTGGAGGGAGCTACGTATTGTGAAGAGCGCGTGGCACGGTTGAGTTGAATAAACATGGGTTTTATTTGGAATGAACTGAATTCACCCCCACGGTGCAGTGTTCACAAGCTAGAAGGCCATGAGCGAGACGCTGAAGAGCAGCGAGCCTGGTTCCCACGGCCGCAGTGCGGAACAGAGTAGTTGTCTATTTCCTCTGCAACGTTGTTATCAAACCTAAAAGGGAAAATGATATGAAAGGGCTTTATAAGTGGACGCTGTATCAGAGAAGTCAGTGTTTCTGTATTAGTAGGCATAGCAGGGATTCACGTTTATGCTGGAGACGATTCCCCCCGGATTTAGTCAAGCCTGAGCTGGGGGAAGTGGCAAACCCCGACGAACTCCGGGATTACCGGTCACATCCTTCCTATGAAAACTCTTGGCTGAAACTTTTCCAGAGGGAATAAAATGTTAAAAGCATACATAAACTCGGGAGAAAAGAGCCAAGGGCAAAGGGCTGATTCAAAAGACACAGCTGTGTCTGCCAAAGGGATTGTCCTACACCCTGCCTCAAGTCCTTGCAGGCTCAGCCCAATTAAACCCTCAGAAAAACCAGAAAGAGCTTTTGCCTGAGCTGTGGGGGGATGCTGAGAGCGGAGGGCTTTGGAAAGCATTCACATCAAAAACTTGGAGGCTGGCAGGTGGCAGGGGCCAGCTTTCACCTGACTGAAGCAGTGTCCAGTGGGAGCGCCTGTCCAGCATCCGGGCGTCCAGTCCTCCATTAACATCACTCTAGCCACAGTGCCATGTCTAGGTCTCAGCCAGCTGCTGGCTCACCTCAGTGCTCCATGATCTCTGGGGACAGCACCTGGGGAAGCCAGGTGACACAGGCAGGAGGCAGATGGCCTTCTTGCCAGGGAACCGTGAACATAGGACTGTGCTGTGTTGGGGTTGGTCGGAGCAGGAGGAAGTTAAAGGGAGAACAGAGGAGGGAAATCCAGAGTCAGAGTGAAGAAAAGTGTCCTCGACTGGGCCTCTGGGAAGGAGCCCTCGCTGCCTGAGCTCACCATGTAGACCCGAGGGTGACAGAGTTCTCGACCTCAGAACCCTTACATTGTCCGTGTGTGACCTCAGCTTCCCTGCACCTGTGCCTTGAGCAGTCAGACAAGAAAGATCACGCTGAGGATTCTGGCTGGAGGAAAACTTCACATCACCTGCGTGAGCAGGACCTGTGCCGGCAGATGTCTGGGTTGGTGCTGACCCAGAGTGGACGCCGTGCTGCCCTAGTGTGGACATTCAAAGGTCTTTAGGATATGTGGCCGAATTTTGGTGAACGTCTCTCGGAGTGCATTGGAACAGGAAGGCGGGTATTACCGTGTGTTCCACCCACCTGATCCACCAATTCCCGGCTCTTCCCCAAAGTCCAAATCACCATGAAAGGGAAACAGCTGGAATCCATCCAGGACTTTGCGGCAGCCAGGGCAGCACAGCTGAAGACCCTCAGGAAAGGGGACTTGGAGAACTTGAAATGAAAAGAAGCATCAGACACAGTGCTCAGGATCCTGGGGTTGGGTCAGGTGCAGATTCATAACCTGCCGCCTGGTTGCGGATGCCGGTAACCACCGGAGACTCAATCAGCCGCCCTCAGCCTCAGCTGCTGCACCCTGAGAGCAGGGCTGACAGCGGCCTTCTCATCCAGCCTCAGAAGAATGAAAGTAAGGCTTCCAGTGCTTCACGAATGAATGAAACCCAAGAATTCTCAGACAAAGGAGAACTAAGAGCTCGCCGCCTGCCTGTCTCCTCTGCAATAGCCTTTCCTGTAAAGTACTCACCCTGTGTCTGGCATAAAATGCAGCCTCCATACAGGTCAGATATTAGGCTGTGACCTCGTTTACTTCCCAGACACGGGACCTCAGAATGATGTGTCTTCCACAATTGCCCAAGTTGTTCCACTCCTTAACAGCTCCATACTTAGAATCTTTGTTTCTCTGACACATACTGCTAAAATTCCTGTGGTAAGAGGAAAGTTTTCTCTGCTCTTTGTTTCCTCTATATTCAATAAAAATCCTCCTTTTTTCCTGCCAAAGGACTTCTATGATTCCATGAAAGAAACGCTGCATTTTTTAATAGTTTTTTATCTCTTTCTTCAATATTTATTTATTTACTTATTTATTTTTTTTGGTTTTTCTCCGGTACCAGGAACCGAACTCACGACCTTGCACTTGCCAGGCAGGCACTTTGCCGGTGAGCTAAATCCCCAGCCTCCCTTTCTTCAATATTTAATTGCTAAATTCTCCCATCAACCAGGTGTCAAGCATGAACGTATCTACAGGCTCTAATGTGGGCAGGACGTGGGGGCAGAGACAGGGGAAAAGAGAGATGAAATTGGGCCATATTTTTATAATTGCTTTCAACCTGGGAGACACAATTTCCAGCAGACAGAGGAGGGCTCGTCCTTGGAGAAGTCACAGCCAGGTGAGAATCTGCCCAAATAGGCATTTGTTGCGGAGAGAGGAAGGAGCTCTTCTTTCTGTACATGGGGAATGAAGCTATGGGCAGGGAAAAACCAAAGATTTAGTAATATCATCGTGCTTTCTCTGTGTGCTTTTCACTCTTATTAATTTCACTGGAAAGTAGAAGTATCCTACAACAAATCCTCACCTGCACAGATCCCGGAACAAGCGACATGGAGGCAGAAAAGAGCTAGAAAATGTGCATGAGGAAGAAGCAGCAGGCGTGTGCAGTGTGGACTCTGACTGGGAAGTTTTCAGCTGATAGCACAGTGGTACCTGCCTATAGTTCTGAAATTCTGAAAGGCTGAGGCAGGAGGATCCCAAAGTAGAGCTCAGCCTGGGCAACTTAAAAAATGAGCAGAACCTTGCCTTAAAATAAAAATCAAAATGGGCTAATGATGTATCTCAGTCCAAAGGTTTTCATTTCAATGCCCTGTACTACAAAAAAATGTTTACTCTGAGACTTGTCCTATCTGAGACAAGTCTATCTGTGTTCTGATTTCTATAATGTTAAACCTTTTGGCTATCTACAAAATCTCTTTCCACCATATGTTCCTTAACTATTACTATGGCCATTTAGTGATGTACTGACCCCGGAGGTGGGCATTCAGGTAGAGTCTGTAGCCCTTGACCCTCAGCTATTTTAAGGACTTCATTAAAATGTCACTGATACACATGGAGGATACGCAATGTTATGCTTTGATGTAAGCTTTAACTCAACTGTTGGTGACTTTGGGAAGAGGGTTGCTCTAAACTGTATTCTTTCCCTCTTCACTCATGCGTTTTTCTACCTGCCGTGCATGGTGATCCCTAATAAACAGGCACCTGTGTCCCACACCCTGATTCTCGGGATTTCCCACCCCAAGTGCTCAAGCGCAAATCCGCATCCTCTTGAAGGTTCCCTCCCCCATGCAAGGCATCTTCAGCTGGAGGAATGTAAACCTGAGCAAGGAACTTCTAAATGCTAGTTAGGAAAGCTGGATGCCACTTTACTTAGGATTAACAGCAAAGCCTAATGGTGGAATTGTGAGGGCTGAGGTGTGAGTTAGCAGTGTGCTGGACAGGCACTTGCTAGCTTTTCAGAGCTGTTTCTCTCTTACATGATCGATCCTACACTTGGTAGTGTCCCTTGGGAAGTATGAAATTGGTCCCAGGAGAAATGGAATTGGCCCCAGGAGGAATACTCACATATGAGAATGGGGAAAGCCGTAACAGCCCAACCCCTTGAGAGTTATTTGTTAGTCAGTTGCCACCTACCAGCGAGTGAGACAGATTTGCACTTAAATGGGCATAAAGACAGGGTGAACTCTGACAAAGATACAACCTTCTGTGACCCTCAGCTTCTGCCGTATCACAGGGGGCAGAGCTATGACTGTCTCACAGGCAGCTGTGTCTCCTTTATGTGACACATGTGATGAGCATCATACTCGAACGTTTGCGATCTTCCAGCGGTAGCTAGAAGGACTGCTGTTCATATCAAAGTTCTTAAGTCTCCTTGTAAAGTCAGAGCTCCGCCAGGTGCAGTTCCTCTCTGCTGCCTCACAATTACCCTGCGGTGTAGACCAAGAGTGTGAGGTGTGACGAGTGTGGTCCTCACACGTGTGGTCCTCCGTCTCCTCATCTCCCATAGGCAAGAGCTGCCGTGGGTGACGCTAGTGCCCTCACACTGCAAAGCCTTCGCATCATCACATGCTCAGCAACTTACAGAAGGACGTAGGGAGCTGGGGAGGAGTCTCGGCATGTGAGCTTCCCTGTTGTAGAGTTCTGAAGGCCTTTCATCATGTGTGTGGAACTCACTGTACTTTTCCACTGTAAAGAAGTATGGTGAAACTTGATGTCAGTGTACACAGGCTTATCTTTATTTTTTAAAGGCTGAGATGCATGCATTGTGTGCCCACTCTTTTCCCGATAAATTCAAATGCTACATGGCAAAACTGTCCACAGGGTATGACACAGAGACCCCTCTTGCTGAGGTTTGGTGCCAATTTTCATATTCAGTGACCACAAGTATGCACAAAAAAACGGGCACTTGGAATTGCAGAATCCAACATAGGGAAATCGTTTCACATGTGATTTATCCTTAGTCATGCTCTGAAAATAACTTGTGATGTAATCTCCAGTTTGCACTGTGCTGCATAGCTTTCCTGACCTATGCATGCTGTCTGCAGGCCCTGGTTAACTCTCTCTGGAGATGAGCACAGTCCCCACTTCACTAATCCCTGAGATTGCAGGAGTAGGAGAGGTGAGCAAATGAAATGAGGGTAGAGATTTTGCTGAGCCTCTTCTGTGTGCAAAACCAAGTCTCACTGCAAGGAGATGTACGGCGGTGCACAGACTAGCTCTGTCTTTCCTGTTCTCAGGAGACTTCTATTCCCTGTAGCAGATGGGAGCGTCAAGCTCATTTCCTTGAACGTGGAAACACAACTGAATTACAATGCATGGTATTACAACGGTGAGTACTTCTGAGCACAAGTTTCGATAAACTACATCTTCCCATCAACCCATAGCTGCATTACTTGAGCTACAGTGACTCGTCCTGCCCTTCAGAGGAAGGTGAAGTACCCCATGAAGGCTCCTCTATAATTACGGTGCTGGCATTAGAAGCATGGTGCTTGTGCCTATGACAATCAGCTAAAGTTCTCAAGCATGAGATTTGATTATCATTGTTTTGGTGTGGAACACTAAAACATAATTGTCATAAAATTACCAGCACCCCTTCTTTAGTGTTCAACAGCAATCACATATTCATATCCTGAGCACCAGAAGGTGTTTTATGGAATATTGATATGAAAGTCACAGCAACATAAGAAATTTCAGAATGAAAAAGTCTGCATACTTTCTACTTTTTGCAAAAGGTAACGGTATGCTTTTAGTGTACATGTGTATGTAACACATATGTCTATATATAATTTGTATTTTTTAATATGGAGAAGCTATTTATATACAATGCAAAATAATTCTACCTCTTCTCTTTTGTCTCATTTTGGAAAAGATAAGATGACTTTGATGGCGTATGGGTCCTCAAAATATATTACAGTGTGTTTTCCCTAATATAGCTCATCCTGAGATACTTTCTGGTCGGTTGACTGCACTGATTTCCAGATTCATGATCCATGAGTGTAAAGATAAAAGGGTTCCAGAGAGGGGACAGCTGATCCTTTGTCTTCGGTCATGGATAATGTTCTTCAGTTGCGCGCAGTAGAAAGACAATAGGAGGGAAAAGCAGGCACATGAGGTCACCTCTTCGACTTCTACTTCCATGTCTCTGACTTCTTTCATTTCTCCTGGTCTGCATTAACGGCATGAATAGGTTTGTGAAATTTCAGGATAGAGGTTCAAAGTCACATTTCAACTCCCAAATATTTATAATTTTCACAATCACAATCAGTCACACTATGCTTTCAACTCTTTAAAATAAGATCCCAATCGTGACTTTTTTGCATTCCCAGACTTTTTTGCTGTGGTCCATCGTTTTCCATTGGGCTCTTCAACCTTCACTTTTCGAATCTATTTCACACATTTTGCTCCACAAATTCCAAAAATTTCTTTCAGAGACATAATACCGAGCGGTCACTCCTGCTAGTACATGGTATCCTCTGCGTTCTCATTTGCGCTGCCTATGTTCCTCAACATGCACTGAACATCTCCAGGGCCCTGTCTTAAAACCCCATTCCAGGGCACTATCCAAGTATGATTTTGTAGTAATAGAGCAGGTCCTAGCTCCCCATTCTTATTTGATTTTTCTCTTCTTTAACAAAACTTCAGTTAAACACCCTGAAAATTCTCATCAGGAGTTCCTTCTTCCACAGAAGTATTGTCTCCTAATGAAGTGCAAACAATCAACCACTAAATTTTCACTATTTTGATTTCATTATTCATTTTACTTATGCCACTATGGAATATGCACTAATTTATAAAACTGTGTAGCTTTTACCTAAGTACGCCATTTCTCCCTGTAGTTTTTCAGTGTTCCTGTCCTTTCCCTTGCTACCTCAGAATCTCAAATGCTGGTGTCCACAGAACAGCCCCCAGACAGGCTCTCTGGTAGATCCTCATGAGCACTGAGGCAGGAGGACAACTCGTGTTACTTCCTTTGCATAACTAATGAAGCCATTAGTCACGCAGTGCACCTTACATGATATCATCGCTGGCCCAGTGGGCTTTCTAATCTACAATTCTTGCACCTGTTCTCATTTGCACATGTGAAGTGCAAAGATAATACTGAGTTATGAAGGGACACCACAGGTGTAGGCTTCCCAGAAACATTTCATTAGGCTACTGAGATAAGCACGTTAGAATGCTAGAGAACTCCAACAAACCAGGACATTCAGCCTGAGGAAGGAAAAATAAGGCTTTCTTCTGTAATGTAGATATTGTATGTATGTGCATAATTTATAGGGTTCTGTCATAACCCTACACACTTTATGTAGGACGAACTGACAAATTTCTAGACTTTCATCATTCTGATAATTTGTTCGTCTTTCAAAGTACTGAAATTTCTTCTAAATGTCAAGTACTGAGAGTCTGTCCCATTTCCCAGTCGTGTGTTTGATCCAGTATGTGGTTCACAGCAGCTGTAGGTCAGAGGCAAGCGTGTGGCTGATGGCGCTGTGCCCTCCCAGGTGGGCATGGGGAGTCTACTGGGTACTGTTCCCACTCTGCAGCCCTGCCTTGACGCCCCTTAGCAGACCCGGAAAGCTCTGTCCTGGCCAGACCAACGCAGACCCCTCACCTCTCCGCCCTTTCCTCGTCTTGCCTGTTACCTGTTTGCTGCTCTTACAGGAGTACTTGATTAGCGCCCGCTGCATCTACCTGCAGGAAGCAAGAAGAGCCTGGATATTTTAGACACTTTAAATTGTTTTAAGTGTCTGTTGAATCAATTAATCCAAATATTGGTAGACATTTTTGCCCTTTGAATTTTACCCGAAGAGAGGTTGCTGTCTGGTCTGAAAGGAGGGCGCACCGTGATAGAAACATGCAGAGACCCAGTTGGTCAGTTTTCCCTTCCAACCGCCCCAAAGCCTCCTGTTTTTCTGAGCTCTTTTTCTGTGCTTTGGTCTCATGATCCCCTGGGCCTTGGATGGATGTGAAGGCGTGTTCCAACGTGGCCGGGCTCGGGGAGCACTCCCGTGGGCGCAGAAGGTTTCTTTCCAAAGACCACAGGAAGAAGACAATGAGGAAAGGCCAGGAGCCCCATTAGAGAGGCCCACCTGGGGGACTTCATGTCCCTCCACAGGGGACTCGAGGTCCCACCCTACACAGAGAGTGAAGGACAGAAAAACACCCAGTGTTCACCCCTGTTTTAGACATTACAAATCTCAATACATGGGTTCTCCTCATCCTTGGACAAGTCATTTAGATATTTTCAGAAACATAGTGAAAGTGCCATAACTATCTATGAATATTAATTTAACCTGAGAGGACATGTTGGTGTGTTGGACTGTAAAGATCAAATTCATATGCTGATCTTTTACCTAACTTACACTTAATTTACCTAACTTACTTTTTTCTTAATTTCACATTTATCTTTGATAAATGAAATTCTCTCCATTGATTATGAAATAAAATCTCATTATATGTTGAATTCCTATCATCTTATTGGGTGAAACTGTATCGTTTACAATTTTTTGTTTTTATTTTTTATTCTCTTTAATGGTCTGATTAATTTTGCATTCTTACATCTGGTAATCTGACTAACTTTCATGAAGATAAAAATATATAATATAACAAC
>NW_004955456.1:1765326-1798674 GCF_000276665.1 Chinchilla lanigera | reverse complement strand
TAATTGATATATGTATATATAGGTTAACTATTATGAACACCCCAAACATAATAGTGTATAAATTATATTTTTTTAACTTTCAATGTATTATTGCCATTTCCTTGACAGTAAGTATGACTATATAAATCACATTCCATGTCTGTGTAGAATTTGATTTTGCCCTGTTCTCATTTTTATTTAGAAATTCCAAACACACATTTATCTGATTACTCAGTCGGGATACTGTCTTTCACCAGAATGTTGAAGGCTACATTCTTTTCTTTTTTTTCCTATAAATTTCTCATAAAACTTCCAAAACTGAGATAGACAGAATAAGGAATGGAGACTTTATCCAATCCAGGCATACAGGGGAGGAGACACCCCCAGGGCTGGGAGGAGCTTCACTGCTTCAGTGTGACATTAGAGGGAGGGAGAGGGGTACTCCATGGGGGACACCAGAGTTGGAAATCAAGAACAGGTGGAAACAGCTGCTCCTTTCCTGACCGCCTTCCCCTATACCTTAACCTTTGACCTTGTTGATCTTGCTTTTACATCCTCCTTTAAAAATGGCTTCACACGTGTTTGTGAGACAAGGTGCTGACATTCATCTCTGGGATCTGGGACCGACGCACAGTGTGGCATCTTCCTCATCTGTAAATGCTTCCACACCTTCACCTTTAAAGTACTCACATGCACTCTCACACACAGGCAGTCCGGGAGAATGAGAGGAATCTTACATTCCTCAGCATCTTTCTTTGCAAAACATTAATGATGGACACGGTCAGAACTGGGAGCAGAAGCCGGTCTAGCATGTCTCGGGGCAGGAACGGGGGTGCCAAGAGCATGAAGGTGGGCGGCTTGTGAAGACGACGTGTGCAGTGTCAGCCTGGCCGTCACTGTGTCCAGGCGGACAGCACCCAGATTATCTGGAGGGCTCTGCTCAGAGCTGTGTCCCTGCTGGGTGCTGGGCTGCACTGCGGAAGTTCAGGAGGCGCCCAGTTGCTGGGGCCCTCGTCCCCTTGTTCTAAAACTCCTGAACTTCTTATTCTTTGCAGCAGCTCTGTTCATAATATTCTTGTCTTCCAAAATTGGCAAAGTGAAAGCCACTTGGTCTTCTCATCTGACGTCTTCTGAAGATCACTGAGTGCACGCATCTGAGACCAGACATCGGGACGCACAGTGCTGTGTGAGTGCAGATGCGCGAGACTGGGCAGAGCCCTGAGCCCAGTGTCGACACAGTCGCCTCAGACACTCGGAGAGTCAAACACACCAGCCCAGGACTTCTGAGAACATCAGGGACCAGGCTGTGGGGGAGGCCCCCTTCCCAGCTCGTTAAATTCACACAGAAAAACACACTCAGTGAAAGAAACATGGTTTCATATCACATGGGAAATTTTCCAATTCAAAATACCTTTGAGGTGAAGGCTCTGGTTTTTCTTGATGTAGAAGATTGTAGTGCTTGGGATGAGTAGGTAATTGTAGAGAAAATCTTTAATATTATTCAATATTTTCATCATGCTCTGGAATATTAGTTCATAAGAACAAATAAGTACCTACTGTGAAAACCTTGTGATTGGCTTCATGTACAGGCCTACTGAACAACAAAAAATGATGGTTTCATTAAGCAAATTTTTAAAATCCAGGCATATTTATAAACACGACTGGAAAAGGTCACTTTTCTGCTCACACAATTCTGTGAAAAGCAGTATAGCATAGCATTCTCCTCAAGTGACACCTTTCATCATTAAATACCTCTCACAGGATGGTGAGGGGATGGGAACGTTCTTCTCGAGGACTTGCACCAAGTGCGGCATGAAAGGTAGTGTACAACCAAGCTACTGGGCCTGACAGGTCTGGACTTTAAATCCAAACTGTCCCCACAGAAAAGTTACCAAAACCATTGCATTAGAAAACTGGCTGGTCGGATGCACGCCTTTAATCCCAGCATCCAAGAAGGCTGAGGCAGATGGATCTCCAGTTTTAGTCCAGCGTGGCAAACTTTGTGACTTATCAAGATCCTTTCCCAAGATAAATGGCCCAGGGTGTAGCGCAGTGTGCAGGTCCTGGGTTCATCCACTGGTATAAAAAAAAATACTGAGAGAAAGTGGTGCTGTTCTCATAAGTTGTGATGAATGCTTCACATCCTGTCTGATGAACTAAATGATCAATAAATGTTATGAGTCTTCCATTATTAGCTTTTACCCACCTAATGTCTAAGATTACATTTCAGTTATTATTTAAAATTTCCTTGTTGCTATTTTCTAATAAATAGCTGAATGCTGCCAACATTTATGTGGCCGAGGAGGTCAGACCTGAAATCCAGACCTGGAGGGGCAATTAAAATTTGGTGCAGTTGCTCTGCACTCTGAATCTCCCACCAAGAAGGGCTTCAAGAGCAAGAAGCCCCACTTTAGGAAATTGCAATTGACTTGAAGCTGGAATCCAATGAGCACAGAGTGTGAAAACCTGATTTTTCCTTCCCACGGTCACCTTGAGGGAGCTCAGAGCTGCACCTGAATCCACACCTCACAGTGACATTGCCAGCATTGCGTCCTTCCGTTCTGATTTCCCTTCAGTGTGTCCATGCAGGGAGCCTCCTTGGAGCTGGGCAAAGTGGGCATGTGCTAAAAATAACACAGGTCACAGAGACACATTTGAAAGAAAAAATACTGTGTTTAGTATGGTGGCACCTTTGATAAACACCCCCTTACATCCTCAAACATTAATGAGATTCGGTTCGCTACTTGAACACACGGAGTGCGCCCCGGTGTATCCAGGTTGCCGTGTGACTCCTCTCCCTGCCCTGCCTTTGCAGCATGAGGGAAGGAGCCTCATGTTCCTAAAGACACATCTCCTGCGTTCTCCAGCTATCCTACTTCTGGAGAAAGTGAAATCACATACCAAAGAGTACCTGCATACCTATTTTTACTACATATTATTCAAAATATCTAAAATTCATAGTATCCATTATCAAATGAATAAAGAAAAATTACATCTGTAATATTATGCAGCCATTAAAAATGAAATCCTGTGCTTTGCAGCAGCATGTTACAACTGGAGGAATCGAGTTAACTTGAGCCCAAAACAGAGACAAGTGCTGCTCATCCTTTTTCAGACATAGAATTGGAAGAATGAAGTCAGCAATTTCACGTCTTCAATCACATGTGTACTTTACATTCCACGGAGGATTTTGAGTCACACAGGTATCTACATTTAAATGGTAAGACATAGAAAAAGGAAATTCAGAGACAAAACAATGTTAAGGGAGTCAGTTAGGGGCAGAGCAGTGCCGCAATCAGCTTAGAAAGAGGAAGGCCAAGAGCGATGACTTCACACCTTTCTGCAGAAAATCTGGAGACTGAGGACAAGGAGGCACAGATCCAAATGCACATCTCTTCGTTCCTTCATGCGTTAACTCATCCCGAATCCGTCTCTTGTCCAGAAAGGACACTTTCTCCCTTCTCGCTCTACTTCTATAACTTTAACACTTCTACTGTTAGTCACTTTCCAATTTCTCTGCAAAATACCCAAGCCCCACCACACTCTCCAGGGAGGAGCATGATTCAGCTCATGGTTTCTGAGGGCTCTGTCCAGGGTTGGCTGACTCCAAGGCATAAACAGCATGGTGCAAGAAAATGGGGACAAAAAGCCGCTCAACCCACGGCAGCCAGGAGAAACAGAGAGAAGGGATGAGGAGGGGAAGAACACTGCTGTCCTGGTCACATCCCAGTGACCACCTCCAAACAGGTCCACCTCCCTCTCCACACACTCGGTCCGTGAACAGATGGATGGGTGAATCCACCAGTGAGTACCACAGCCCACGATCCAGTCACCTCCGAAAAGCCCAGAATCTGGACTCACATGACTTTGAGGGGGTGGAACTTTAGACCCAAATCACAACACTTAGTGTGACCTCTGGTCTAACCTAGTGTGCCTTCTTATTTTTGCTTTGGATGTGAAAGCTGTGAGCAACCCAAGCACTTGAAGACAGCGAGTGCCTTACCTACTGTTTCAGCAGTGAGTCTGGAGCAGAAGTCTTAGTGAGAGGCCAGAGGCACAGATCTCCCTTGCATTCAGTGAGACGCACACTCACCTGAGGGGTCGGGATCATTGTAACAGGATTGGTAATAAGGTTCCCCATCAGAAGCCCAGTGAATAACCAGCACAAGGTCATGACTTCAAACCTCTTTCCTTGGGTTTAACTGAGACCGATTCCCTAATTATTCCTCATTAAGATACTATTAGGTACCTGGACATGGTGGGCACACCTGTAATCCCAGCACCCTGGGAAACAGAGGCAGGAGGACTCCTAGTTCAAGTCCAGCCTGGGCAACTTAGCCATTTAGTGAAAACTTGTCTCCAAATAAAAAATAAGAAAGACTGGAAATTCAGCCCATATCAAACTCCTTGGGTTCAGTCCCCAGTGGGAAGGAGATGAAATGGGGGTCAACGATGGATCGGTTCAGTACACAATCAATGGTTAACATGTTTGCTCTGATTCCCACGGACTTCCTTGAAAATCTCTCACTAAACCTGTGGGATATTCAAACTTTGTTTTCCTATGGGATATTCATCCTTTGTTTTCCTGTGGGATATTCATCCTTTGTTGTCCAGAAATAAATAACTCTGTTGGTTCCTCTGCTCCACCACTGGGAGTATCACAATCTAGGAAGGGTCTGAGTGTTTATTTGACTTGCAAGGTAAGAAATTAACCTGCCATAGATAATTTGGGGCTGACAGAGAAGACTTGGGACTTGTAGGTATGAAGAAAAGGATTTTATTACAGTCAAGTGAGAGCCAGATTATCAGCACTACTTTTTGAACCAGTGTCCTTAGCCGCTGTTCCCACAGGGCCACATGAAGAACACTAGGTGACATCCACTCCTCGGGGTGCACTGTAGGTCAGGACAGTAGCTCGCAGCTGGAGCAAGGGAAGAGAGCTCTTCGGCCCTGTGTTTTGGAGGACAGTGTCGACCCCGTTACACTAGACGGTAAGCAGGTCTGCCGCGCATTCCGGGTGAGACGCTGTCTCTGTGGCGGCTGCCGGGAGGCCCTGCTGGAAAGCAAATGGCACAAGGGGCAGCGCATGTCTCACAACCCTCAGCCATGTGTCTCAGGGTGAACAGCTGCTTTCTTTTTTTTCTTGGGTTGAGGTCATTTGGTTTTCACTTCAAAAATATAGCCCTATGGTAGACAGAAACTGTAAGGCTTTGTAGCATGAGACTGTCCATCTTCATAAAGTATTTTTCTATTTGCTGAACAATGGTAGAGTTTTGTCATGTCTCCAAATGTAAAGCTTTTGACAGAATGCAGATGAGAAAACCAGTCCTGGTAGAAACACAGGTCCAGAAGGAAAAGGCAGGTGAAGCGTAACATGGACGTGAAACAACACTGTGAGAATATGATGAATATGAAACAATCAACACTGCGTTCTCCATGCATGGAAATTCCTATCGACCATCACACCCTCTGTCAAGGTCTGTAGCTATGAATTTTCTGTGTTACAAGTTTTATTTATCTATCAAAATTGATACAATACCACCCAAATTAGAGCTGTAGAAGATGCCTGGAGTGGTGGCACATTCTTATAATCGCAGCACTCTGGGAGGCTGAGGCAGGAGGACTGAAAGATCAAAGCAATGCCAGACAATTTAGAAACTTAGTGAAACCTTACCAGCTTGTCCAAAGATAAAAAGACAAGGAAAGAAAACAAGAAGAAAGAGAGAGAGAGAGAGACAGAGACAGAGAGATAGAGAAAGGGAGGGAGAAAGGAATGAAGGAAGGAAAGGAGAGAGAGAGAAAGAAAAAAGAAAGGAAGAGTGGGCTGGGGGTGCAGCTCAGCAGAAGGCCTTGGGTCCAAACCCAGTACTGAAGTGGCAAAGCTCTAGAGGATAAGGTTGATAAATGGATGTCCAGCAACTCTTTGATGTAAACTGTAAAATAAAACAAAAACAATAACAAAAACTGTGGATTTCACCCAGTGTGAAGGCCCTGAGTTTAATTCCCAGGACTGACTCCCCCAATAAAAAAGAAATTTGAAAAATTAAGTAAATAAATATTTAATGTATGATCTACCAATTCAACTCATTTATCATTACCCCAAAATAAATGAAGTAATACAGCCATACAAACACAAATAAATGAGGTCTGTAGCAATTCTGGCCCTTGACACCAGGGCAACTTGATATAATGAAAATTCAGTTGTAAGGAAAACCATGCAAGGAAAATGTAACTGGGAAGTTCTGCATTAAATAGAATTGAATTGAATATTCTCCCCCACAAATATCATTTTCCATAGAGCGCTGCATTTGTATATTAATTTATTCATCCAACAGGTGGGTGGCTGTGAGCCCAGCTCATTTCTGAAAGCCAGGTATTCAGGCTTAAACAAAATAAACAACAAAAAATAATGTTTGCAGTCAGCCTCTATTTTAATGGCAGAAAGTAAGCAAGAAAAAGGACAGTTTTATAAGAAATAATTATGGTACTGATGTTAAAATTTTATAAGCATTGGACAAAGACAATTAAGCATAATATATAAATATGGTTTTAAAATAAGAAGGGAAAAAAGTAATCAATCATGAGCACTTAATAAGTAAATGGCTCTTTCAGTATTAAGAAATCTGATAATGTGTTTAAAATCCAATAGGCTTGAAGAGACTCAAATGATCTGTTTAAAACACTCTTGATGAAAAAAAGAAAAAGTAAAAGAAAGCCTAAATTCATCACAGTAAGTGGGCGTGTCCTGTGCCATTCTCTAGGCAAGTCTCATCCCGGCAGCTGGGTCTCACTCAGTGCCCTTGAAGATTACGGTGGGTCAGGAGCAGACCCTGTCAGGCAGCGTCCACCGGACACCTAGAAAAATGAAAGAGATTAATGCTTGACATTTGAGAACAGCAAATTACCCTATGATATTTTTATATAAGAATTACATTCAAGTCACTGTTTAAAAATTTAGTATAACAAGCAGGGTAGAAGAACAGGGTATTTGCCTCAGTAGCTTTTGCAATCAAAAGAGTAGTATGCAAAGAGGTTATTATTAACAATGTTTGTAAACTTCTGAAGTACACACATAGGATCACTCAAACTAAAAAGAAACAGTTTATACATTCAGTAAAACTCCAGTGTAGATAAAAAATGGCACAGCCCTGCCAGGCACGAAGACACGAGAGAAAGGACCAACACCGAAGGCCAGTGGTGCTCTGTGCGACCAAGGACAGAGGATATTCCAGGAGCATTAGACTCCAGGGCCGAACACAATGACACTCAGAAATCGAGGGGCAGGTCACAGTGCCTGCAGATTCACGTTCCATTGTTTGATCTAGGGAGAGGTGACCAGCCAGGCAGACAGGAACAAAGCCAGGCCCGTACGTCATAACTGGTGCCCCTGTGATTCTCTATGGACCAGAAATTTTAAATACGAAACATGAACTCGTCAAACCAAGGAGAAAAACTTGGGAGAACTTCTTTATAATTTTAGAGTGGGGAATTCTTTATATTTTAGCTATAACACAAAGATCTAGAAGTCGTAGGAATAAAAGATCTATTAACGTAGAAGTAACAAAAACAGAAAAGTAACAACAAAGCAGCTTACTACATGTGATGAGAACATTTGTGCGGGTCATTCTCTATAACAGCGAAATTAGAAATAGCAACAACAAGAATACCTTGCAGTACTATTCAGCCAAACAGACAAGACCTCAGCCTCATAGTACCACAGAATACAGGAAAAATACAATTATGGAAATTCTTTATAACATATGAATAACATATGTGCACGCGCATATGTGTAACGATGAGAGCGGTAGCTCCAAGATAAACTGTCTGAACACTGCTACATAAATAGAAGCAGGGAGAGTACGCTACTTTTGCATAAGAAAATAAATTACGTATCTGTATATATTTCAATATTCACTCCACACAAGGAGAAGGAAATGAAAGAAACAAAACAGACGCTACTACCCAGATGCTGAGGACCGTGGAGAAAGTACTGAGCGCTGCCAGGGCATCAGCCGTTTTTGGTGCTGAAGTGGGATGCCCATCCCCGCGGCGGTAGCTCGAGAAAAATGCACCCGCTGGGCTGTTGGTTCTGCAGGTTCCAGGCGTGGCCCGGCTGTGACACATGGCTGCACGAGGAAGCTCCTGGGATGGGGGCCCCCGACACTGTCAGGAGCACAGGCGGCCAGGCGGACGAGGGCTTGGAGGCCTCTCTGGCACCCTGGACCTCAGGTGGCCCCAGGCGTCCAGCCCTGCCTCTGTGGCCTGTGGAGGCGGGTGGGCCGAGAGCCTCTGAGATGCCCAGCTGGCATTTGCCAGTCAGCGTGGCACTGTTACTCGTCATGTCGGGCTTCACACCTTTTGTTTCCTGACGGTTTCAAAGTTCACGGCAAGCACACTTCACTTCTAATAAAATAAAAAATATAAAGACTTTTAGTGTGAGCACCGCTGTGTGAAGTAACAGCCTGCGATTCGCTGCACAAACCGCTCCATGGCCCTCTTCCCCTGAGTGGCTACTTGGCTTTATACACATAATGTGTGGTCTGGGCTATTTGCAAGAGACTCCTGCTAATAAGGTTTAGATTTTACGCTTAGAACTATCTCATTTTCTTTTTCAAATTACCAATAACAACAACAAAACAAAACAAATAACAACAGCAATGAGTAACAAACAAATAACAACAAAAATACTAATGATGAACTTAATATTTCTGCCCTCTCCCTGTCCAGGGCTAACCAGATTCAGGGCATGTTGGAGTCTCTCCCTCTCTATCTCCCTCTCTCTCTCTTTCTTTCTCTCTTCCTCCCTCCCCCTCTCTCTCTCCCTTTCTATCTCTCCCTCTCTCTCTGTCTTTCTCTCTCACATCCTTTGTCTGTGTTTCTTGCCTTTGTCCCTCCTCCTTCTCTCTGCCCATATCTCAGTCTCCGTATAGCATTTGGATGTTCTCCTCCGAGCAAGAGCGTTACCTGAGACCATGTCTCTAGGATCGGATGTCACCGAAAAGGAGTGTGAAAACCTTGGCCTCGCGGAACAATCACGGATTACGCCATTTGTAGGATGATGACGTCATGGGTGACATCTGAACAAAACATTCTTCCTTCAGGATGCTGTTCATGCGCTTCGCCCTGTGGGCCCCGGAAAGTGGGGCAACACAGGAATCCCCGTGGACTCCAGCGATGGACGCTTGCTGGACGGGGGAGGAAACAGTGGCTTCCCATTCAGGCTCACTCAGCCTCATTAGAAAACTGAGTGGGGGAAACAAGATCAATCTCAAAGTAGAAACTAATTTAATGCAATCACGTTTACTATATTTAATTGACCCTGTATCTGATTATGAAATTAAGTCAGGTATGGTGCTGGGCTCCTGTAGTCTCAGTCAAATATGAGAGCTCCTTAGAATACAGCCTCTGAGAATATTAGCTAGTTTCATGTCTATCCGACCATTTTGAGTTCAAAATTTACGTTACTTGGTCTACGGATGCTCAGTGACCAATTTGAGATTGCTTGTTTTCTTCTAGTATTACACTAGAAGAAAAAAGGTAAATGGCAACCAGGGAATACACATTTAGCTTTGCACTTTTGTTCCATAAAGAATCTGGGCTCCAGGCAGAGAGGGCCTGGGCATGAGGGCCTTTGCTTAAGGAGAGCGCGTGCAGCATGTGCTCTGTGCATATGGCCTTCGGCAGTCTCCTACTGCAGGTCCTGTCCGCTCGGTAAGATTACAGACCTTTGATTTAAAAAGAAACAAAGAGAGCCTGCTGACTCAGGAGGGAAGAGCTACCTGTGCATCATTCCTGTGCGAGTGCCCCGTGCCTGCTCGGGAGGAGTCCTCACGCCCCTCCCTCCCCACACGGATGTCTGCCCAGGAAGCAGAGGCTGGAGAACTCGCAGTAACCGAGCGAATCTCTGGCCTCCGCTGGGCTTGGCCCACCTCTTCTTAAGTTAGTCTGCTTGGTTGTACGAGCACAGGTAGTTACTAAAAGAGCGCGCAGGGGTAAAATCCTTCTCACAAAGTGGCCATGGAGAGACACAGAGGGAAGAGAAGACACCAAGAAATCGTGCAGCTGAGGTGCAGTCAGGGAGGCGGTTGTTGGAGTGCAGGGGTCAAAGCTCAGACTTAGGGAGCTGAGTCCCAACTGCTGTGCAATCTTTGACAAGTTTCTTTACCTGTCTCTGAATCGCTTTCCTCATGTATAAAAAGAGAAAGCTAATAAATACTGATTCTTACTTAGTCTGCAAAATGATTAGCATAGATATAGGCAGAAATGCTCCGAGTAAAATATTGATCTGCTCTTGCAATTCTAGGTTGTACCTTGTGTCTGAAGTAAATCTGATTATTCAGGTGGACTTTCTGACATTAACAAACTTTCCTTCCTTTCTTCTTTCCTTCCTTCCTTCCTTCTTTCCTTCCTTCCCTCCTTCCTTCCTTCCCTCCTTCCTTCCTTCCCTCCTTCCTTCCCTCCTTCCTTCCCTCCTTCCCTCCTTCTTTCCTTCCTCCCTCCTTCTCTCCCTTCCTTTCTACCCCTCTCTCCCCTTCGCTCTCCTTCTCCTTCCCTCCATCCTTTTAGTTTTTCTTTCTTTTCTCTTTTCTAGGATTTATCAATTGCTCAAATGAAAATAAAACATTAGACAACCCATTGAGAAATATTTATAGCTGGTATCATTGTATTAGACAATAGGAGGCAAATAAATATAACAGGCATTTATATCTTTGAAAGTGTTTCAGAACCTTGAAAGATTAATGCTAAAGTGTCCAGAAGAGGCAGTTCCTGTCTATATATTACTTTTTCTATTTTTATTTCTTTTTGGGATCACTACCAGAGACTGAACCCATAGCTTTCACACAAATCTACCTCCCCTACTCTTATTTTTATTATTTTTAAGAAAATTTTGGACAGGGTCTCCCTCTGTTCGTAAGTTACCCAGGTGTGACATGAACTTGCAATCCTCCTGCCTCAGCCTCCATGAGTGCTAGGGTTACAGGAGGGTCCTGCCAAGCCTGGCTTGTCTGTATTCTTAACATCTACTACCTGTAGGAAAAGAGATGCCAGTCCCTTTCTCTTCCCCATTCTGAGTGCCTGATGCAGGACGGGGAGGCACTACAACCTCCGCTGCATGGCGACTTCATTGTTTAATTCTCTGGCAAGAAACTGAATGAACTTAAGGATGTGACCTCATATGCCGTTTCAAAGAGTTTATCTGATGTAGCTGCCAAATTTTGTGTTCTGGCAGCTACTTAGTCTGTGAGCTTCCTTCTGCCAAGTCCCACTCAAGATCACTGTTATCCTGATGAATTTCAATGTGAGCACAACCGAGAGCTCTGCACCGCGGGGCGCCCTGAGGGTGGCTTTGCGCGTCCCTGCAATGGCTGTGGTGTCCTGGACATCGGGCCCCTGGGAGCAGAGAGACCACAGACCTCACCCGCAAAGGGGGTTTCCCATAGGGCAGCAACACTCACGGCGGGGGCGTCCCACAGCTGCTCACTCACAGTCAGAGGAAAACCCATCCCGCAAGGAGCCTTCCCAGCCGCGTGGTGAGACGGCCAACAGGGACCCAGGGGAGAGGGTCCCCACGCGGGCAAAGTGTACACAAGGACCACTCTTAGCCTGAAAGGAAAGTGGGGCTCAGGCAGACAAGCTTCACATTAGACAGCCTCTGAGTGTACAGAAGGGTGTTTGGAGTGTGTGTGTGTGTGTGTGTGTGTGTGTGTGTGTGTGAGTTTTACTGCATATAGAACCCAAGGCCTTTGATCTATCTGAGCCACATGTCCAGCTCTTTTTATCTTGAAATTGGGCCTTACTAAGTCTCTAAGTTCCCTAAGCTGGGTTTAAACTTGTGATCTTCCTGCCTCAGGCTCCCAGCCTCCCAGAGTGCTGGGGTCACAGGCATGAGCTACCGTGCTGGCTAAGGTAGGTTAGCTACATGTTATGTTTAACAAGGACAAACATACAAAATTATGCACCTATTGTACAACTTCATTTTGACTGCACTTACGTAACAAATAGAAAGCAGAGAGGAGAGCATTGCAATATCTATATAATCATGTGCGTTCTTTCTTAATTGTGAAAGTTTCAAGTTTCTCTATTTAATAGGTGTCCATGATTTCCTAAGGAAGGCATTTTCAATAAAGCAAAAAAAGCCATTTAATAATTTTAAAATGATGACTCCCATATTTTGTACATGTATGTATGTCTGTATATATTTTGTGTGTGTGCATATATTTAAGAGCATTTAGTTTTAAATATTGGATTTGAGGTAAAATCCATTTGACTGAAATGTTTCACCTAAGGATCTGAACAAAAGGTATGTCCAGATTACACCGTCCACAGTGCACCCCTAAGCCAAAACCCAGCCGCACGCACTCAGTTTATCACTGTTCCCAGCGAGTCTCATTGCTCTCCAGTGACTGCCTGCTCTGGCTGGGGCTGCAGCATGCTGGCCTCCCTTCACAGGCTTTTAATTGTCTGACATTGAATGCCATCCCTCCCCTTTCCACCCTCCCTTGTGGTTCTCATTTTTTGATATAATCACCTTAATATTAGAAGACTATTACAACTTCAAGATAACTTTCTTATGAAAGGACTAATTAGTGTGAGCTACAGAATAAATAATTGATTATGCAGATAATGAAGCAAAACACCCCGAGATGAAAGCAGCTTGCAGTTAACATTCTAGTGACTGACCCACTGGAGACTGACAAAACCTCATTGTTCTTCTGAATATCAGTTTTATGGATTTTTTTCTAAATGTCAATCTTTCAAACAAGGTGATGAAAAATTTTTGTGGTTCAAAATTATAAGTTTGTAGTGTTCTTTTCCAAAATATTGTGATTATTTTCTACGGCTCTGTGAAGAGACAGAAGGATGCAGTCTATTAAAAGCATTTCCTCAGCTCTTGGGCTTTGGTCTGAAGGATCACTCAGACAAGAACTAATGAAATCACCCTTATCTGCAGCTTTAAGGGAGATAAGGATGTAAATGTCAGTTCTGCAATTTCTACAGGGCAGCTCGTCACAGGGCTCAACATATCATCAAAAGAAACGTTTAGAGCAATCTCGATGGTCTAATTAAAAGTTCAATTAAGAAACGATAAGTGATGTCCCTGATGAATTTCTACAAAGTACATGTTCCCATAGATGACTTTTGCTTTGGAAAATAATTTGAGATAAAGCCGTTCACTTTCACTAGAACCACACCTGCTGAAGTGTTTCTGAGTGCAGTTTCCGTTTCATTCATTTCATTGCTCTTTCTGAACACACGTGGATGTAGCTCCACAGAGCTCCCGCAGCCTTGCACACCACTGGGAGGGAAGCCTTGTGCTGATGTTTGGAGCAACCTCAATCCACCTTCTGTACATTCTGTCTGCTGAGTCACAGAGGAAGTGCCTGGTCTGAGACACAGCGAGAACAGCCAAAAGCAAATTTAAACATAACAAAACATACTCTATGGAAGATTCTGCAATCGTGAAACATGTTTCCATAAGGGCAACCTTACCTGCTTTTCACGTTACTTCTAAGAGTCATGAAGGCAGCTGTAATGATAATAGTTCTTAGTATGCAAATAAAACACAACTACCACCGACACCCCCTGCAGCCCAGGGAGGTTAAATGATTTGAACTAAATGGGAAAATAAATTATGACAAGGACGACAAGGACCAGGGTTTCCCCAAAACGGTGTTTGTTCTGGTACCTACACTGCAGCTTAACAAGAATATTCAAAAGTCTGCTTCTGAAGAAGTGCTCAAAGCTGTGAGAAATATCTAACACACATTAGCTGTTCACTGAAACACCAGACAAACCCATAAATAGCATGCTTGTTCCACTGACATTCTCCTTTTTGAATCATCTTGGAGATATGCGTGTTTCCTGAGTGGATCTGGACAGAGTCATCAGTATGATTGAGAGAGGGCATAGATCAACAGAAAAACTGGGAGATAACAGAAGCTTCGTGTGCCCCAGGAGTGGAGGGGCACACACACAGAGAGGAGGGAAAGGACATATGAGGAGGTAATTAAGAAAGCGCTAATATAAACACGTAGGAAATTATACCATTTCCAAATCTTTTGGCTTTGCTTTTTGATCCTGATTTTCACTGTACATCTTGCTAAAAACAAGAGGCAGTACCCATGCCATGCCCCGAACATTGGGCTTTCTTGAAATTTCCTCCACCAGATTAATTAGTACACTACCTTGAAATTCAGTCTCATGCAAAGTCTTAGAACATGGGCTAAATAAAGACAAGTCATTTGTCAGAATATAACAGAAAAGAGTTTTTGAAAGAGTCCTTGTTCAGGCTTGAAACATTTTTAATCCTGACCTGTATGGTTTGTATTCCCACGGGCATCTTGTCTTCTGAGCTCTGACCAGAATCACCCGTCAGTCTTTGCTTACGGCATTCTAAGGCTTCTCTAGCCTGCACCTCCAGCATCTCCAGACCTCTCCAAACCCCTCTGCAAAGCAGTTCCACAGGCCTCTGAGCAACACGGTCAGGTGTGATATAGCAGTGACCCCACTTCTTGGAATGAATCTTCTGTATTACTCACTTTCCCTCAGCTAGCACGCCCCATGGCTCCCAAATTAAGGGAGGAGAGACTTGTTCAGGCTTCTGGGTGCAGGATGTCTATTCCCTGCCTGGAATGTTGATTCCAAGGCAGAAGCAGCATGAGGGAAGTGTGTGCTGGAGAAACGCTGCTCAAGCCATGGAAGGCAAGACCTGCGCCATGCTCCTGGGACAGTCGGCCTTCAAACTATGAGCTAATGAATGCCACCTACTTTATTTAAAAATTTGCATATTGTATTAGAGAGATTAAAAAGTAGAGTAACACAATACTACTGTCCTCCTTTTACAGATCAGAACCTGGAGAAATGAAATGAACTTCCCCAAGGCACGTTGCTGACATGGGGCAGGCTGGGGTTCCAGCTGAAATGCATGCCCTCACAGGTGTGTTCAAAGAGCCAGAGTGCACCCTCTGCATGCCTGCACATGTCTACTCCCACGCATGTTTGAAATACCCTCACCATGATTGAGCCATTTTTCCAATGTTTGGGGGCTTTATGTGCCTTCTTGTAAAGTGTCTTAGGGAAATTTATTGACTTTTTTCCTTTTTCTCTCATGCTTTCCCCCAGCAGCTTCATACACTCATCATTTATTTTTCTGATTGATCCTGCCTGGCTCCTGCCCTCCAGAAGGAGAGACAGGGAGAGAGAGACGCGTTGTCCACTCAGTCCCTGCAGGGCTCTCAGCAGGTGCGGCTTGTAAGCATTTGAAGAAAGCACTGGCTTCTATTTTAGTTTTGATCAATTTACAGTGTAAACTAATATTTGATTCAGTTACTAGGAAAGTATTAAGTATTTGGGTCAAATTGGATATGTCAGTTTCTTTTCAGTTGTAAATTGTATACAATCTGTTAACATACCAGGTATTTAGAAATGCTGAGATGAAAAACAAGTACAATACAAAGGCACATACTGGAAAAATGCATTTATGTTGTTTTGCAGTGCAAAGGATCATATTCTTTGCTTGTTATATGCTCAGCAAGTGTTGCATCACTGAACTTTAACCCCAGCTCAAACATATAATAACTGTGCACATAATGGGATAAAATTGTCATAGTTCTATATATATTATCTTCTCTTATTTCATTCTACTTTTTAAGTATTCTTATTAAAATATGTAAAATTGTATGTGTGGCTCACATGATGTCTCTCTTGGATAAAAATAGGATGAAAGAATTAAGATATACAAAATTTTTTAAAAAATGCTAACATATATATTTAACAATATTGAGCCTGAAACTACTTTATTTTCAACTTTTATTTCACCTGTTCTTTAAATTCCTCCATTCTATTTTTGTTTTGAAGGTATTTAAACAGGTACAAGCAAAAATCGACTACCCTGTATCTGATTCTGTTTATTTTTAAATACTTCTCATTACACTGATTGTAATAGTTGTCACAGTATTTTTATCTCCAGCACCCAAGGTCTTGTCATCTCCTCATCTCTGAGTTGTTTGATGACTCACATACCAATAATGATACAGTCCTATCTTAAACATAATTTTAGTAGCAACACTTATTGTAACTCTCTAGGTACTTTTTATATAGAACTCCCTTCCCCAGAGGATCGCTGGAAAATGAGAGACTTGTCTGTCTCCTACAAACAAGGGTACCGGAAATATTTATGATTTCTGTATGCTCCTACTATAAGTGTTGTGTAGAAGTTCCCACTTTGAAGACTGATCTGTCCTCCCTCACCTTCTGTAGGCAAAATTGTCGTAGCACAAATATTTCAGAAAATACGTGCTTTCTGTGGAGTTTCTGGGCCTTCTCAGCACCCTCACAATCCACCTCATGGCAAGGAAAGGCTGCTCACATGCAGGGAAAGAGGTTCTGTCCCCAGTAGGATGTGGTGCTCTCCTTCATTCTACTGTTACAAGCTTTGGGATTGCATTCACCACCTCCATACAGTGCTGCAGGACGAAATAGTCCACACACAAACACACACAAAGCACATGCACACACATGCATGCACACACACGTGCATGCAGACACACACATGCACATGCACCCTTTTTCTGCTGCTTTTTTACGGGAAGGCTCTCTTGGAAGACTGACTTTATCTTCAATAAAGTAGGCTCACCTTGGAGCCCCAGAGAAAGTGGTTTCTTCAGCTATGACCCTGCGAAGAATCTATTTTAATCTTACCTGCATAGTTTTTCTTATTGCCCAAGGGACCGAGTTGGGAGAACCAGGGCTCCTTCCTGAAGATTCCGAAGGAAGGAGGCAGTGACATAAGAAGAATTTATGACTTTGTGTGCACTAACTAGAGATACAGGCCTCCGTGTGGCTAGGAGCCTGGGCTGTGGTGTGACCCTGTTTCACTAGTTTTTATCTGCATGGTTGTGAGTGTCTTTTTTTTTTTTGTCAGCAGTGGGCCTTTATGTTGAGCTACATCCTCAGCATTTTGTTCCTAAATTTCCTGACTTGAATTTGCAATCCCCCAACTTGGCTTCTGAGTGTTGGAATTATAGGCATTACTTACAAGCAACTGTTACTCCTCAGTATTTTCATAGTCCCTGCTTTTATAAACTAAAATGACAGATTTTAAAGTGAGACTTGATTTTCACTCATACCTCAGAATTCAGAACCTTCTACTAAGTTGCCTTTATTTATTTATTTATTTATTTATTTATTTATTTTGGTACCGGGAATTGAACTCACGACTTTGTACTTGCCAGGCAGGCGCTGTGCCGCTGAGCTAAATCCCCAGCCCCCAAATTGCCTTTGTGCCTCATGGAATTTGGTTGTTTGCATATTTTCAGTGGGGCTTGGAGGTGCAGGTCTGGAATCCCAGTACTCTGGGAAGCTGAGCCAGAAGGATTGCAAGTTCCAATTTAGGCAATTTGGTGACTGGAGAGACCCCATCTCAAAACAAAAATAAATAAAGGGCTGGAGATGTAGCTCAGTGTAAAAAGCAATGAGTTCAAATCCCAATTTCACATCCCCTAAAAAACAAAAGAAAAAGGAAAAAGAAAAGAAAGAAAGGAGGGAAGGAAGGAGAGAGGGAGGAAGGAGAGAGGGGGGAGGAAGGGAGGGGAGGAAGGAAGAGCGGGAGATGTCCTGATTTTGACAAGATATGTGCACAGACCTCTCTCCTGAGGGCCTTCCTCTCCACACCAAGCCTAGGTGTGGGCTCCCTGAGTCTGTAAGGAAGGTAAGTTTTCAGGGATGAGGACTGGGGAGTGATGGTTACAAAGACCTTTGGGATAAAAGTCTGGCTCTCAGACTCACAGTATGAAGAAGGTCAGGCTAAGATGTTTAGGAAAATTGGAATCTTAGGAAAAACTTCCAAATTTATAATTACCACAGATGAGTTACAACGTGGAAAGTTTCTGGAGCTCTTTTACATAATTTTGTAATAGAAAACAAGAAATGTGTTTAAATATCCAAATCACGATGAAGGTACAAGATTTTGAACAGTATGGAACTGTCACAGAAGCAGTTTTTGTTCATTTTATAATGTCTTGCGATAGACAACAAAAGTAAAGAAGGGACTACAGCATTTAAATTTTTTTTTTTTTTTTTTTTTTTTTGGTAACAGGTATCAAACTCAGGACCTTGAGCTTGCCGGACAGGCACTTGTGCCACGGCACTATATCCCCAGCCCCAAGAATGTACTACAAAAATCTACTTTGAGATCTTGCCTTCTGTGTGAAAAGGAAGTTAATCGCTTTGTAAAACAGTGAAAGAAAGTACAGACTAATTAGTTATGTGAGTGTTTGATGAAAGTACCAAATATTGAGGAAAATGTAAGAGAATGGAAGCGTGACTGTAAGGATATTGAACATATTAGGAATAATTATACATGCAAGGGAAACAATCCAAAAAAATGAACACAAGGTGACTCACAGGCAATTTTTCGAAAAGATGTCCAAAACAGAGTAATCCCAAAGTGCAGGTACATTCAGAAGTGTGAAGCCACCTCACTTTTATAGGCTGGGGAGAGATACAGAGATGTGGAAATTCTCAGGCCTTCTACATGCGTGGAGACAGATAAACATAGTGAGAACCGTTTTGGGGAGCTATGTAGCAAGCATTAGTACATTTACAGATGAAAGTCCCTAGCACCCTAAACTTTCAGCTCTAGCCACAAATTTGACAGGGTTCTAAATGTTACTGTTGGATATTACATCTTAACGCTTTGTTTAATCATCACATGGTGCCCCCAAATATGTAGTTTTAAAGAATCATTTAAAAACTTTTTTAAAAATCTCAATATGGTAGCATAAAATAAGCTACATGTCCATTTGTCACCTGTAAAGTTGAAAACGTGGTGAGCCTTTTGAAAATGTTTCTCCGTGGTGTGTGTACGATGATACTATTTTAATAAACTTAGTCTCACATCATAGAGCTCTACGTAGTTTGCTTACATGTCACACTTTGTAGCAAATGTAACAGTAGTGCTGCTGTACGGCCATGTAGTAATGCCTTTCTGACTTCTCAGGAGGAATCATCAACAATATCAAAGTACAGTCACCACAGCAGACTGTGATCAAACATCAGATGGGGAGGGTTGTAAAATGACATTGTGTAAATAATACCTTATTTCCTCACAATCCATTAGAATAATTGTTTTTAAAGTTAACATTTGTTAAGCCTATTTAGTAGCTTGTGTTATGTAATTGTGTGTGATTTACCCTATGCACCATTATAAATTATATTTTTGTATACATAGTATATGTGTGCATAATACCATATGCTATTTGAAAAAAATATACATAGTGTTGGATGGTGTTTTATAACTGTGTATGTGGGTGTTATCTACACACATATCCATGTAATGTAACTGTGTGTTTGCATGCATATATACATACATAAACATAATGGCAGTGTATAAATTGTATGTAATATGAGTATACAATATTTTGAAATGAAAGGGAATTATTTAGTCTTTCTGAGATTGGATAGCTCAGCATATACATTCAGAAGCTACATGTTCCATAGACACTATGTCTGTAAAGACAGGAGGACTCAGAGAGACGTGCATAAGTAGGTAAGACAACACTGGATACCAGAACTTACACCAGAAATATAAACGTAACCTCCAGTATGTTTTACTTAAGAAGCAACTGGAAGATTGCTTAGCATTTAAGTTTCATGGTAAACATAACGTCTCAGGCCAATCAACAGCGCGTGAGTCCATGCACTCCTTTGCAAGCCCAGGGCCTCTCAGAAGCAGGGAGACTGGGATTCCCGGAGCACAATGAGTGCTCCTGAGCGAGTGCAATTTGTCAGACTTCATATAGCGGCAGCAGGATGCGTGCGGGGTCCATCTTGGGACACTGCTTCTGTTCCAGGGCACCAGGAGCCCCAGAGGAGGCTCGAGAAGGGAGTGGAGAGAAGGGACCACTGCCCAAAACCAGGGAGGAGAAATCCTGCTTCCCACAAAACCACTGTTACAGCAAGAGAGCAAAGCTTTAGAGTTTAAAATATGTGGTTAGAATCACAGTTTACCCTCATCCACTGTCTGGGACTTTGTTTTCATTGCCCCAGTCTGTATATTTATTTGCTTAAAAATTAGTCGTAGATATTTGCCATCCGTAGTGAGTGCATTCATCTTGGGGACGCGGCACACACACCTATCACACACCCCCAATTCCGGGTCCCCTTCCTCTCTCCACAGTCTTTCTCCCGCTTTAGGGAGAAATCAGCTTTTATTCTGGTCTTCAAAGTACTTATACGTTGGAGTTTCTCACATAAGAGAAGCCAGGCTATTTATTTCACACTTCAGGGGCTCAGCTCAGCTATGGGGGGAGCTGACTTGGAAGAAGATTGTAGGGTAAAATGGTGTGATTCATGATCATGTCGAACCCCGAGGATGTGGGTCCGAGGTCTGAGGTTGTGGCTGTCTCTTACTAATTCAAGGAATCCACGCTAGTGATTAATGAATCACTTTTAAACATGAACATCAAGACCTGTGCTCAGATGAGGAAGTAACAATTGGAGTGAGTGAAAGTTTGCTACTTACATTATAATGACGTTGTAAGGGAATCTGTGTTTCTTTCTTTCTTTTTTTTTTTTTTTTTTTTTTCGTTCCCGGAATCAAATTCACGACCTTGCTCTTGCCAGGCAGGTGCTGTGCCACTGAGCTATATCCCCTGCCCAGGAATCTGTGTTTCTGAAAGTAAAGAACTTGTTCTTTAGATTTGGTCTTCCCGCCAGAGGCGATGAGACAAGAATCCGGAAATCTGCCCTGCTATCCACGTTGCTGGCTCTGGTAATGTTGCTGAGCGGCCAGGCACAAGGTAGGATTTGAGAGACCTGCAAGACTCCAAAAGTGCAGGGAGATAATGGATCTCTAAGTTCAAGCCACGATGCAGTAGATCTCCTTGGGGTTGGTGATTGATTTAGTCATGAAACATTTACTGAGCACCTCACAATAAACATAACAAACCACCCAAATTTCAAGAAGCTACATTCAAGGAGTTGGAAAAACAACAAAAACAAAATTGCAAAACTTTCCTCTGCTAATTTTAAACTCTAAAAAGAAAGTAGACTATAGATTAACAAATAGTAATCCTGTATGGGAGAGAGAGAGAGAAGGAGGCAGGTATCTGGGTGAGCTTGGACGCTGAGAAGAGTCGGGTGTCTGCTGTTGGAGTGCTCGTAGATGCTGGCTGGGACTCAGGCTCAGTCAACCAAGGAGATGGGCCAAGTCATTCGGACTGCAGCAAGGCTTCAACTCGAAGACAGCTCTACCAGGCAGTTTATCCTCTTGAGTAACGCTGAGTGCTGGGGTGGAATGCTAAGCAGCTGCGTAATTTGACCTATGGATGGGGTCTGTAATGGAGCAAAACCACAGAAGACTCTGAATCAGGCGTAGAATACAAACTTAGGAGATTGGGCAGAAGCCAAAGGATAAGCAGAGGTCAGTCTGCCATCTCGCCTGTCATTTTCTAACACTCTGAGGGTTAAACCGAATACTCCAACTTCATTCCTTGATCTCTTAAGAACAATGACGCAAGTGCTCTAACGAAATGAAGTCAGGATGATGCCTGGGGTCAGGCTGTCCCCAGCAGAGGGAAGAGCCTGTGCAAAGGCCCTGAGGCAGGATTCTGTGGGCCGTGTTCCAGGTCCAGAAGTCTGGAGATGTGCGGCTCAATGGATTTAACCAAGGCATTAGTTTGCAAAGTACGTGTCATGACCCATCCCCAAAATACTGTGACCTTGTCACAATTCCTTTTCCATTTATCCCCAAGTACCACCAATTATATGTGATTGCTTAGACATGTGCACTGAGACTGTGTCCTCTAGCTCCTGCAATGAGAAGGCAGGAAGCTCCTGGCTCCTCGTGGAAGGGAGCTCAGTTATTTCCATGTCTTGTGGTCCAAACAGCACTCACAACCACGCTTCCCAGTGACCAAAGCCCTTCCTTGTGATTCTCCTCCATGGGAATTCCTTGCGATTCTCCTCCATGTGATCTTGGCTCCAGGCTGTGCAAAAATATTGCAGCCCTTAATCGTTCTATACACTGAGGATGGGGTTGGACATTAGCCTACCTTTTTGGGATGACAACTGAGAAATGTTTGATGAAAATCTAAAAAGATACAGGTCCTTCCATGCGGAAATTCACTTTAAGAATATCATAAATGACACTGGGAAAATAATTAGATATAGGACAGCAGTCAAATGCTGAAAGTGAACTCCACTACCATGCACATGCAATTAGATAAGGGTGCTTCACATGTTGTAACTGATGTTCATAAATACAGAGCTCCATGAGTATATCGTGCACAAAATCTCAGCAAGCGTGTTAAATGCGTTAAAAAGAGGTTTATGGATTAAAGATGCATAACATGCCATAAATAACCATGGGTAGGAGAGTGAGTAAATAATGATTTTATCGTGGACTGAATGTGCCCCACAACCCATGCACTGAAGCTTGGCGGCCAGTGTGATTGTATTAACAGGGGCACCCTGAGAGGGTGACTAAGTCGTGAGGGTGGGCCCCCTAATGAGTGAGAGCAGCGGCCTCATAATGGGATGGGAGACGTGAGCTCATCCCTTCAGTCCCTCCAGCCATGCGAGGATGGGATTATCTTCCGCAAAAGGTAACCCCAGGGCTGGGGGATGATGAAAAGGCAGGCCTTCAAGTTGCCTCTGCAGCGCACACAGCATCCAGACTCCATGCAGGGTGTGGAGAAAGACCCAACAGACGCCCACCTGCAGGGTCTTGAGGAGGGCGCCCACCTCCAAAACTGCAAAATGAATATCCTCTGTGCAGGAATTACCAAGCGATGGACGGGTGAGGGAGCAGAGGGAAAGGCGTGTGCAGAGCTCAGAGGTGCTGGGCATGCGCACTGACTCCCCGTGCGGAGCATGGCCGCGCTGCTCTGCCAGTGTGGACTGACGAAATCCGAAATAAAAAACCGTTACCCAGAGCGTGATATTTTGTTACAGAACAACGAGCACACATGCACGCATGTTTTCATATTTTATTTCCACCGTCAACACATATTTAGTTGTTCAAATAGAATTATAAGATTTTAATGTGAAAGTACGGGCTAGTTTAGTTAAAATATTGTTCTTCCTGTGAATTTCTAAAGTTTGCTTCTGTCTGAGTTAGAATTAGAACTTGAGCATTATAAGCCAAACCAAGATGTACTTTATGCATTGTGGGCCTCTACTTGTTTATGAAGCTACAACCTGGGGCCAGCATGTCTTGGTCAGTCTCTTTGAGTCTCAAGGGTCTATGATCACCACCCACCCATCACTCGAGGCGTCCCCTCAAGCAGTGAAACAACCTCTTCTTTCCCTGCTGGTGGAGGGCATTGCTGTGTGTGCCTGGGAGCCACTTCTAAGTGTGTGTTTACTAAGAAAAATGAAATACAACAAAATGGGCACTTTGCTCGCCAGACTTCTTTCAGCCAGCGTCTGCCGTGAGCCAGCTCCATGCTAGGCCAGGAGTCCCTCGAGGCTGCTGACTCACAGTTTTCAGTGGCGGGGTCTGCATTTTACAAGCTGGGCTCTGCATTAAATCTTTGATAGTAGTGCAGGCTCCGTAACATAAGCCCCGGTGTTTTAACCTCATAGGTATGGAAGGACTGTCCTTCCAGCCAGGAAGGACAGTCAGTTCACGGCCGCAGACGGCTTCTTGAAGCACTTGCTGAGGTTCTAGCATTCATTCTCGACTGGCGTCTCCACCTTCACACTGCAAGTTCACAGTGTGGATTTTATAAAGTAGCTAATGCGATCTATTTAGACTAAAATTTGGAAACTTGGCTCTATTTTCATTTCATCCAAATTTTAAATATTTTGATTCTACTTTGCATCCCTCTTCCTATAATGAATTTTGAACTTTAGGAGAAAAACAACCCTGAAAACCTCCATAAATATTTTCTGTTTAATAGCTACATTTGGTAAATATATTTAAATTTTGTACATTTGAAAATGCTTTTATATTTTTAATAATTGCAATGATTACTTTCCATAAAACACATATTATGCAAACATCTTGATAAAAATAATAATTTATAAGTTTGCTACAGTGGCAGGAGAAAAATAAACTATATGAAGAAAACATAAAGTTATAAACTATGTATATGCTTGTTATTTCCCAAACAACTCCAGCACATCGTGGACAGGTGTGGGCAGTAATGCTATACGCGGACAGCTATTAATATTTTAGTAATGCTGGGTCTCATACATCTATATCTGCACATAGATTTAGTTTGCTATTATCCAGTGCTTTTTATTTATCCCTTCCTGAGACTGGTTAATATTATGAAATATTTTAGCTCTCTGAGATGTGGACCATCCGGTGTGAACCTCAGGTAGGAGTGGGGTAATTAGGGCATGCTGAGACGTCTCCCCACCACTGGTGCTGGCCACATACAGAGGACTCAAGTGAGGAGGAAATGAGGTGTTGGGGTGTTTCAGGGCAGAGAGAAAACAGAGGAAATAGCATAAAATCTACCCACAACATGGCACTGCTAGGGGACAATACAAGAAGGGTGTAGAAGAAGACATGGGTATGCCTGGCCTATGCAGGCAATAAGAATTCAGATTTTATCTGGAAGGCACTGACGATAGAGTCTAAGGCAGGAGCGTGACACATTCCTGTGTACTTTTTCGTGTTTGTACCTGCGCTTAGCGTGCTTTACAAGCAGACACAGGTGCCCAGCGAGGCAGGTGTGAAGTCAAGAGGGAAGAGAGCAAGTGAAAAAGTGGAGATAAAATTTAAAAGACTCAAAAACTGACAGGCCAGGTCAGTGGTCCCCAAAAGTTTTGGTGCCAATGACCAGTTTTGCGGAAGATAATTTCCACAAGGATTGGAGGAGGCGGAGTTTAAAGGAACCGCCAGCACCCCAGCTGGACCCCTCCCCGCCCTGCTTCACTGCTCACTGTGGGGCTCGAGCTCCTCTGAGAATCTGAGCGCCTCTCTTCCCGCTGTGTGGCGGGGCTCCTAGCAGGCCACGGATGGGTACCAGCGTGTGGCCCATGGGGACGGGGGGCCCAGGGCTGGGGTATGTGGAAGGGCAGGCCTTCAGGACCAGCTGCTCTTTCCTGTCCCCTGATTATAAGCATCATTTTAGTTTTCAGCATCTGGCTTCCCGTGTTCCTAAGATATCTTATGAGTTTGACTTTCACTCCTGGGAAGCTAATATTTTAAGAAGTTAAAGAGTACCATTCTGAAGCATGAATCTATGTTGTAAAATAATTAATGGTGTGTTTACTTTAGGAAGAGACTCATAAATATTCTGTTTGCCCAAATATGTCAAGAGGCTAGCACAGTTTCAATATTTGCAAGATGGCCTATTAAATAAGCAAACTCTGGTGTTCTTTAGATGGAAAAAGTCTGCTTATATATAGGCTGCACACAAAGGTACTACATAAAGAACCAATTAGTGACTGAGATAATGAATATTTAAATTGACTGAATAGCTTTAATTTATGTTTCAATAGCCAGATATAGTCATTATTTACCACATTAAACAATGCAAATCTCCAGAAAGGCGTGAACAGCCATATCAATAAGTGAGGGACACATGCCAAAATCCTTGTTAATTTGTTCTTGCAAAAGGAATACACCCAGGATAGTAATTACGAGGGCAAACCTATCTGACAGGATAATTCACTGTCTTTATTGTTGAACCATTTCTTCCTTTTTCTAGACAAATCAAGCAGGCTCTAATTGTGAGCCTTCTAGGAATCATTACCCTTGCATATTATAAGGTTTTGACATTAACATTAATTTGCAAACCTGTGCTGGGTGGGATACTACATTTTATTTTCCATTTTGCTGGAAAGAGAGTACTGTAGCCCTTGATTTAAAACTGTGTTTCTTCCTACCAGACTGAGCATCTCCAAATCTGTTCTCAGGTAGCCGCAAGCTTTTGTTAATATAAATAAAGGAGAAAATTGTTCTTATTTCACTAGGATTTCTCATTCTGTCCTCCACACTGCAATTGACCACCTTTGAATTTGTGGTTGGATTTGCTGCTGCTGACACTCGTTCAATAACTGGGAGAGACGAGTGCATGAGAATAAGTTACATCCTTTCAAGGAGGATGTACAATTTTCACACCAGGAAAGACTTTTTATCCCAGAAAGTACACTCTTAGACCCAAAAAATCCATGGTGTTTAAGGACCAGGGTTTTTGGAATTAAATCCAAATTCCTACAGCAGAGTTTTGTTGTAATCATTCATCCTAAACAAATGTCCCTGTTTATACTCGTTTGCTCGTCCCTTGGACTGGTTGAGTCTACTTTGTCTTCACTACGGTCTGCAGCCTTTTCTTGTGAGCATTTTGGATGCAGCTGCCCAGCACTCCTGGCCTCCGCCAAGTCCAGGGGGAGCTCAGAGTCGATCTTAGCAAACTTCTGGAGAAACATCCTGCTTTTCTTCCCATCGTCTCAAATCATATTATAATTTTTAGCAATCTGCCTGCGATGCCTGTGTCTGCTTGTGGATTACTCTGCGTTGATCATCCTTCGAATTTCTGAGTAATAGGTTGTTGTTTCCAGAAAATTTAGGAAGCTTCCCCCCATTATCTTTTCAATGTCTTTGTGCTGCTGCATCCTCTGCTCTCCCCATTACGAGTACCTTGGTATGCTGTGTGTGAGCCCCGATTTCTCTGAGGTTCCTCTTCCTTATTGCTTATTCTCTACCACCTGCCATAATTTCTACTGATCTCGCTCTATGTTCGTTTGTTTGCCTCTCTTCCTAAGATACCATTTAGACTCACTAGTAAATACTTAAATTGCATTTATTGCTCTCTTCAACTCTGTAGTTGTTTTGCACTTGTTTCTGTCAGTGATTTTCTCCATGATACTCCTTGTTTGAGGCAATACTATAACTGTGCACCTTTACTTCTTCACCATCTCTTTCTTGAATTATTTGAACATCTTTTAACACTGTTTTAATGTTTAACTTTGCTTTGTTTCTAGCAAATGCAGCACCAAGTTTGCCTTGCCAGCCAGGGGTCCCCACTCCCGGTGACACGGCCGAGCGCTGGTTTGTCGGTTCGGTATCAGGCTGCACAGCAAGAGGGGAGCGGGGCGGCAACAGGCCTCCTGCTCTCCATCACTTCCTGGCCTTCATCCTCTATAAGGTTAGAGTCAGCGTCACATTCTCACATGAGCACAGACCTCCTGTGAGCCCCACACGTGAGCTTGTAGCTGTGTTCCTCATGAGAATCCACTGTCACAGGAGCAGAAGTAAACTGCACAGTAGATGTCCCGTGCTGGAATCAGCTGGAAGCCCCTCCAACCCTCCCTGTCTTCCTGCCTTGAAATCTGTCTCTGGTGCTGGAAAGGAGGGGCTGCTCTTCCGAGCAATGGATTCCAGGCATTTTCCCAGGGAATGGGGCATGCTTTTCTGCTTCTTTCATGCCTTGAAGTATTGCCCTTGTTTGGAATTGGACATGCTAGTAAAATGCAACAACTCTGAGAACAAGTCATTTCTGGCTGTGGGATAAAGCTTGTTATTTCAGTTTGCTCCTTCTTCTTTGCTTCTGTTTTCACTGAGTGCTGCATTATTCTGACGCCATCTATCCCATCTGCTCTGTGCAGTGTGAGCCCTTGGTGTGGCTCAGAGGTGCAGCCTGGAGCTCGACTCAGAGGCCCCAGAACGATGTGGGGTGAGCGTGGTTTCTGCCACCCCCAGTTCTGAAGGCCCACCTTCAGTCGGTTCATCTTCTTGTAAGAATAATCCCTCTAAAGCGCTCTTCTTTTAAAACAATGCTTTCTACGTTAGCAGCCTATTCTTACCATGCGCCGGGAGGCCTCCCCTCAGCTCTCACACCCGGTCCACCCTGCATGGAGCCGGCACACACTCTGTCTTGGGCGTTCATCCTCCCCACAACCCCTTTCTCTGTGATCTCCACTGTTCTTCGGAATGTGCTCACGTAGACTCAAACCCGAGCTGTAAGAGAGACGGAGACATCCTTTTCATTTCATGCTTCTCCACTCACACGAGGTCTGTGCGCCACAGGTGCGGACTGGAGCTGAGGAGTCGGGGAGCTCCTCTGAGTGACAAGCCCACTCTGGAGCTGAGTGCTGTGCATGGCTGCGGCAGCCTAGGGTCCTCTCAGCTTGCCCCTTGTGTGGACTTGCTTGTTCATGGGCTGAGGAGAAGGTGCTTAGGGCCCCGGGAGTCCATGACAGCATGTCAAAGGACACGCCTTGAGCCTGCCCAGCCAGTGCAGAAGGAGATCTTCAGCTCCAGATCACTCCATGAAGTGTTAGCTTTAGACTCTTGCAGCTGCAGACAGGATGCAAGATGCTCACTTTCTGTTCCTCTTGGGAGGAGAGGATCCAGCCTGGGTTGGGTGACAAGAGGACACCTGTGTTCCCGAAGCTGAGGCGCCGACTCCAGCCAGAGCAGGATGGGAGAGGGGGGGTTCCTGCTGCAAATTCCAGTGACTCCTGTGCACTGATCATCACTGTAGACACCCTCTAAAAGGCGTTCCTTTGTTTGTTAAATAATTCTTCCCAGATTATTTAAAATTTTAAAATTCATTTTCACCATACTTTCTGGGTAGGTGTCAGCAGAATCCTTCATCCTGTCAGGCTGAAAGTCAATTTCATGAGATCATTTCCTGATATGACACCCCATGCCAAAAGCACCGAAGTACAAATAACTAAATAAATTAGATCTCATTAAGTTAAAGATTTCTGTGCTGCAATGGACATTATCGAGAAAGTAAAAATATGATCTCCACAGTTGTACATTATATGCCTAATAAGGTTTTGGTAACCGCAATTTATAATAAGCACTTTCAAGCTAACAACAGGAAGGCCAAACAACCCAACTGAAAAACAAGCAAATGCCTTTAATAGACATATCGCTAAAGAAGATAGATCAGTAGCCAACATTTAGGAGACAGACAAACTCATTAGGCATTAAGAGAATGAAAATCAGAACCACCATGAAATACTACTTCATATAATATAGGTCTTGGGGCTGGGGATTTAGCTCAGCGGCAAAGCGCTTGCCTGGCAAGCGCAAGGTCGTGAGTTCGGTTCCAGGTACTGGAGAAAAACCAAAAAAAAAAAAAAAAAAAAAATTTAATATAGGTCTTTTCTAAACAAACAAAGGGACACAGCCACAGGCAGTGAAGGATGTGGAGAAATTGGAACTAATACATTGCTATTGAGAATATAAAACGATGTCACAAAACTGAATACAGTACACCATGGGATCCACCAATTCCTTGTCTTGATATATCAGATAATTGAACACAGGTGTTCAAGCAAAAATATACCCATGAATATTTATAGGATCATTATCCACATAACTATAAAGTAAAAACAACCCAAATGCCCTTCATCTTATGAAAGAAGTGTATCCATGACATGTGGTATTTTTAAACAGGGGTATGATGTTAAATCACACTAGAAAAGAATGAAGTACTCATACTGGTATAACAAGAGCGAACCTTAAAACATCGTGCTGAGCAAAAGAAGTCAGGCAAGAAAGGGACACATATGATTTTGACCCTATTTATATAAAAAGTCAGGAACTGACAAATCAATAGAAATAGAAATTAGAATAGTGGCTGTCAGGTTCAGAGACAGGGTCTAGGGAATGCTAGGGTTTCTTCTTAGAGAGAATAAATTGTTCTGATAGTAGATAGTAGTAGTGTTTGCAAACATTGTAAACAGGCAGAAAACCACTTTAAAGTGGTGATGTTGATGATTTCATGGTACAGACATTTAACCTGAAAGAAAGAGAGAGAAAACCCAAAGCTCTCAGTCCTGGTTCAGTGCCTGTACAATAAATTTATGAACTGTACAAGAGTCAAAATAATGAAGCATCAACAGAGTCACTGAGAAGATTCTCACCAAGAAACTAGGATAATGGAATATTTTTTAAACAGAAAAGTCATTATAAAGAAAAATATGATTAGCATTTTTCCTCTCTATTAAGTACACTTTTATGCAAGTGAAAAAACAAACTACAATATATTAAGTACAATTTACAAAGCCTTGAAAAAAAATAAAGAATGAGCAAGAACTTAGGAAAAATACCAAAATATTTAATAAACACATGAAATATGCATATTCTCATCAGTTGCTGGGAAAATGCAAATTATATGTGAAAAACAAAGATAAGACTACAGTGAAGATAAAATGACCAGCAACATTTTATTTTCTTGGATGATAGTGATCTGAGAAGGAAGATCAATCTCAGCTTATAACAAAAGCAACCAGACTAACTTCAAAGTCAGGAGTTATTTCCCTGACCTTCCAGAGGGCTGGGGACCCCGGGCAGATGCGAGGGAGGTCGAACACCTGCGGGCAGGAAGGAGTGAGAAGGTGAGACGAGGTGCCATCAGGACAGAAGCAGATAGACCCCAACGGTGTGGTTCCCACAGGCAGAACAACTGCGGCGCCCCAGAGACCAAGTGTGGCTGGCAGAGTGAAACTCCTGACTGCTGCAGAAATCGAGGAGGATCCATCATCTTGAAAACTGTTTGTTCTCCAGAGATCCCACAGCGAGCTCCTAAGTGACTGCTGAGACTCTCAGAAAGTGGCGTTCTATGCAGACCAGGCAGGGTAGCCTGGCAGCCTGTGAGCTGTGTGAGAACTCGCCCTGCCCGGCCTCCTTGTCTCCGTGGTTGCAATGCTCAGTGTCCTCACCCCCAGGGGCCGGCTCCAATGCGCAGAGCCTTTGGGAAGTCATCGCAGGCGGCCACCTGAGTGGATTCATGTCTGTGTTGCTCAGATTCCCCAAGTTGAGGGAGGACAGACTTATCTCGGCTCAAGGGTTCCGAGGCTCCAGGCCGTGGACAGCGGGATGAGGGGCAGGAGGATGCGGAGAGCAGAGCTGCTCAGCTCCGGGCAGTGGGGCAGCAACCGCACACCCGCTGTGGTATCAGGCAGGCCGATGCAGCCGTGTCTCCAGGAGTCTCAGACCAGCCCGGTCCACAGTTAAGACGTACTGGTGCCGTGTAATTACCGAAGGGGCCCGAGGGAGCTGGACTTCCGCAGTCCAGCACAGAGCAGGAAGGTGCGGCCTGGGAGGAGCTGGGACGACGGGTCCTGACCAGGCGCTGGGCCTTGCGGGATGAACTCGAGCCTTTCCGGCTGCACAGCAACAGAAAGCAAAACAAACGTCTACTGTGGCGAGCCAGTCAGTGCACTGTACTGTGATTTAGCAGGGCAAACTCTAAGCCGCTCTGCCTTGATCCGCGGGGGAAGGGACGGAACGCTGCCACCCACAAGAAAGTCCGAGACCCCTGAGGCTGGAGCCAGGGAAACAGGAATGGAAAACCATGCGTCCGCCACCTTTCCACACTGCACAAGCACCAGAGATTGTCAACTTATAAGACAAAATAGTTATTTTGGGGTTAGAGCTTTACCTGTTGCAGCCCATGACCAGGCAGGTTTATTGCTTCTATGCTTCTAGGTCTCAGGGGAAAATTGTGTGTGTGTGTGTGTGTGTGTGTGTGTGTGTGTGTGTACATCACTGTGGAAGCAAACCACCGACCTCTAAAGATGAAAGGGCTGGAACCCCTGCCCCTACACCTCCAGTGACCTATGGATGGCCCACAGGTCCCGCTTTATAAGGTTTCCACGACCTCCCAATATTGTCAGGCTGGTGGCCATGCCTTTACCACGTCGGGCTTCGCAGGATGTCCCAGATTCAATCTATGTCGAAAACGAAGCAGGAATGTCACCCAGCCCACCAGTAAATACAGCAAGGGGAGAAACAGGAACTGTAAGGCACATTTCTGCAACCAAGACGGAGCAAGATAGTGTATAAGGCTGAGATGAAACAGCACAAGCTGGTTATAACTGAAACTCCAGAGCAGGAGGAGAGAGCAAGCAAGAATGCTTTAAAAACTAGTTGTCAGTGGTTTCTCTTGCTGTGCAAAACCTTTTTAATAAGATGAGATCCCGGTTGTTGATTCTTTGTGATAGCTCCTGTGCACTCAGGGTTTTATTCATGAAACCTTTGCATACACCAATGTCTTTAAGAGTTTTACCTATTCTAACTTCCAGCAGATCTAATGTTTCTGTTTCAGTATTAAATTTTCTCCATTTCAAATTTAATTTAGCGCATGATGAACAACATAGGAAAATTTTAATCTTCAGCAAGCACAGAGCCAGTTTTTGCAGCACCGTTTATCAGAGGGTATCTTTTTTTCCAGTAAATGTTTGGCACCTTTGTCAAAGATAATGTAGCTGAGTATGTCTGGAGTTATTTCTGCATCTTCTGATCTGTTCCATTGATCTTTGGGTCTGTTTTCTTGTGAGTACCATGCTGATTTTATCACAGCAGCTTTATAGTATAATTTCAAGTGGGGGATTGTTATGCTCCCTACCTTGCTTTTGTTGCCCAGTATTTCCTTTGCTATTTTAGGTCCTTCCGGTTCCAAATAAATTCTAGGATTGTGAAGAGAACCTACAGTGTGGGGAAAAAAGTTTGGCAGCTGTTCATTGGACAAAGAATTACCATCAGAAACATATAAAGAACTCAAGAAAGTCAGACATACCAAATTTAAAGACCCAATCCAAAAATAGGCATCTGAGATGAATATATACTTTGCAGATGAAGGAATACCAACAGCAAAGAAATGCATGAAAAAATATTAAACATTGCTGGTCATTTCAGAAGTGTGAATTAAAACAACATTGAGATTACATCTCACCCCTGCAAGAATGGCTACCATCAAGAAATCAAGCAATAACAAATGCTGGTGGGGCTGTGGGGAGAAAGAACACTTCTCCACTGTTGATTGGAGTGTAGCCTGATGCAACCACTTTGGAAATCAGTGTGGAGATTCTTCAAAAATCTAGACTTGGAGGTCTCATTTGATCCACTTATTCCACTTCTAGTTATCTTCCCAGAATAGTCAAAAACTTGGTACCACAGCAATATATGTCATCCATGTTTATAGCAACAAAACTTGTAATCATTAAATCTTGGAAACAACTCAAATGCCCATTACCTGAGGAATGCCTAAAAAAATGTGGTCTTTTTATACAATGGAGTACTACTCAACCACAAAGAAAGATAAACTGGAGGCTTTTATCGGAAAATGGATGCAACTTGAGATCATGCTCATAAGTGAAATAAACCAGATGCACATGTGCAAGCATTGTATTTTCTCCATAGTGTAAGAAGCTGAAAGAGTAAACAAGATCCAAAATGTACAATACATATTGTAAAATTGGAAGAAACTGTTCAAAAGGACAGAGAAACTGGGATAGGTGCAAGGAGAAAAGAAGGAAGGAAAATGTAAAAAATATATATACAAAAGAGTTAAAATAGTTATACTACTAATTTCTCAGTGGGTTTTTTTTTTTTTTTTTGGTACCAGGAATCGAACTCAGGACCTTGCACTTGCCAGGCAGGCACTT
>NW_004955456.1:1710618-1756492 GCF_000276665.1 Chinchilla lanigera | reverse complement strand
CAGATAATAATAATAATAATAATAATAATAATAATAATAATAGTCCAGACTAAAATGAAGTTTAATTAAACAACATAATGAAATCATTAAACTACTAAAAACATAAATAATTGCCTGTAAAGGAAAACATTATGATAGGTTGATATATAGAAACCAAAATAAAAAGACTGACAGAAACACCTAAATGAAGTTTAACATGTACGCACTGTGGTGGCTTGATAAATTAAAATACACGTCAGGAAAGTGAAATACTGCAATGTATATATTTTGCAATAGTTAACATTCTTCACTAATCATCAAATAAGAATGTCTGGTCTTATGTAAGAAAGAACGGTTACAGAAAGATTACACTCAAGGTGGAAACACAGAGAATGTACACTATGGTACAATAAATGGAAGATAATTATCTTAGGAACTACAACATCTTTTCCCAGTAAAATTGTGCAAATTAAAAGTCATGACAAAAGTTATTGTTGGTATGAAAAAGAAATAGATATGTATGACAAATAATGTAGTTTAGAATGTAAATTGCTTAATGTTTTAAGAAGCCATATCTGCAATTTACATCAAGCACTTTGAATATACATTTAGTACTTCAACTATAAAATTTATCTTCCAATAATTTAAGCTAAACACAGTCAATCTGAAACTTCAGCAATATTTATATGCAGCATATCACTGTATATTACTGTGAGCAACCGTCTAATATATGGAATTAATTAAGGTTGCACCTACTTTTTAAATATCTCATCATTTTTCACAGATCTATTAAACGAGGCAAGTAACATTTTAACTTCATTTTTAAATTTGCAGAATCGTCTTTTCCAGCAGATGGTTTATCCTAGGAAATTCCATGTTCACACTGCGCTTTGCTTTTATGAGTTCCAGCTGTTAACGGATAATATTTTACTGCTGAATCTATCATGTGTGATATAATTGCTCATTATGTGCCTTAAAGCACTAGCAATGTAGTTATTTTCAACTTGGAACAAATTAAAATCTTATCAGCATTTTAAAAATCTACAGTTCTCTTCCCTTGGTTAATTATATTAAACTTGTATTTTTTGTGTGTATATTTGTTTCCTTGTCAAGAATAAGAATTCAAGCTGATTAATCTTTTCTTCCCAGCCTATACCTTGCAGGTGTGCTAACAGATTCACTTCTGAGAAAAAGTTCTCTCATGCTTGTTTTGCAAGATGAGAAGCCTTTAAATTCTTCTATTCAGCCATGATAGGAACACCCGAAAATATAAGATTCTTTTGTATTTTATGAAAAAATACAGCAAAATTTCATAATCAAATAATAAGAGAGTAGCAGTAGTTATTAAGCAGTGTATCATTATCTCCAAAGTAGTTACTCAGAGTGCAGCACGTAAACCAAAAAGATTCTTACAAAAAATAAACAGATAACACAAATCTTTCCTTTCAGGGAATTAAGATAAGCCCAGTAGTCCAAATGAAACTGCTTTTGTATCCCACCTTCCCGCCTCTGGTGATACCAGTGGTTATCTGTCCATCTTCTATGAGTGCTGAATGTCTGCTCTACTGAGTGGGAAGCTCCCTTGACTGACGCTTCCTTTGGTGACAAATCACGGGACCAGGGAGTGGTGGTCTAATTTGTGCACTTTATGTGGCTTCTAGCATGGAAAGTTGCTTCTGCGTAGCACAGGTAGTTAAAGATTTTGAATCTGTATCTCAGTAGTCGCTACTGTGTCATCCCTCATTCTCTGATAAGCTGGATCAGTGTTGTCTTTTAAATTAAATAGGAATTGGCCTAAACCTTCCTCCCTCGCTGAACTGCAAGCTTAGTAAACAACTGCAATGCACAGTACGTTCCTGTCACAGATACCTGAGTCCAGTGCAGTCAAAGCTGCCATATCGTCAGATCATGACTAAGTAAGGCCATGGCCAAACTGTCACCGTTAAAGTATTTCTGTGTTTTTTCCTATCCATACTCTTCCCCGCCCCTACTGCTAAGGGATCTCTCTGACCTTTACCAATTCTGCTTCCTGTTCCTGAATCACTCCTTCTTCAAATAAAGTCTGCTAAAGCAAAGTTGCTAAACTTTTTCTTCTATCATCTGTTTAAGTAATAACAATTTTAAAAAATGAACTCAATTCTCTCCCTGAGAGAAAGGGAAGATGTATTGAGTTGAGGCAATCCGTGATGCCCTTCTGATGGGCAAGTGCTCTGGTCTCTCTGCCTTCCTTATTTCCAACCTCTTGTTCCTCTTTCTTTGACTGGAGTTAGTTACCTTTAATCAAATCTGTATTGCAGACACAAAGCACCTTTGAATATAATTTTTTGTATTCATTAAAGGTAGGCTGAAATAATATCTTTCTTCCTTCAGAGTTTTATCTTTTCTAAAGTATCAGATCACTGGAATCATCTATAGTCTTTCAGAATTATCTTTCATTTAGCACTGTCAATTAAGTTACATCCATGTTTTATGGTTTGATAGTTTTTTAAACTGTTAAATAATATTTAATTGTATTATACACATACTAATTATATACGTACAATTGGTATAGTAGAGTATGCTAATATATTCAGTATGTAAAGGACACCTTCCAAATCTGTTCAGCATCCACAAACCTGCTATAACTTTTTGTGCATTTTTTTTTCTTTCGAGTGGAGGTGCTTTCAACTCTTTGGTAAACACTAGGACGGTGATTGAAAGGTTGCATGGTAAGGCTATGTTTAGTTTTATAAGCCGCTGCTGATGTGGCTGTGCATTTTACACTCCCGCGAGCAGTGAGCCGCCGTGGGTCCTGCTGCCCTGCATCCTGGACAGCACTTGGTGCTCTCTGTGTTTTTTTTTTTTTTTTAATTTAACCATTTTAATAAGTGTGCAGTGACATATCACATTTCTTACAATTCGGAATTTCTTAAAAACTTAAGGTGTTGGTTATTTTTGTACACTTAACCTCCATTCCTTTTTGCTGTGTTATTCTGTCAGACCTTTGGTACGCTTACGAATTTGGTGGTCTTCTTGCTGATGAATGGTAACCCTTCATTGGGCACAGCAATCACTTACCAAATGTGTGCTTCCTGAACATATGCAATCAGCCGACTCTAAACTCTCGTGTTGCATTTGTTTTTAAAGAACATTTTTATTAGATATAAAATTAATCAACTATTGCATCACACATATTCCAAGTACTTCAAAATACCCACTTATCTCCTTTACATAGTTTCTGATCAGAAGCCTAGGTTATCCTTTGAATAACTCATTTTTTATGTCTTCAACACTTCTCCTTTCTAAGGAATTAGGTTAAGTGGTTTTCCTTGAGCTTCTTCAGGCTCTGTATTTACATTATTTGTGAAAATTAGAATGCTGTTTATTTAACTATATGATTTCTCTCTCATTCTATTTTAGAATACCACTCACACATGTGCTCCCTGTTGGACGAAGACAGATACAGAAAGGAGGCTCTGGATTTTATTTTCCAATTTATTTTTCAATTTACAGAGTTTCTATTTCTACAAATACTTGGATCTTTTCTTAGTGTACAAGCCACTGCTAACTGCATCTACTGACATTATTATTCTAAGCACTGATTTTTGTCTATATATGGGCTATAGCCCTGGGTTTTTTTTTGTATTTTTATTGGTGCACGTCTGCTCTATATAATGATTACAGTCATTGTGGGGAGCTGAGGCATGCACAGAACACATCTTAATTCTTCTTAAAAATCTCTTTCCTCTCTTGTCCCTTCCTCTCCTTCCCCCTCCCTTTGTACATGTTTATAGTACATAATGATCACCTTTTTTATGTACACAAAACATCACAATTCCCTCTCTAAAATATCTCATTTTCCTCCCTTCACTCCATCTCTTGGTTACCTTGTCACACGCAGAAGATCTATCTCATTGTTTCCTGTTGTCTATCTTTTATTTTTATTGGTTCTAGATCTTGTGATGTTGCATTATTGAATATCTAGATTTTACTGGCTATCATCAGATAATGTGTTACCGTCTGTGGCTACTAGTTTCGTTAAGTATCAAGACATTTTGTTCGTTGTTTTTCTGTTTTCTCCTTAAACTTTGTTATGTTAACCCAGAGTACTCATTAATCTAGGGCTGGAATAAATGCTGCTCCTAGCCATGCGCTGCCTGTGGAGTCTACTCAATTCCGGGCGTTTGGTTGGGTTCAGCACCCTGGTCAGCGCCCATGCGCTTCCGCAGTGAGGTCTGGGACTTAATCTATAGCTCCTGCATGCCCGTTCCATGCTGAGCTTCAGTGCACCTCCACCTGCGCAGACTAGACTTATCCGTTCAAGGAAAGATTTATTCAGGTTCCTGGCTCCGTTTTCTTTCCTTTATTTTATTTAGTTCTTAAAGACAAATTTCTCTTCTACTACAAATTTTAGTTCCTGATCCTTCTGTAAATTTTGATGTTTGTTTCCTCCATCCAGGGCACAGACCTGGTTATTCTGGGATTCTTCCCCTCACTCTGTGATTCTACTGCTGATCCCATACAGCAACCTGGTCAGAAAGAGAGGCTCTCCTTGGTTCCTTCTCTTTTCCCCGAGAAGAAAGGAAATTGTTTCATGTATTTTATCCAGTTGCCTGCCATCCGACATCCCACACTTCCTGTCTTCTTTCTCACGAAAGGGTAGCTCCTGTCCGCGTCGCTGCACCAGGTCCTGTCACTCCTTGCTTACACTTTCTGCCAACTACTCGTGGGCTCTTCCTTTGCTATTATTGGTCAGTCAAAACGCATAACATAGTGCTAGCTGGGGCTAGGCCGCCCACCATTGTATGAGAAATGGCTGAGCAAGATTTTATTAACATAAATATTTTAATTTAATATAGCTGAACCTAAAGTAATATCTTGGTTAATGCACACAATCATGTATCATCATTTAATTTGAATGTGTTAAATAGGAATATAAATTAGAATATATTTAAGGAAATTTATTATTAAAAATCTAGTCTGATTAACTCTTAAATGATCACCATGACATACATACTTTACTCTTTAGGACTAATATAAATTGGTGCCACTTGAATTTCTTTGTGGACACAAAAACACTTAATATTTCTAAGCTGTATTTTAAAAAATTTGAATATGTTTATTATTCTGTTACTCGTATTACATATAGGGTAAACCTTGGGAGCTAACATAGAGTCAATGTCAATTTATCTTTCTCTTTGTACTTACTTTTTAAAATTATTTTTATATAACTTTAAACCTTTGATGACTGCAAAGTTAAATGAGCAATTCATGAAGGATCGTAGATCCTCTGCCTGAAGAGCATGCTTCAGTTATTCTTTATCGTGGTTTCACTGGTCACAAATGCTTCACTCAGTTATGACTTTGGTGGACATCTTCACCAGGGGTAGAGCTCTGGGTGGTTCTTTGCTTTATTTCAGAATTACAGAGATATCAGTGAAGCACGGATTGACTTTCACTGTCCTTTGAGAAATTGTGAATTTTCATATTTTCCCTTTTTTTATTCCACTTTTTCTGTGTTTTTTACATTTCTATTTCACATTTTAAGAATTTTCACAAGTTTTACTATGCTGTTTCTAAATGTGCTTTCTATGTATTTATGTGCATACATATGTATGTATGTATGCATGTAATTTTGATTTGTGAAGCCTCCTAAAATCTTGGAGTGATACCTTTGGCTTTGGTAAAATTTTATCCTTGTTTCTCAGCATGATTCTCAATAAGATCCACTTCTCTTCCTAAAATTCTAGTGTGGGACTACCAGCCATAGTTTTTATGTTTTAATGACCTTCATACTATCTTTATTTTTCTTTATTGTGGTATTTTTTTTCTGTTTCCCTCTCTGTACGTTAATCTGGATATTTTATTTGATTTAAATTACATTTTACTCTTTATTGTTTAGTGTTCTCAAAAATACTCCAGTTTCCTAAATTTCCATCACTATATTTTTAGCTCTAGAAGTTTTATCTTCCTTCCTTCCTTCTTTCCTTCTGTCTTTCCTTCCTTCCTTCTTTCCTTCACTCCTTTCTTCCTTCCTTTTTTCCTTTCTTTCTTCCTTCCTCTGTATTTTCTTCTGTCCTCACTTTCTTTCTGTCCTCCTACTCCTCCTCCTGTTCTTCCTCCTTGTTTCCTTGATCACAATGAGCTACTGTTTTAAAGTCATTATAATGACTGCGTTACTTTCATCTTGTTGTTCATCAGTAGCTCTTATCTTTGTGTTCCTAGTCATGATGTCTCCTCTTCTACATAGATATTTTCTAATAGCGTTCCAGGTACTGACTACAATAATTTCAGATAGATTTTGAGATCTAAACTGAGTTAATCTTAACTCTGATAGAATTAATGTTGTTCTCTTTTAGAGGCAATGGTCAGCAAACATTCTTCCCTTATTACTCATCAAGGATTAGGATGTTTCAAAGGTAACTTTTCAGCCCCTGGCAAAGCTGACCTATGTACTGCTTACACATATTTATAGAAGTTAATTCACGACATTATGAACCTTAAGCACGTATTAGCACCCCCTTTCCTTTGGCAAGATCAGCTGACTTTGCCCTGTACCCCCCTTCTCTACTCATAATTTAGTTCAAAGCAAAGCTCTTCTCAGTTTTTCTGATCTCAGACCAAGTATGTGCAAATGATTCTCAGAAAAAATTTAATCCTCAATTTTGATCTCTCTTCTCTGGGATTCATTTATCTCCTGATCTAACATATGCAATTCCTCTCTGTCATTTGAGCTTTCTAATGCTTTCAAAAATAACATCTTTTAAAAATCCATACTTTATTTTTTTAGCTGAGTGAACAGTGTATCATTTCATGGAAAAGTATCTTGTAAATTAAAAAAAGAAAAAGGTTCAAATGTACTTCACAGAAAACACAACAAAATAACTAGTGGAAAATATTTTTAATTAGAAGTAAGAGAAATAAAAATTAAAGGTACTTTGAGATGTTGTTGTTTATCCAATAAGATAGCTAATATTTTTTTTCTTTTTTTTTTTTTTTCCTTTTTTTTTTATTTATTTATTTTTTTCTCCAGTACCGGGAACCGAACTCACGACCTTCCGCTTGCCAGGCAGGCGCTTTTGCCGCTGAGCTAAATCCCCAGCCCCAATAGCTAATATTTTAAAAATATATTAAACTTATACAAACTATTGGCAAGTGGATCAACAGGATCTTTCATACTTTGCTGATAGAAAGAAAAAAATAGCAACACCACTCGGTTCAAATGTTTGGCAGCACACAGCTAAGGTAAGTTACTGTGTAACGCACACGCACAGCACACAAGTGAGTCATGAGAACATTTCCGATAGTTCTGTGTATTTTTTCAAACAATTTACATCTGTTGTGCTATTGTGTCCACAAAAGTACACACATCACACAAGATTTTAGCTCCTCTTTATACACATCAAATTGCTCATTAATAAGAAAAAGTGGGATGACAGCAGTTCTTTGGAATTTTTTCACAATATTCAATATGAAATCATTGTTTCTAGATAGACCTTAAACCACTTATCCTTGATTAAAGGGGCAATGTTTTAATGGATAGATAGATAGATATATAGATAGTTAGATAAATAATGGATGGATGAATAGATAGATGACAGACAGATGAATGGATCATAGATAGATAGATAGATAGATAGATAGATAGATAGATAATAGATAGATGATAGATGATAGATAGATAGATAATGGATGGATGAATAGATGACAGATGAATGGATGATAGATAGATGATAGATGATAGATACATAGATGATAAAGAAGAAGGTTAGGCAGCTAGCAGATGAATGGGTAGACAGTCAGTAAGCACATATACACATAAGTAATCAATTCTGGATAAGAGCTATGAGAAAAGGTGTAGGTCGAAGTGAGAGGTTGGGTGCAGGAGCCAACGAGAATGTGAAAGATGACACTGAGGTCCCGTGTCTCCAGTAGAAGCCTGAAGAAGGCAGCGTGCACTGGTGCTGCCTCATTTACTGGCATCCAAAAGAGATCCATGTCTGGGTCATGGTAAATCCAGGCTTCTTTTTACTCTTCTGACCCATGTGATGAGCAGACAGGAGATGCTGTATCAGTCAGGATTTTACTGAAGAAACAGGTATAACACAGGATGTACAAATTATAAGAAATTACAAGATTGGCTTATGACGGTCAGCCAGAGAGTTGTATGGGGAAGCGTGCAGAGGGTGTCTGCACACTGAAGACAGAAGGAATCAGTCCAGGGTCTGGAGTTCACTGCAGAGTTCTGTGCAAGTCAGTACCAGGAGGCTGATAAGTCTGCGAAGGAAGGCTGAAGGATCCAAGGTGGAAGCCGAAGAGTCTGCACTAGAAGCCAGGAGACGAAGTCCAAGCTGAAGGTGAAGACTGGAAAAATGAATGGAAGTTCCTCTGTCCTTCTTCATTTCCCTTTTATATCATCTAGGTGATGATCCGCCCTAGGGTGGCTCCTCTACACCATAGGGTGTAGGATTGCTGAGCCAATTGCTGAGCCAAGTTTGGTTATGCTTCTAAACTTCTCAAGTTGACATAATCAATCAACCAGTACAGATGCATGGAGCAGAGCACTCCATTCAAGGCTTATGATCCTCCTGCTGAGGGGAGAAGCTGCCCAAGCTCCCCTGCTCTGGCCTAAGCAGGTCCTGGTCCTGGTCCTATCTCTCAGTGAGGAGTTCCTTGTCATTTCCTGGACAAAGCTCACTGCATTTGCTCCTGTGGGCAAGTGTGGACCATGGGGAATGGTTTTTGTTACTTTGAACACTCATCACCAAACCTCTCACTGGTGGGGGGCCTGGTTCTCCGGGTGTAGCTAACTGGGAAAGAAGTGCCCCGTCTCCATGTTTTCTCTGTGTCTACGGCACAGCTGGGGCACTAAATGGCACCCATCCAAGTCACCTCATCTGAGCTTGACCTGGTTGTGTTCTGGAGCAGAAAAGGACGCAAACCCTTTCCCTACTGATGATGGCTGGTGGTTGAGAACGTTCCCTCCCAGGGGGAAGCGGATGAGCGAGGGGCAGACAGTGGAGGGCCCAGTAACAAAGCAGGGAGAGACCTGTCTTCACCATGGCAGCGCCCTGTGGAGGGGCTTTCCACGGAACACTGAGGCCATGTGATTTCAGGCACCTGATTTCTATCTCCCTGCACTCCATAGTGACTTGGATAGTTGCCTTGGTGACCCTTTTAAATTTCTCTAGTTCTTCTTAAAAAAGAAAAGCACCATTTGTCTTGCTTACAACAGCAAATGACACTAATATTCCAGATCATGTGCCAAAATTCATTATATTATTCTGCTTTTTCCTAAATCGTTCTCCTTTCCCTGAAAGGTTCTACACTGTGTTTGCAGGTCACAGCTGTGACATATTTATTATTTTTTTGTTCCCACAATCTTCAATCTTTTCTGAAGGAAGCCTATTCATTCTTGATTCATAGGGAGCACAAAGTATCTATTAGAGTTTCATATGCAAGAAAACCTCTTCCTGAAAAATGACAAAGCTATGCATGAAGCTGGAGACATGCGAAGAGATTTACTGAGATCACAAATTTAAAGCACGGCAGGATGAGAAAACTGGTTATAGATGACAAGTTCCCTGTTACTTGAAACAGCAGCCTTCCATTTTGATGACAATAACATTATTATGGGTAAAATTAGACCTATTTTTCAATGTGTAGTTTACTTCCAAAGAAATACGAGAAGAGTTCCAGAAGTACAATACCATGAAAATAAAAGCTGTAAAGTAATCCATACAGAAAAACTTGGTACCAATCAAATTCTAAATGATAGTTTTGTTTAGTGCTAAACAAACCAAGTTATAGAAGAGAATTCTCTTTGGATGTTAGGGACTGTGTGTGTGTGCACTGGAGTGTGTATATGCTAATGAATACCAAGCCACTGAAACATTTCATGTTATTATCCCTTCCAGGAGAATAAATGTCTGCTTTTGAACCTAATTAGAAAAAGGGTATTACTTTTTCATACTTTTATTAAGACTAAGACAGTCTAGTTAAAAATAATTCAACTAACTGCAGAAATGCTACAAATTGCTGTGAAGTAAATGGTCAGCCATGACCTGTCGGAGCAGATGTGTTGTACAAATCTTAGATGAAAATTAGTGCCTGGCATTAAAATGAAATCATATTGCATCACAATGAGGAAAAAATTTAGATTTTTAAAATAATTTCAAAGTCATGAAAAGGGCAAGTATGTTTAACAAAGAGCCAGGCGACCCTAACAATCGATTCCCTTCTTTTGTAGTTTAGAATCCTAAAGTCTGCAAACCTGTCTAGGGCCTGCATCACTTTAAAAGTTTTTAGAGCCCTCCCTACTGGCAAGCTCTGCTATGATGATCACTTTAAGCAGAGTGTGCCGGAAACCAAAAAGCACAAACTAATGCAGAATTGAGAAGGTCCTTGCTGCGGTGTCAGTTTGGTCCATGCTCGGGAGCAGCTGATGAGTGCAGGAAGCAGGGATTCTGTCCCAGCACTGGTGCAAGGCCACTCCTTTTGTCTGCTGCAGTGGTTCCTATCGAAGGAACATAAACATGCAGCCAGCAGGAGCTGTGTGCAGGCTTTCAGGCTTAACCGGGAGGAATGCTGCTCCACCCTCTACCATGACCTAGACTTACGCTCATAACTCAGCCTTCCGCCCCCACTACATAGAAGGCCTGACCTCTGCCCCGGAGGTTGCAAGCAGAGCCACATGACATGTCCCTAAAATGCCTCAGCCCAGTGTCTGCACAGACATCTTTGTCCTGATAGCAGTTCCAATAGGCAGAACTGGTGTGCACAACACGGATCTGGGGGCAATGCCTCCATATTTAGCCTGGACTGATTTCATCCAAGGCATCAGGCAAAGATTTCAGAGGAATTGTCGGCCTCTTGTATAAAATGTGGAGCACGGAGCTTACAGAGCAGGGTAAAAGGACAAAAGTGTGAAAACAGACTGGCGCACATGAGAAGTGTGGGAGCAGAACAGGGGCAGCAGCTTCCTTCCTTAATCGGGGCGAAAGGCAAGCAGAGCGAGTAAGCATGGTTACGTGGAAGAGGGTCTCCCAACAACAACAACAAGAAGACTTGTCTGATAACGGGGGATGGAAGATAGCGGCTGGGCATGTCACTGAGCGCTGAAGAGCTCGCCTCCATGCAGGAGTCCCTGGCTTCCATCCCTCTGATGCGAAGAAAGACACAAGCCAAGCCAAGCCAAGGAAAACCAAGCCAAGCCAAGCCCAGCCCACCAAAACAAAATAAAAATACTTTTGAAATTCGACTAACATTACAGAAGGGATGATACCTCATTGCAAAGGGTGAGTATACATAAAATTTTGAGTAAAACAGCATAGACTGAAGATTAGAAATATATATTTCAAAACAGAATATCTAGAGTGGAAAGAGTAAAAACAGCACAGGATTGAAAACAAAGTTAGAGAGAGTGGGATGGAATCTGAGAGTTTCTTATTTTCTATATTTATGTAAAATCATATTTTGATATCTGTACAACATGAAAATTATTAGAAATGATTAACTTATAATAATATTTTGTATTTAGTACCACTATAAATATTTGGCCTGAACAAAATTCCACTTTTAAAAATTTATGTTCACAAATAATATACATATATGTCTTTCCATATCTGACTTAATTTTTTTTCATATCTGATTTCTATTAAGTGAAACTTGTGTTTTTGCATTCCTAGAACCATATAAACCAACATGGTTTGGATATATCATTCTTTCTATAGTTCTTGAATAATTTCCATGGGATTATTATATTTCTAAAAAGATGCTAACCTATCATTTCCATTTATCAAATGATGGTATAAAACAACCTGAGAATTTCTAAACTTTACAGTCATTTACAGTACTCTTATATTCTGTCTGTGTTCTAAATGTAATGTATTTTAAGTATAGGTAAACAGACTGATATATGACACATCCACAGAGAGACAAACATAGATCATTAGAAATTATTCTCATGACTTTATTTAGTCAGGATTTATCTCTACATTCCCGCATATTTACGCTTTTATTTTCTTTCCTACCTTCAGCTCTGAGAATCCATCTTTTGCAACATAGTTTTAAAACTCAAATATCTAGGGTATACTTTTCAATGCTGGATTTCACAATGATTCCTCAGCTATGACACAGAGACAAAGACAAGAAAGAAATAATTGGATTTAATGAAAGTTAGATAAATTGTACTTTACAAAAATTTTTGCAATGTGTACGTCAATGTACAATATGAACAGAATAAAAAGGAACTCACAGCAGGGGAGAAACATTTGCAAATCATATATTTGATAACCAGTTGGTAACCAGAATATATAGAGAACTCCTAAAGCAGCATTAATTCACCAACACTGAACATAGGCACAAGACTTGAATAAATGCTTCTCCAGAGGAGCCGGACAAATGGACAGTAAGATGAAAAGATGTGCAGCGCTGCTAAACACTGGAAATGCAGACCAAAACTGGCTCTCACACCTGTGAGGACGGCTACCACAGCACAAAACCAAATCTACCAGAGCACGTGGAAAGTCTCCTGGAGAATTATGAAATGGCTTATCTGTGGTGAAAATCAGCATGGTACTTCCATTACTGCGTGATGCAGAAATGGCTCCTGTGAACATGCACCTGGAGAACTGAAAGCAAGGTTAAGGCAGTATGTGCACAACCATATTGTAGCAGCACCACTCAACAGCTAAACATGGAGCTACCTTCAGGGTCTGCCCACAGACAGATGGATGGAGACATGAAGAGATGTGCAAAATGGAAAGCTGTAACAACATAGGGAACATTCTGAGAGAACATGGGTGCCCCGAAGGACACTCTGCTGACTGAAGTTGATCAGCAACAGAAGGACAAACGCTCTATGAGTGCAGTTCCATGAAGTACTGAGAATAAACAAAACTGTAGACTCAGAATGGGTGACGCCCTTGTAGGGGATGCGGGGAGGATTACTGTGGAAGGAGCAGCCTTTGCTTTATTTTGGTAGTGGAAATCGGACTCACAACCTCATGCTGGTTGGGCAGGGACTGTGCTGCTGAGCCATATCCCCGGCCCTGGCATTTGCTTTTATAAAGCGAGAGAAATGTCTGGGTGTGGAGGGCCACGAAAGTGAACTTCATCAATACTGTTTTCACAACTGAACCACACCCTGGGACGGCACACAGGGCAAATCTTACGTCCTGTGAATTTTACCACAATAAGAGAAAAACTCAAATGATGAGAAATTTTTGTAAAATACATACAAGGAGTACTCTCAGAGAACCATTTTAATCCATATATTTCTGCATGACCCTGTGTTTTTCTACTTTTAATATTTGCAGTATTTATAATTAGTGCACAATGCTAATCAGACAAGAATTGTGTCTCTTGCTTTTTTGATGCTGTAGTGCAAAAATGTAAATTACTTATTAATATTACATTGATTTATTTCCCAGTTGTACTAGGCATTGTGAGTTCAACTTAAATGCAGAATTTTTGAGTTGCAAACTGTGTGATACCCATTAGCATCCCCTGAATGAATCGGGAAATTGAACCTCTGGAAGGGGAAGCAATTTGCCGAAATATAGAAGTCAGCATTAAAGTTTGTATAACTCAAGAGTCTGCCCTCTTTCCATTTATCTTTGCTGCCTTTTATGTATGTGTAATATGCTCAATAAATTCTCTTTCTTTAAATGGAATTTAAACCATGAAGCAGTGTTTTGGTGAACAATAAATATGATATAAGATACACTTCCCACTGTTCAGTCATGACCCAGTTCATAGGAAAAAGAAATTTTCACAGCAGTTGAAGCTTCAAATAATGAAAATTGCACTTCCTCAGAGATGGGTGACAGCAGAGCTCAAGGGGTGTTCTCCATTGAACAGGTGGGGAGGGACTCAAACATGTCTACTCTTTGTGTCCCCTCATTATTTAGCTTTTCCTTAAAGTTTTTTTTTCAAATATTTGAACTTGTCTTAATCCATGTTTAAAACACACAGTTTCACGTGTTCATTTCTGCAGTGGTGAGGATTAAGCTCGAGGCCTGTGTGGTGGGCAGGCTCCCTCGCTCTGAGCTGACTACGGGGGGGGGGGGGGGGGGGGCGCTAAACAGCTCTTTGTGTCTCATGTGTCATTTGCAAGTGCCTGACCTGAGTCTTGCAGGAAATGAAGTTCTCTCCACCATATTAACCACAGCTGGCCATCGTATTGAGTCTGGCCTAGAGCCAAAGCTGCCCACAAGACATAGAGTTCACAGAATGATGGAGGATGTAACCATGGGTGATGAGAACTTTCCAAGGTAACTTTCCCTTGGCTTTCCAGCTCCTGAATCTTTTCATCTCTCTTTACCCTGGGTCCAAAGCTGAGATGTACCAATGGATGCATGACTTTTCCTGTCACTGGACCACAGGGCCTGACACACACAACTTAGAGGGGAGAGGTTTAACTTAGCTCACGGTCATGGGTGCAGTCCATGGTTGGTCAGCTCCAAGGCAGACATAGCATGAAGGAAAGGTGTGGAGGACCGAAGCTGCTCAGATTATGGTGACCAGGAACCAGAGCCGGGGACAGAGCTACAGAGAAAGAGGTGAGGACCCAGATAAAGACCCAAAGTCAGGCCTCCATGTACACCCAGACACACCCACAAGTATCCCGCACTGATCCATGGGTGGCTCCCGTCCAACCAAGTTGGCATAGTGAGGCTCAATCCCCAAATTCAGATTCATTAAATAAGTGCATTAAAGGAAATTTTTCTTTCTGTAGCTCCAGTTTACCCTCATTCTGTCAGGTTTTACACTGCACAGGAAGTAACTGATTTCCGAAGTTATAGCTGCACTTGTGTTTCTTGTTATCTAAATATAGTTTTAGATCTAATAATTCTTGAAAACAATTTGTCTAAGCTAAGCACATTACCTGTGCCAGAAAACTGTAAACTCACGTAAGGTGTCTCTCCCTTCCAAATTGTTTTTGACGATTACGGACAGGGTTGGTATTGTTAACTTTTAAAAATATCAGTAGTGTAATCAATGTTTGCAGTTGTTTTCCTTTCGGCAGTCACGTGATGCTCCATGGTAGAATGTAGTGAATCTCATTAGTCGGTTTTCATTAAAACAGGGTCTGTGGGCTGGGGATTTAGCTCAGTGGCACAGCACCTGCCTGGCAAGCGCAAGGTCGTGAGTTCGGTTCCTGGTACCAGAAAAACAAAACAAAACAAAATAAAAAATAAAACATAAAAATAAAAGTAAAACAGGGTCTCCTGATCAGCCCTCTCCTGGCCTGCCGTCTGCAAACCATTTTTGTAATCTATCTGAAAATTCATATATTGTTGTTTAATTACTCTTGTGTATGGTCACATGCTGAAGTGAGCCAGGCAATGTGCACTCAAGACCGCTGAGAGAGAGCAGCTGCAGTTCTCTGAAAATCCCTGTTCCGTTCTTTTCTTTGGCGCATCCCATAACGAACTGTGTTGGTGAGCAGAATGGGGTGCAGTGAGTCCTCTGAGTCACTCCAGGGAATCACAGAAACTTGGGTAGCTTGAAGAAAATCCTGAAGTCACAGTTAATGTCAAAAGTAAAAGTGGCTTTCCCAGAACGCCTCCCTTGAACTTGGTAATAGAAGCCTGACTCGGAGCTGCCTGGGTCAGAAATCACAAGCAGACTTGCCATTTTACGGGAAGTAGCAGCTGTCTGAAGCTGGATCAATGTGATTTCATTACATCTTTTAATTTGCTACTCCTCAGTTGTCATTGTGTCCTTCCTCCCAGGAAGCAAAGCAGGAAGGGTAAGCCAGCTGTCTGCACATAGTGTGGAGATTACCCTGCAGCCCACATGAACTCAGGGTGAATTTCACCTCCTTTTCCCAAATCTTTGCAATCTCGAGCATTGCTCTGAGCCAGACCCTTGATTAAGCTTGTTGTCCGTGTGACCACGGATTACTGAGGGGAGACAAATATCTTAGAGCTGCGCATGGTGGTGCATCCGTTCAACCCTCCCAGCACTGTGGGAGGCTGAGGCAAGAAGATCACAAGTTCAAGCTCAGCCTTGGCAATATAGCAATTTAGGGAGACTATTCAACATTTAAAAATTATAGAAAGAAACAATAAATTTTTTTAAAGAGTTCATATCTCTGATTAATTTTCCAGCAAATGCAAGCTCATTTTTACTCTATATATGTAGTCCATGTTTGGGAGGCTTATAGGTTCCATTATTGTACTGTGAGAAAATCATTTTGGAGAAACCATTAGAGAAATATTCTATTTCTCATGACCTTCTGGACTTGCAAAAATATTCAAGCCATAGGAAAGATTTTTTTATTTCATGATGAAATTTTTAGGGAGGGATTTGATACTTAGATGAAATACTTTGGCATATAAGAAAAATAAAACAATAAATCATGAGACTATGTACCTACTCGTGTCAAACACCCTATTAATATCACAGAAAGGGAATGTGGGTTTAGCTCAGTGGTAGAGCACTTGCCTAGCCTGCATGAACCTCTGGATTCAATCATCAACCCTGAAAAATCATAAAAATAGTAATTATTATGTGTGCAATGTAAGGAATAACTAATGACTATGCAAAATTATGAAATTGAAATATAGTTACTGTAGTTAAATGAATAATTTAATAAAAATTTCCCTTGTATATTTTAAATATGTATATAATAAACATCTCACATATTTAAGCTTATGTATAAGGAACCTGCTGTCTCTGCTACATTTAATGATAGTGTATTCAGTGAGTGCACTCCTATTTATATGCACACACATGCATCTGTGAAAGTGTGCACTGTGGGTGTCTGTGTGTGTAAAGTGTTAATTCTGCGCATCTGAATACCCCACCTTCACTTTTCCTGGTACGGATCCCAGCACCTTACGGACAGCAAAATACACAGCAGCTCGTATCTCCTCAGTGAAGTAGTGTGACATTCGCACATCCCCTGCACACATATTCTCATACACTTTAAATCATCTCGAATTAGTTGTAACACCTCATACTACGTAAGTGCCACATCAACACTGTTGTGCTGTATTTCTTGGGAAGCTTAGTAAAAAAATTGGACGTATTCAGAACAGTTACAGTTTGAGGGGAGAGAGTTTTCATCTGCAGGTTGTTCATTTTGCTGATACTGAGCCATTTAATATAGGGTCATCAGTATTCACCTTTGACTACACAATTTTCAAGATTTCATTTAATAGTAATTCATGAATATATAGAGAAATTATCTGTTACAATTATAATAACGGAAAATATCTTGATGCTATTAGGCTTATTCTGGACAGTTTTGCTTTCTTTAAATTTAGACATTGCTTAAAAAATCTGCATTGATGTTCATCTACAAAATAATCTTCTAAATGAAAAAGCTCCTTATTCTTGGTCACAATCCCTTAATCAATTCAGAATATGCTTCCCTTCAGAATTCTGAAATTTTTACATGTTGTAATCATTTTACAGAGTAGAACCACTTCTGAAATATTGGCATTTATTAATGTCATCCAACAATTATTGATTTTAAAGAAATTAAATACCACACGCATTATAAATCACAAGTTTGAGTTCTGATTTAATCAAACTGTTATGAACGCGTACACTTTAATCACTGAAAGGACATATATCTTGGTGTGAGAAAGACCAAAATTGCTGTGGCTTCTCATAAATACTTGTGGTAATGTGCGCTCTGAAGTATCCAGGGTGGGCCGTGCTGGGCAGCAAGCAATGAGGAAGCAAATGGACACCACAAGGTTGTAGGTTCAGCAGAGAAGGGAGATCATCACCTGCAGGGTACCCTGCAACACTGTCTGGAGCATGAGGACCAACTCTTGAGATACCGTCCTGTTTACAGTCCCAGTGTGAAATGGAATAATGATGTCAAACTTTGTACAATAGAGCATATCAATTTGATTAAGATTCACACAGTAGTTTTAAGAGGCAGGTCATGGGTCTGGGGACACACTTCAACTGCAGAGGGCCTACCAGGCAAGCACAAGGTCCTGAGTTTGATTCCTGGTACCAAAATAAATAAACAGATAAATAAATGAATAAAGGGCAGGTCATCTGAAAGTATAAAATATTAAAATCAAAATAATATTCATTACATTGTATATATATATATATATTTTCTTACCCTGCTTCTTAATAGCTGTTAGTTCATTTAACCTCATCCAAGTAAAAGTGAATATACTGTTTAATTATCATATGAACAACAGATAGTAGCAAATCACGCTTTATCATCACAGATTTAAGGATGCTTACTCATTCATTACGTATGATACCTTTTAAAGAGACATAGGAACATATACATGTTCACAATACAGTACCATATGTGCCATTGTGAATGTGTACTTACATAAAACTAATAAAGTTTGTTCAACCTTCATTTCAACTTTAATGTGTATGCATTTTAAGTACTATCTTGGTGGTATATACATTGATGAGTAATACTATGGAAAACTAGAAACTGTACAGGCAGATGGTGTCATTAAATGCTCGCTGATGTACAGTGACTCATTTCATGAAAAATTTGTATATGTAATATTCAAAACCATACTCAAAATAAAATTAATTAGTAAGTCTTTAAATAGAATATTTCTAGTTTTTATGACAGAAAAAACAATAGGTAGTAAAGCATTGTAAATGCCATAAAATATTTAAATAAAGGTTTTTATTTCTGTTCACAGCATGCTATATAACGATCAATACAGGGGGTGTCTCAAGCTCCTCTATCTTAAAACTTCAAGCAAATTTGCCTGTTGACTTTAATTATTATTGTGCTGGAGTAATTTGTATTACTGTTTCAACTATACTTTAGTCACAGCTCACCTGATTTCTTATCCTTCTTTTTAGCGAGTGTGTGTCCTTTCTTCGTTAGAGTGTGAAAAGAGGCACCAAATTCAATGCCACTGCCCACGTTCATGATTCTGAAGTATTGCTGCTATGCAGAGATAAGTCATGGTGACAATAATTCATAGGGTGGATACATGCTGTCATTTCCATCCAAAGTGGGCTATAAGATTTCAATCACTCAAGCTACGTATAAAACTTAAAAATCTGTCAGATTTGGTTACTTTCAGACACCAAGCTGTGTGCACAGAAATTGATCAGTAAAGACTACTACATCCGAAGCAGCCATAAACCATCACACTGCTTCCCTGCAGACGACCTGAGATTCCGGAACATGTCCATGCCTAGGGTGACACTTGAGGACAGCGCTTCCCTCCTGCCCCATCCCAGACTATGTTTTTGGCTGCACGGGGAGAGGCCAGCCTTTAGGGATACTGAGGTCACGCCTTTGGAAACTCGCTGTGCTGCTTCCAGCTGCTGTGACAGAAAGGACCAAGCCGAAAGGGTCACCTGGAACGGAGACAGGGTTTCTTTCGACCTGGGTTCCAGAGAGTCCAGGTCCGAGCCAATGGGCTGCATTGTTCTGGGGCCCGCAGCGAGGCAGAGCTTTAAGGTGAGGGCGTGCGGCGGAACAAAGCTGCTCAAAGCTCAGTGCAGCTCTTCCTCGGGCTGCGGTCCTAACGGGAAGAGCGCTGCAGACGGGCGGCCAGGCCTTCAGCATAGGGGCCTTGGGGACACCCCTTCCACGTGCTCTGCCTTTTGATATGTATTTTAAGCCAGTGTCTTGCTAAATTGCCCCGGGAGATTTCTACCTTGCTATTCTCCTGCCTCAGCTTCCGAAAGTGCTGGCATTCCAGGTTTCTGCTGCCGCACCTGGCCCTTTGGGGGACATTGAATACCCAAACCACAATGCAGATCTTTGTCCCTATCTCTGCTTGCAACTCCCGCAGGCACTTCCTGGAAAATGACAAAATGAATACAAATAAAACGTTTGCTTTCTGGCGCACAGGGAGCCTACCGGAGGCCGGGACCTTGGTCTGGCAGCCGGGAGCAGGCTGCTGGGCATGGGCAGGGGGAAAAGGCTGAGGCCACTCAGGAACCGGGGAACCAATGGGTCCTGGGCCAGGACAGTTGTGGTGCATACTGGGATCATGGGGACTGAGCACCTGGCCCTCAGCAGAGCACTGGCTCGCGGACACCCCCGGGATGTGCTTTGCTGCCTCCCTGTTTACTTTTCCTCTATTTCTTTTCTCTTTCCTCTGCCCATAAAGTGCCATTGAGGTCCCTTAAATTTCATTTCATTCTTGAGCTCCCAGAATACATGTAGCACTTCAAGCCATGATCCTCCATTATAATTATCAGGATAATGGCAAGGTAGAGAGCTCATGATGTCAAATTAGTTACCTGAAAGGAGAAACATCTACACCAACCTGAAGGTTTTCAACGCCAAAGCAGGCACTGCATTCTTTTGAGTCCATGGGAGTTCTTAAATGCCTGCCATTATTTTTAGGAGGCCTTGTCTCTAGGATGAAATTGTGACATACAGAATAATTTATTAACCCACTTATCCTTGGAGCCCGCTGGATATTTAAAGATGTTTCCACATATGTCCTTGAATTGAAAAGCTGCTTGTGGATTCTTGCCATAAGTAGCTCCTTATGTAACACTATTTTATTTGTGACAAAGACTGAAGGCTTGAAGAATAATGTATTCTATTGAGAGGATAAAAAACAATTATTTAGCAAAGAACACATGTATATTTGACAAGATATATAGAGATTTTTGTAAAAATCCATATATTTCTAAGCCAATTAAAATATGCTTTTTCAGTCTGCTCACAGTTTTACACCTGTCAAAATGCACTTGGACTGAAAAGGAAAACCCGATGCAACGTTGAGGTTTATTATTCCTCTGAGACTGACTGACAGGAGTACGGCATGGAGAAACTTTCTGATAGGCAGTTGGAACGGGAGCAATTCCTCAGAGATCTGCTTCTGCCGAGAGAGCTTCTAATGACATGGAGACTTTCTAATTTAAAAAATGTATAATGTACAAGACTACCAAGAAGGCATGATAATAATACATGGATTTAAACAAAAAATTTACCAAAAGTAAGTGTCCAAATAAACAAGTATGTTGTTCATGTAGTTGCGTATTTGTATGTTTTATGTGTGCATTCCATTCCTGCATACGTTTTTTGGTATAAGGCTGGTTTTTGATAGGGGTAATTAAATAAAGAAATGAAAGAAATAATAAAGAAAATTAAATAAAAAGATATTAAATAAGAAAAATTAAAGAAAGAAAAAAAATATGAAGTAAAAACGAAGAAGTGAACCAACTGTCAACCAGACAGCAATTGCTGGACCCAAGAATACATGAATAATGCCTTATTTGCACAAAAGTACTAATGCTTATGCTTCCGAAGGTAGGAAAGAGACAGAAAATTACGAGCAGGGAAACTTTCGCTATACATTAATAATCCGAAAGAAATGGAACTCCTGCTTGTGTTACCTGAGATTTGTGGCAATTGCTTTAAGAAATATACAAACTTTTCCCAAAGTCTGTTACGAATTGGATCTAGTGTCCCCCAAAGGTCACATGTTCAGATGTGGGGTCTTTGGGAAGAGACTAGCTCAGGAGGGCTGAAACTTGCAACCTCTTAACAGTCCGTAGCTCACGGGCTTTGTGGGAGGAGGTCTGGTGGGATGATGTGTGTCACGGGCTGTGGCTTTGGTGGGGATCGTGTCCGCTGCCCTGGAGTCCATGAGATGAGCGCATTTCCTCTGCCTCTGCTTTATGTGACGTTTCTGCCTCACCAAAAGCCTAGAAGCAGTGGAGCCAGATGACCGTGGTCTGAAAGTGCTGAGACCTTTTCTCCTTTGGCTTACTATTTCAGCTACTCTGTCACAGTGATGGAAAGCTGACACAGTGCGCTGGCCGTCCTATGTGCAGAAAGAAGCCGGAAGATACCGGAAGAGCAGACGCAGTGAAAGCGCACTCTGATAATTTTTTTGTTTGTGAAAGACAATACAAAGATTTGGGATTCCAGATTTTTGCAAAATGTCTTGTGTCAGAACATAGTTGATCTTATGACTAGAAAAGAAAATAGAAGCATTGATATTCTCACAGAATAGTAAGAAAATGGGAGGTTGAAACTCTGGGAATTCAAGGACTCCACAAAACACACCAATAAATAGAGGTGACTTCTACCCTAAGAACATATAATGAACTGAAGTGAATGGACTTGGGCTTGCTTGGTGTCCTGCAGCCCCGAGGACAGGGAAAAAAGTCCTTGCCTTTACTAAGACAGAGTCTCATAGGAGATTTTCCCCACAGAGATGAGACCAAAAGTTTAAATCCTTAACATAAAGGTGAACTAACGTGAAGCTTAGTCCTAGGAAACTGCAAGTAAAGTTGCCTAGAGATTGATCAGATTAAGAGAAAAGCAAATGATTAAGATGATTAATAACAATGACTTAGACAACACTTAAACGTGCATCCCAAATAAGAAATGCAAATCCATGAAATTCAAGATTTAATATAAAAAGATTCTCACAGGTGGTGTCTTTAGGAGAGTCTCAGAGGTACGTTAAATCCTATGAGATCAGTTCTCTTCACAGTACTCTTCAAACATGCACTCAAGTAATTTTCTAATGAGAAAATTATTATATCACTTATATAATATGTATAATAGTATGCAATGCATATTCTAATGAGAGAAAGAAAATAGGAGGGACAATATTTGAACATACTTCTGATGAAAGTTCTTAGTCATTTGAAAAACTACTCCACATATTAAAAATTCAGAGAACCATAACAATAAACATGATAAATTTCTACCTAAAAATAATTGATTGAAGCTGCACACAAACTGAAAATGAGAAGATATTCCAAATGGGGTTAGAAAAAGCAAATTATTTTCAATAATATTGAATTCTGAATAAATGGAAAGCAAAAACCACAATATTATTTATAAAGGAAACTAAATATCATTAGAGAATTCCAGGCAAGTGTGCTGTTCATCCACCCACAGGCAAATACAAATATTTTTCAGACAAAGAAAATGCCATCAGCAAATCCCTCTGAAGGAACACCAAGGTGACTTGAAAGCAATGCTTTTCAGAGAGGTGAGAGTGCTGAAATGGAAGAATGATTAGAGAGCAAAGTGTTTTGAAATCTTTGGTAGTTCTAAATAAAACATTGTTCATATGTTAAAACAAAAATTTTTAGAAATAGGTAAGCACTAAAATACATAAGCTGAGAGGATAATATGGCTGAAGTGTTCATAGATCTTTATGTTTTCTAACAAGATAGCAAGCTTTGGAATTTAGATTAAATTAGGCAATATCTATTGTTATTTCTATCCATCATTACTTCTCAGTGACAGCCAAAGCTATGAGAAGTCAAAGCAGTAATTCAAAAACAAGAAGAGGGAAAATGATAAATACAGAACAGAAGATGAGACATACATGCAACACAAATTAAGTTTAAATATACACTAATAAATATTACTTTAAACATAAGTAGACAGTAAGTGTGCATTATTTAACAAAGACTTGCTGTGACAGTATCTGACCACAAGGCTCAAAAGTCTTTGGAGGTGGTTTATGGGAGAAGAACAACTAGAGAAAGCTGGAATTCTGTAAACCAAGGTTGGTGGTAGATTTTAGCTTGGGAATGAGAAGATGGATGTTTAGCAATGTTTAATTGTGCTTTAATTTACATTTCTATGATGATCCATTGTTCCCTCATTTGGGAACAAGGACTCCATTTGCAATTGGGTTTGAGATCGTGTGTGCTATGCTGTGGTAGCAAACTTGTCTACATTGTGTATATGTCCCCAGAGCCTGCAGGACGGTCAGATTAAGAATAGCACTAATTCTTCTGATGCAGAAAATCTCAAAAGAGCCCCCTGTTGAGGCTGTCACATGTACTGTTTGGGGATTTTAGGCAGATTTATAGTGGAACTCAGAGATGAAAAGATTGTTTTAAAAGTATTCAGTTTTGCCAGAAAGAAGACATGGTAACACCAGAGCAAAAGAAAGCTTGCTTACTGCAAAGATTAGTATGGAAAAGAAGCCAAGTACTTTACACAGGAAAATAGGAAGGATGGCTTGAGGGCATGACGGGAATCAGCAAGATACCTCCCTTCGCAGCTGAAAGCGACACAGAAATGCACTTCACCCTCACAGGCCACATTCTTCCCATGTCCACAAAGTGTTTCCTTGAAAATTAGTGTCTACATCTGTGACTGCATAGTCTTCATTTGTGCTTTCTGTCCTCACACATCTTAAAATCCTCCCACACATCCTCCCTCAGCAACTTTAATGTTACTAGTGATTTCTGTTATAATTGTTCTATGGTAGCAATGTTTAATTGTGCTTTAATTTACATTTCTATGATGATCCATAAGATTGAGAATTTTTTCATGAAAATATTGAACATGAGGAAAACTTCTTTGAGAATAGAGAATGCATTCTTTTATTTCTTTTCTGTGATTTTTGTAATTTTTCAAATTGGAAGTCTTCATAATGTATTCTGAAAGTGAGTTATTTACAGAATATATGTTTTACCATAATTTCTTCTACTCTGCCTTTCTCATTTTCCTGATGGTATCATTTGAAGATGAAAAGTTTGACTTGGACTAATAAATTTATAATTGTTTTAATTGCTTCTGGGGTCTAATTTGTATTTTTTGCATGTACTTAATTTACTGTGTTTTGGTCTCCAAGTTTTATTATTTTACATTTCACATTTGGACAAATATTCTTTCATAAACTTACTTCTGTTTATGTGCACTAAGAAAGAAGGTTCCTTCCCTCTGCTTTTGATGTCTTTGTTACTGTATTTTTCATGAGTTATCATTTGTGCGGAGGATTATCTTTATGTGAACTGTGTTCAGTTCCATTACAGCATTCACCCAAACCCAGACTAACTTGAAACTGAAATTAATATTCCTTTAAATTTGTAGTAAGTCTTGAATTCAGTAGTATAGTCTTCCTGTTCTTTAGTATTAAAACTGTTTTGACTGTGTTAGGCTTTTGAATAGCCACATAAATTTTCTTACAGTTATTGTCTGCTGGGAGTAGACAATAACTTCCCCACTCTGTTTGGAATCAGGAATGTATATATCAGGAAACAGGTTATCCTGATGTCATTCGCGTCCCTTCTCTCAGGAGTCGTCTACACTGCATGGAGCCCAGTATCCTAAGGAAGTCTTTCTCATGTGTAAGCATGCGTACGTAACTATTTTCTACTTATTTATAGATAAATGTCAAGCTCTCATCCACTGATCAGAAAACATATGTAAAAAGTATTTGAGTTCATTTATTTGCATCCATTTGAAAATCATTTCCTTACTTTCGTATAAAACTTTTCCCACTCCTTCTTTTCCTGACCTCATTAGCTGTCCATCAAAGGTATTCATCTTCAAAGAACCAAGTTTTCTGCGTCAGTTTTCACGATACAGATACAGATGATAGAGATATCTATCCCATCATTTTACTTTCTTTGTCTTTTTCCTTCCTTCCTTTCTGCTTTATCTTCATTCCCTACATTTTCCAGGTTCTGAAAGTCTAAAGTTTGAAGAGAAATTTAAACTCTTATCCTTTTACAGAGCTCATTTTGGCAGCACATATAATTTTATCCTTTTTTAATAAAAGGCTGCATACTCTGAATGTTCCCAGAAATCCTATTTCAATATCATCAGAAAAAAGTTGGGATGGTTCGTTTCCATTATTATTCACTCACAAATATTTTCCTGTGTTCATTTTTCTTCTCTTGTTCACAGATTGCTCAAGAAATGCTGAGTAATTCTTCAATATTTGGGCATGTTACTAATATTCTTTTCAAACACATGGATCATCTAAATTTATCAGGGTTTGTTTTGGAGCCCAGAATAAATTATGTTTTGGTGGACAATTTCTGTGCATTTTAGAATATATTAGTTTTATTGTAACTGATATAACATTTTACACATTTTCTTTACATAGATTAATTAGTTGGTTGTGTTTGAAACTTTTGTACATCTATTTAAATATTTTTAGTCTACAGCACAATGTTTAAATTGCCATCCATAATTAAAATTTCTCTTTTCTCCTTTTTTATTTCCCCCGTCTTATTAAAGAGAAAATCCATTATAAGTTACATACACATCTAAAATGGATTTTATATACTTGAATCAGAATCCTTTTATTTTCATGAATTTCCTCATATTTAATGATTTTTATCTTTGCTTGTATTTTGGAGTTTGAAATGTTTTATACTAATATTTTCCTGCATCTGTGATGCCATCTCATAGAATCTAAACATAGACATCTATTTTCCTCAATTTGTAGAACATATTTCATAATATTGTTTTCATATATTCTGATCTACATAAGTTATAAATGTGGTAAAACTTTAGTATTCAAATGATCATATTTCAAAGAAAATACGTCAATATTACTTTTATGTTTACTGAAACGTTTAGCATTTATACAGCTCCCACTGTTTGTGTAGACTGCTTGTTTCATGAGGTATTTTCCTTCAGACTCATGTTCTTTCAGTTTTTGGTATGCGTATATTTTTTCATCTAAACTGTCCATATGTTTTGGATTGTAACTTATTGGGCACAGAAGTAGAACGTCATTTCTTTTCTTCCAGTGACTAGGCGATTTATCCTGCAATGGACAGGAATGTTATTGATCAGTCAACTTAGTATTGTCTACTCTTTGTCCACATGGTGTGTGAAGTCGCTGTCGAATGGGTAGAACAGTCAAACTTGGGAACTTTCCTTTTTCAGTTGAACGACTCTGGTCCTCAGGTAATTCTTTTCTCATTGATGAAGAAACCACACATTTCTCTGCTGCGTTCATCGGAAGCGTCCCTCTGAACGCTGCTGCAGCCCTTGGCCAGCGGTGCGGGTTGTGGGCTTCTGCAGACGCACTCTGAACAGTCACAATCTCAGGGAACTTGGGGTCGGTCTTTTCCTTTTTTGTACCTCTTTTTCGTTTCTCATCCCCACACGCGCCAAGCCCAGCGGCCTGAGCAATCCCAATGTAACTTAAATTTAAATTCCTCTTAGTCGCTGGGTCTCTCTTTGGATTCCAGCGCCCTTTGGAGTCTACATCCTGAGAACGTCTTTCCTCCTGTGGCTGGGGCGAATGCACAGTTCATGCTGGATGCGGGGTGTCTGCACTCGACATCCGCCGCTGCCGCCCCGAGAACCAGCTCCGTGTCCTCAGAAAGTCTGGTCGGCAGTGGGGTGGCACTGAGCGTGCCCCGTGGGTGCGGCTGGCAGTGAGTGGACCGTGTTCATCTTGATGCTCCAACAGCAGCGGCCTTCAAGGACCAGGCGCTGGGATTTTCTTGATATATTCGCATGGCACAGGGGAGCTCTCCCCTTCTGAGAGCTATTTTATCCTATTTATTATCACTGAGCTTCCTTTGCTCATTTCTCTTTTCTGTCAACGTGTTTCCATCTCTCATATACAGTTGCTTTTCTTTTCTTCTTTTATATATATAAGTATTTTTTTTTTTTTTTGAGACAGGATCTGTGATGTAGTTTTCGCTGTCCTTGAACTCACTAGGCAGGCCTTGAATTCACAGTGATCCTCCTGCCTCTGCCTCCTAAGTGACAGGATTACAACTGTGCACCGCCACATCCAGCTACATTTGTTTTGCTTAAATGTAACTTTTTAAATACAAAATAAAGTTTGGAAATAGATTCTACCTCCTAAACATCATAGATTATGGATTTGTTTTAATTATACCTATTACTCCACTACAAATGAAAGAAAAAGCTGTTTAAACTTTGATTTATGGGGATTAATAATACATTTTTACACATATTTTCATCATGGGCATATCTGATGTAAAACTCATTCTAAAAACAAAGTTTTACACAATATACAGGGATTAAGAGAAGGTGGAGAAATATTATTTAGTTATTTAACTGAAATAATTGAAAGCAATGTCATATATTGGCTTTGTTTTAACAGGAGTCAGTGTTCAGTCCGTAAAAACTATTTTTTTTGTGTCCAATACTTAGAGTGGCCATAAGAAAGAATTTACCTTCTGTAATTTGACAGCATAAAAAAAAACTAATAACACACCCAGAAAATGAAGATGAGAATTTGAACTCGTATCAATTTGACCTGAGAGGGAAAGGTACTGTTTTCTTTATGAAATAAATAACACAACGTCTCTATAATTTCTTTTGTTACACATAAGCAATTATCTGTCCTCACCACTAAAAACCAGTACAGCAAATAACTTCCCCTTAAAATATTTCAAATTATTTAACAAACACTGATGCTGTATAAATATCCTCAGCTAGTATACTTAAAAATCTTCTATATTTTAATATAAATCAGCTTATATGTGCAATCAGAATAATGCTTATTATAACACATTCTAAATACTTGAAAATTTATTGACTATTTCTTCAGTGAATTCCTTGTGCCTACAAATGCCTCAGATTTCAGTCCAGATCAACAAATGACCATCTTATAAAATCAAAGGCCTGTAATTCAGTAGAATTTTTTTGGATATTCGTGAAACCAGGTATTTAAGTTGATGCTTTCTTAAAAGTATATCACATTACGCATAGCCAGCCCTTCCCATTTGATTCCTATTTTGGTCTTTTAGTATAAGATATTTTTGCAACACCTCAATTCATGGAGAGAATCTGAATAGTTTTTAAATGTCAATGAAATGCCACTTCTCTGTGCTTGAGCAACTCAAAATTGGCTGAAATGCATCTTCTCAAACTTTCTAAACCTTGCTTTATCTAAATTCTAAGAACAGCCACAATGGGTTTTAACTATAAATGTGAAACTATTGTAAATGTCAGAGTGGATACATTTCAAAAATAATTTCATAGTCTTTTTTTTCACCCTCATGAATTTCTGCTAAATTCATTCCAAGTAACTTTGACTGTAGACATTAATTTAAGTCAAGATTCTGTCAAGTAGCCCTTCTAAATCTGGAATTTAGTTTCATATGCAACTTTTATATGCATATAAAATTAATATATATTCCAGAGTCTCAGATTGTTAAGAACGTGTTATATCAAAGACACTAGATTACTGTAAGGCACACATTTAAGATAACTTCAATATAGTTGTGATTGATTCTATTCTTTATAATCTAGGGATTTATAGTAGTATAATAGTTTGGCCTGCTGAGTTCTTAGGTAAATTTATATCTCATATGATCACAAGAGCAAGGCAAGGTAGTTTTGTATCTGAAAGAGAAAAAAATCATACACGAGTTTGAAAGCATAAATTGTTAATAATCTGGATAACAGCTAGAATAAAAATAGACAAAATACCTTGTCCTGACAGTGAGTACACACTGAGAACACAAGGCACATAACAGTGGCATTCTTATGTCCCCAGACAGATGGCACCTTACCGTTCTTCCCCACTCAGCCGGGTGATAAAACTCTCCACCCACCTAAGGGTATCGCAGGGTGTTCAGCCCTGTGTAAAAACTACTCTTCAGCCCTTGAGGTCGTTCAAAATCATTTTACCAACAAAAATTCACCTTTCAATGCAAACTGTCATGTATTCGCTACGTGTGTTTGCAATGCTTTTTACAGTGTTAGAAATGTAAAGTGGACATTAGTGTGATTTTTTGTATTTTTGTAGTGAGACAAAAAAATGAAAGTACTTGCTGCAGAAAGGGGCTTGGCAGCATTTATGTAGTGTAAGAATTTTAGTGTAAAACACTCATTTAAGTCAAAATGCAGTGAACTTCCTCTTCAAAACATATCCTTTGAACACAGACTGATTTCCCGGTATATATTTTACAGAAATATTCTAATAAAGATGTCCAGGTCAGAAAATGAAGTTTCTTGATTTAACTATGTTATTGATGAAAAACACATTCAACTATAGCTTTTCATCACACTGTATGCTTTTCATAACATTATTATTCAGTTAATTTAAGTATTAATAACAAGTAGGTTTACAGGAATGGGGAGATGTCTACAACAAATATTAAATATATACAGAGACTTACTGAAATATTTTTTCAATAACAAATTAGAACTTACTATTTAACTTAAGCATAAAAAGGCGTAAGAATAGAAATTCAGTTTAATTCCAGTTGCCACTGTACACAATCATTGTTGTCATGATTGTATTTCTTTTACCACAATAGTTTTTCTAGGCAGGTAAATATCTTTTATTTCCTTTAGTGCTATAACTAAAATTGGTCATTTATTTTTTTCCCTTTTTTAGCAAGCCTTTGTGATACATAATAAATACATTCATTGTGAGAAATTAGTACATATACATATTGGATCTTGATCCTTAAAATAAAATCTTACTATAATTTGAACAAAAGATTGTATACTTGAAAAATTTTACTTAAATTATTTTGCATAGTTATTTTCAAATATGTAATAAAGTTGTTTATTATTATTATTATACATAGAGTATGTAGGATTTCAATTTCAATGTATTCCACTTGGTGATTATTGCTTCACAAATTCAAACAAGCCACTATTTCCAAGCATCTAAGATTGTGTGACTGAGCATTGTATGAACAACATAAAAGTGAAAACTTTGCATGCAAATATTTGCCAAGTTATTCAATTGTTTTTGAGACAGAGTCTCAGTGAGTAGTTCAGGTTGGACTTGAATTCACCATGTAACTCAGACTGGGCACAAACTTGTGGAAATTCTCCTGCCTACATTATTTAGAATACGCACTAATTTAAAATTTGAAATTTTACACTTACCCTTTCACAGTTATATATATTTCTATACTTTCTAATTTACTTCCTTTCCAAACTTAGAAGGTTCTTCCAACTTCTGGAATTATCAAAAAGACAATTACAATTATGTTTCATTTCTACATTAAATCTAGATCAATAAATTTGAAATACTTTTGAAGGCATTGTCCAGTGGCCATTACGACTGCCAGCAACTGTAAGTGCGTGCTGGCTCTGAGCTGTTCTCCTAGTTTGTATTCTCTTTGCTCTATTTTGACCACACTGTTTAAATACTCCTGGTTTGCGATGTATTTTGAGTCCGGCAGGCTCTACCCTCAGCTGCTCTTCTCCTCTTTATTGCCTGGGCTCCTTGGGGCTCTCCGTGGTTTCATATGAATTTTAGTGCAGTTCTTTAGTTAAGAACACAAAGTAAAGCCATTGCGATTCTAATAATGGACTGCATTGAATCTGTGTATCACTGTGGGCGAGGCAGAGAGTTTCTCAGCACAGTGCTCCTGCTACCAACAGGACACACTTCTGAGACCCGCCCCCCAAGGGATTCCTGAGTGTGCGGATCATCATATATCTATATCTACATCTATCTATCTATATGTATTATGTACATATACACATATACACATATATAAAGTACTCTTTTTCTGGGCACATACATGATATTGGTTATCTCATAAATTAGGGACTTTAGAGATTGACAAAATGACTAATAATAAGACAGTTATAACAGTATGGTGTGGCCAAAGCAATGAGACTGATCCCCCTGTCTTTCTCTGTTAAAATCCTGCATCATCTTACTGCAGCTCCGTATTTGCACTAGAAGGAAGCACTCTGTGGCTCCCCTTCAGCGCACTCCAGTTGCCAGCACCACTGCTCTTGTGCCGTGGCCCGTTGCATAGTAAAACCGTGCTTACTTACAGCACACACTGTGATTCCACGCAGTGGCTCTGGTGGGCGGAGCAGTTATCAAGTGGCTCACAGTGGGCAGTGGGGATGTGCAGAAGACGATTCCCATTCAGGCCAGCACACAGCGGACAGCTCACGTCTTCGTATTGCACACAACGGCATGCAGTTTGAAACACAGGGATTGTTGACGCCCACTTCCTCACCTAATATTTGTGGACAGCTCTTGACCCAAGTAGCTGAGCTGTGGAAAAGGTAATCTCAGGTGAATGAGGACCTTGTGTTAAATTTTCCAATCCATACATGCAGATTCTCTTTCTATTCCTGTCTCTGCTTTAATTTCACTGTGCTTTGTAGATTTTAGAAAATATTTTGCTTCTTTGATTGAATTGTACTCTAAACATTGTGTTGCTTGTGATGCTATTGGAGATGGGATTATTTGTTCATTTCTCTTTCTGATAGTTTAGTGTTTGTGCACAGAAATAGAAATAATTTTTAGGTCCCTTATGCAAATTTGATTTTTGCCTTGACCTTAATGTTTTTGTGTACTTTCTAGAGTCTTATCCAGATAGACGCATACAGTCTGCAAACAGAGTTCATTCATTTCTCTCCCTTTTTTGAACACCTTCTCTTTCACTGTCTCACCCAGTTCCAAGCCAGTGGTTCCAGAGACTGCCATGGATACTGGGGTGACACTGTATATCCCTCCTCGCTTCTGTATCAGGGAAAAAGCTTAATGATTTTCGTCGCTGAGCCTGATGTAGGCATTCACCTCAGGCTTTTATGTTGAAGTAAATTCTTTCCTCATTCAGTTTGCTGAGAGTTTTTGTCTAAAAATGGTGCTGAATTCTGTCAAAAGCTTCCTATATACTTGTTGGGATGATCATGTGATTTTTGTCCTTTAATCAGTTAGTAAAGAATTGATGTTCTTATTTCAAGACCCTTTCACAGTGGGGACAAATCCAACAGGCTTAAGGAGCAGGATTTTCTTGTGAAGTTCAATATGATTTGCTAACATTTTTTGAGAATTTTTGTCTAAATATTCAGCGGAATTATTAGGCCATAGATTGTTATTTTCTTGTGTCTTTGTCTAACTTCACAATAATGTGTTAAAGTAGTGCTGGCCTCATAAAATAAGTTTGGAAGTATGTTCCAATCATTTGGAAGAGTTTTTGAATAACTTTTGTGTTAGTCCTCTAAATGTATCATAGAATTCACCAGAGAAGCCATCTGGCCTGAGTTATTCTGTTGGAGAGATTTTACATTTCTGACTCAATCTCTTTACTCACTATTGATGTGTTTGGGTTTCCTATATTTTCATGATTTAGTTATGTTAGGACACATGTTTATTAGAATTCATGTATTTCTTCTAGGCTTTTCAACTCTTTTGTGTACAGCAATTTATAGTAATATCTCATGATCCTTTCTTCTAGTGTCAAAAGTTGAGCTGTTTCTTCTTTTATATTTTATTCATTTGAGTCCTTTTTCTCTTAGTCTACTTGATTGTCATTTTCATTGACCTTTAAAAATCACTCAGTTTTGTTGATTTCTAAATGGGTTTTCTGCTCTTTAGCTCATTTCCTTCTGCTCTAATAATTAGAAAGCTCGGGAATCAATCCACACCTATATGATGAACTGATTCCCTACCAGTGTGCAGCAGAAGGAGACATCTCATGCATGAACAGGGGAAGGAAACCTAGATATTCATTCATATGGAAGGAATGAAGTTAGATCCTTCTCCTGAAGTAAACCTAAAAATCAACTCAGCTATTCATTGTACAATTATTCCTAGAAGCCAAATTACAGAAAAACCCCAGTAGCCATATTGCATCAATTTAACCTGTGGTTTTCAGGTACAAAGCAATATTCAGCCTAAGATTCAGAAGGAATCCTGCTGTCCTCCCCAGTGAGCATGAAAGAGACACGCAATGTGACCAATCCAGGCAAAGAGGGGCACACACTTCGTGATTCTCCATGTATGAGGTTTCCAAAGTAGTGAAAAGTCATAGACACAAACAGAAGAAGCTGGCTGTGGTGGTGCATGCCTGTAATGCCCCGACTCAGGAGGCTGATGCAGGAGGCTCACGGTGAGTTAGAGTCAGCTTGGGCTACATAGTGAGACCCTAACCAAAGAAAAGAAAAGAAAGGAAGAGAAGACTAGTGATTGTCAGGGGCTGACAGTTGTGAAAATGATGTTTCTGTTCAGAGGATATAAAGTTTTACTCTGCATGATTAATTAATTCTAGAGTCTTACTGTACATCATCGTGTGCATAGCGAACCCTTCACACTGGGTAAAATCTTCAAGGTTCCTTGTGTCTCAGACATCACTTTCCAAGGATGGACCACAAGTGTTTGGGGGGAAGTGTTTTGGGTGTGTGACACAGTTTCCTGAACAGTGAAATGTGTAGTTCAAACCTCAAATCCCCTAGCTGAACTCTCCCTTGGGGAAAAGGGGAAATGCTGCCCACTTTTCCAGTACTCACTAATCCAGGAGATGTGAAAGTACACCAGGAAATGCTGAGAAAGCTCCATCACTTCTGGGGATGAAATGACCCTGAAGAGAAAATTCTGAAATGTGTTTCTCTTCTGACAGGTTACTGATGGTAACCCAGATGGGAGCTTAGTTTAAAAGGAGAGAGTGGGTATTGATGAACACTTTCCGTCTCTTCTAATTACTGAAATAGATTATTTTCTTAGTTCTCTGATTCTCTTGAGTAGAACAATAGTAACTGACACTCAGACTTCTCATAAGTGATGGGAGGAGGGGTGATCCTTGACTCAAGGGGTCATCAAATGTAGATGGTATGAATTTTTGTCATATAAAAATATGATCCGCAGTGTGGACACTTAGTACATATGATTGTCTAACTCGATTTTTGAAATTTTTCTGAGAAAATAGCAAGAAGAGAAGAACCACAAATATTTGTTTAGTTACCTAATGAGCTTCGAAGTATATTAAGTGTTAAATTAGAAATAAAAGTAAAATATAGCTTCTTTTCTTTGGAGTGGGGTTAGTGAGAATGGAGCCCCTCCCTAGTCACTGCGAGGGATCCTCAGCTCTATTAATTTGAGACAGGGTCTTGCTAAGTGGGTAAGTTCTTCAGGTTGGGCTCGAACTTGCAATCCTCCTGCCTCAGTCTCCCAGAGTGTTGAGGTGACTTGTTGGGCCTAGTATGCCTGGAAAAGAGGGATATGAAATAAGGGTGGGATCCCAGACTGCACTCATAACCTAAGTCAGTGAGATCAGTAGTAGTGATATTGAAGACTCGAATAACAACGTCAACCACCCTGGATATTTTTCAGAACATTTCCTCCCCAAAAGTTCAATATACACTCATCAAAAGTGTGCATGAAAATATCGCAAAATGTAATCCCCCTACTCAGGATCAAAGTGACCCCACTTTGGGTCATATGACAGGATCAAAGTGACCCCACTTTGGGTCATATGACAATTCTCAAGAAATTTGGCAGAATTAAAAATTTGAAAGGTGTATTCTTTGACCATAATATTTCCTATATATCAAACCCGAGCTACTCACCTTATTAAGCTAATCCAGCATTATCAAGGATTGTCATTATTAAGGAAAATTAGGTCAACATTACTAGTTATATATTTATTAACAGTGAAATTTGGAAACTAACTGTTAAAGAACACTGTTTACAATGTCATAAATTATGAGTTATTTAAGACTGAGTTGGAAAACGTGTTCGAAGATCCGCACTGTAGCTGGAGCACGTTAATGACAAAAGGAGTGATCCGCACGGGGGGAGCAGAGCACCGAGGAGCCTGTGATGTCCGAGACCCTCAGCTCATCTCAGCTTCAGGATGAAACCAGCAAACACCTCGTTATGCATTTCCGTAGGAAGCACAAGCTGATTACAAAATTTACATTTAAAGATAAAAGAATCTGTGATACTTAACACAATTTTGGAAAATAACAAAATAGAACAGTATGCACTATAATATTTATTTACTATTTATTATACAGGTACAGCATATATGATAGTATAGTGTCCTAAAGAAAGGCCTCTCAATCAACAGGTTGGAATAGAAAGTTCACAAATAGATATTGACTGCCAGTGATTTCCAAAGAAGTTGCCAACAGAATTTATTATGGAAATGAATATTACCCATAGATCCTGCTATGACAGCTGACATAAACAGTGAATCTTGTTCCGTCATCCAGGGCCAAAATTGAATGCAAAGGGGTCAGAGACCAACACTGAAGAGAAGAAACCATTAAACTCAAGGGAAACAACAAAAAACATTAATGCCATTTACCTCTGCCAAGATTTCTCAGAAGGGTCACATACAAAGGAAAGTAGAGGAGTGGGCTGATGACAGACTGATCGCCATCAAAAGACACAGTCAAGAAACTGGCAAGCTAAGCAGCACCATCAGTGGAAAAGAGCATTTTAAAATACATGTGCACGTAAGGATTTTTATCTAGAGTATGTTAGGAACACACACACCCGCATCTTCATACTGCAGAGACCACCATCCACTTGAAAAGTAAAAGGCTGCAGATCTGAGCAGTCATTTCCCAAAAGCACTTATATGACTGGCAACAAAGCAGGTAAAACATGCGCAAACTTCCTCATTACTGAGAAAATCCTAAATGAATCTCAGTCACACTCTTATTTCATAAGTACAAGAATCGCTAAAATTGCTGTTAGGAATTGTCAAGTGTTTCCATGGGTGTGTAAAAGTCAAACTCACCTCAGCTTGTGGAAGAACTATAAAATGGTAGGATCATTGTTTATAACAATTTGGTGGTCTGTTTACATATTTAAACATAAACCTGGCACACAATTGCAATATTCTACTCATGCTTATTTAGTTTTGAAAAGTGACAATGTATGTCCATGAAAAACTGTTCTTGAATATTCACTATAGTTATATTTATAGGAATAAAACACTTTCAGCAAATGAAATTTCTAATAAGATGTAGTGGATAAATCAATGTAATATGTCTGGACATAAAGTGTAATGTTTTAATTAATTTACATCATAATGTCAGTCAGCATAGTCCAACCCCTGGTGTCAGAGAAGCTTCATGAGGCTGAGGTGTAGACTTCTATCTCCATGTTTGGGAGAATCCAGGTGGTCGTGAGGCAGGTGTCCTCAGGTTCATTACTGAAGGAAGACAGGGACATCCAACCTCCAGATGGTGCTTACAATTTCCCGTGAAACCCAGATTCACAACAGGAATTTCCCTATGTATGATTTCTGGAATGCAGGGACCCCAAGGGGTTCCTAAACAAGATCAGAGATCCTTAGGACCAGACACCCACCTGGACCACCCTATGTAGGAGACTTGTTATTCAAGTCTTATTCAATATCACTACTATTAATCTAATAATGGGAAAAAGTTAATATTGATGGGGATGTAAGAGGTTACCATAAATTGACCAAGGCTGATGGTGAATTAAAAATTGCTTAATTTGATGTATGAATTGATTTGAGTACATTATACTATTTTTATTTTTTACATACTTAAAATTCATTCTAACACACGTTTATAATTGAATGTGATTTTTTTTCTAATTATTTAATTATTTCATACAATGGGATCTGCGTTACTTTATGATCTCCTGGAAGATATTTAGAAAAATATGCTACTTTGCAGGCACTGCAGATTGTCTCAAGTGCTGAGGTGTCTTCCACTCCTTTCTTGAGAGCAATCCTGCCCAAGCTGCCTCCTGGGAACTTTTTCACTTCACAAAGTTTTGGTCAGGAGAGAGTGCATTGGGATAGCGTAAAAGGTGCTTCACGTTACCCATCCCTGAATGTACATATTCACCAGACCTAGGTGACTTCCGCTGAAGGAAATGTCTGATTGGTGAGACCTTCCTTCAGGGACATTGTAGAAAGCTTTCAGTTTTGAGACAAAGTGCATCCATTTGTCTTCCACCTACAAAAGCAGCAGCTGACATTAACTAACACATTAACTGCTCTCTTGGAAATAACGAGAGGACTTTAAAACAATAATGACGCAGATGCTAAACCTCCATTCCACTGCAGACGGTGCAGGACTTGTGTGTTGTGAGACCTCCAGTTTGCTTTTGGTGACTGACTGCTCCAAATCATGGGGAACATGCCTTACTTTATGGGTATTCTCTAGCATCCTAGGCCCTACGTCCTCTCCTTGTCTCATTTTACTTGTAAGGAAAAGACCAGCTTAGGTTAAGTGAATTTCCTAAGCTGACTCTGGTAGTAACTATAAAGCTGGGTATTGAGCTCATGAATCTGAGCTCAAGGAATTTCTGTATTATTTTGTCTCCTTCATAGGAGATAAACTGAATTGTCTCTTCCCTAGATGCAGTGACATATTTTCAGGAGGCTGGGATTTGTCCTTGCTGGGCTTACGGTGATAAATCACTCTTCTAGGTAGGATGGTCCAGGTGGGTATCTGGTCCTAAGGATCTCTGACCTTGTTCATGAAACCTTTGGTGTCCTTGCATTCCAGAAATCATACATAGGGAATTTCCTGTTGTGAATCTGGGTTTCATGGGAAATTGTAAGCACTATCTGGAGGTTTGATGTCCCTGTCTTCCTTCAGTAATGAACCTGAGGACACCTGCCTCATGATCACCTGGATTTTCCAAAATGTGGAGACAGAAGTCTACACCTTAGCCTCATGAAGGCTCTCTGACACCAGCGGTTGGACTATACTGACTGACATTTTGATGTAAATTAATCAAAACATCATAGATGTAATGGGCTTTGAAGAAACCGGTAGCAGTGCATTACGCATGTGTAGTAAGGTTTATTTCTTTTTAGTTGACTTAAAATCAAAGTTTCATTCATAGTAGAGATCACTCTATGGAGCTAAGAAAGGGTTTTGGTATCTAGTCCTGCAGAAAGTTGGTTATTGTCAAAATATGCACATTTAAGTACTAATACTGCCTTTTCTTCCTCCTAAGAAATTATTTGAACATATGTGTGTGGAGCCATTGTGTTGGGGCTCTTCAGTTGATCTGGTATCTTCTTTATTCAAGGAAATACATCCATTTTCATATTGTCAACCCCAATCTGTAGAGACTCCTAGGGTTTCAGTTGAGTGAAATTTGTTTTCCAAGAAAATTTGGATTACTTCTCAGAAGAGTAATCTCATAGTACAGCATGATAACAATCTAGATTAATTTATTAATTTAATTATTTTACTACAGGTTCCCCATTTATACACCAGTCACCTGTATGGGCTTGAAGGTACACAGGCCTGTGTCTCAAAGCCTGCTGTGGGTCATCACGGAGGCAGCCAGCTTTGAGGCTGGATCTGTCAAATGATGATTTGCATCACTTTTCGATCGCACCCTTACCAGGATAGGCTAGTTCAGAGCTCCGCGTCACTGTCCACTTTGGAGGCTCCCCACAGGAGTTCACTTCCTACCCACAGGCGCGGAGACATTAGTCCCAAAGATTTCTGTACCTGGAAGCTGTATTTATTCAGGGACAGCCCTGAAATTTATTCTGACTTTCCCAGCTCTTTTCATTCATTAATTAAATATTTTTTGCACTTCACAAGCTTTAGTGTTTCTCCATGAACTCAAAAATGGATTTAATCTTATTTTTGGGAAAGATTATATGGCATTTCTGGAGTACCCTAACAGGAAAGGCTTTTTATCGTTCCTTTGACAGATGACAGGTTTCGTTAGTAGTCCTGCAGTTGTTTATCTTTTCTTAACAAGCTCTGTGGGTCTTATGTTTTGCTGACTGACATCATTATATCTTTTCTCCACACATTACATTTTATTTTGGTCTAAAGGTTTATGTCCTCCCAAATTACTATGTCCAAACCCAGGCGCAGGGTCAGCGTCTTCCCAAAGCAGGCTCATAATCTCTGCCTCAGCCTACCCGCCCTGAGGGAACACAGGGAGATGACCTCTGTCCACTGGGGATCAGTCCTCATTACCCCAGGATATGACCATGGCTTGGTCTTGGCCTCTCACTCCAGAACTGTGAGCAGTGAATATCTTTGTTTATTATCTACCCAGCTCCTGGTATTTCACTCCAACAGCCCCAATAAACTGGGGCACAATTAAACCTTACTTTTATTACATAATATAGCTTTTTTATTTGATTAGAAGATGATGCTGTTAATATTTATTAGGTCTGACTTGCTTTATCAGTTTTGCTCCCATGATGAAATCTTGATTCTTCTCATAATTCCGTAGGTATTGACCATGACACTGGATTAAGGTTTCCCACAATGCAGCCCTCCTCATCTATTAAGGGAGGGAAACTTGCTGGACCTGAGATCCCAGGACTCTCCAGGTTAGGGAGACCAATACGAGGACAGCACTATTCTACATAAAAAAACACTAGATCAACTACAGCATCCAGAAAGAACAGACCCGCGTAGGAGTGCAAGTAATGTTTGAAAGGGGTAGAAAAGCCACTGAGCACAACTAGGGCTGCCTTCGTAGCACAAAAGGCTGGAGCAACTGGACTTCTGGGGCCAAACAAACACCGAATCTCAACTGAAGCGTCGTACCTTGTAAAAATGAACCCACATTGATCATGGACTTAGAAATGAAAACCAGATGCATTTAGCAGAAATATTGGTATCAAAGGCATAATCTGTTGTTAAACTTGACACCAAATCATAACCCTTCAAAGGGAAATTGATAAATGGGGCCTGAAGTAAAGCAATGCGCTTTCTCTGCAAGTCACTCTACCAGGAACACAAAAGGGCAAACTGCAGGTGAGAGGCTGGTGGCGGCGCCTGCGGCTGACTCCCACCCATCAGGGGTCCTCTGGGAGCAGAGTGCAGCCCATGGACGTGGGCCCCAGGGGGCAGGTCTGGCTGCCCTGACTAGCCGGGAGGATAGTCTTTGCCTGAGGTTGCACTAAGGACTTCACGCTTGCACTAATCAAAATGAGAAGGCACAGGGCAGGTGATCTGACTTCCCCACTGCAGAGATGGCAGGTGGTTGTGCTAGGACCTGATTAATGGACTTGGACAGTGGAGGGTCAGTTAGAAGCAGTGAAAGGGGAAAAACCCTGCGAGATTATGTCTATGTCTAGACATCCACACCTCTCTATTCACAAGTGCGCATATGATATCCATATATACTGCACATGCATATTCCCACACACACACGCAGGGCTCCATCCAGGAGGGTGAGAGTTTTAGGTCTGATTTGAGAGTTGTGGATTCACAGAGAATGAGAGATGGACACCCCCACTCTACCATGAGCCACAGCTCTGCACAACCCTGGGAAGATTTCGTATTCTCTGGATCAGCTATGAGTGATAATGTTTAAATCTTCCATTACACTGCAAGTTTTATGTATTATTGGCATTTTATTTTTGACTTTCCTGAGCAAACTGTCACCAAAGAGAAAGTTTCCACTTTACCTTTGGCGTTCGAGTGATTTGCCTCTGAATAACTCATAGTTTTGGAATGAGAGTCTGTGGACCATGTTAAAAGCCAAGGTTGGTTTTATTTGTCTGTTGAGAATAGGGCCCTTATAAATCCAAGCCATATAAATTGAAGATTCAGGCAAACTTGATATTTCCAGAAATTCAATTTCCAATGCGGGGCTAATAGCACGATGGAGCTATGTTATCTGCTTTTTTTATGTTTTCTCAGCTCTATCTGCAACCTCGGATAGCTGAGGATGGAGGCAGTGGACGGTGATTTCACGTCTGCCATTAAACCTTCCCTGGTGATTTGGTGGCGACTCTGGCTCACAAACTACACAAGACAGCAGTGGGAGCATAAGAAATACAGTCAGACCAAACAAATCCTTCAAGGAAGTTTATGGTGGTTCTGAAAGGTTACATAATTTGTCTACAGTAATTCACTGCAAGGTAACTCTCTCACTCCTAGGGAGAGGCCATGTAAGTAGGTCCAGCTCGCTCAGCATCAGGTTTTCTTTTAATTTCTTAAAGCCCATTAACTGGGCTGGGGATAGCTCAGTGGCAGAGCATTTGCCTAGTTTGCATGAGGATCTGAGTTGGGTCTCCAGCACCAAAACCAAAAAGCAGAAGCAAAACACAAAGCACACACAGAGCCACATACACAAATACATAAAACAGTAAAGCAAAAGCTAGGAAATGAACTTATGTGTTCACACCATTTTTCTATGAAAAGTGAACTTGAAGGTTTCCAGCTTTCAAGTTTCATAATTGTGTACACAGAAGAGTTCCAGAAATTGAGTGCACAAACTGCCGCTCTGCTCCTGGGAGCCTGTTAGTAAGGAGATGGAGACTAGAACGTTTACTCTCAGAGCTGGGCAGTCTCTTCTACTGCCTTATTGCACTTCCTAATTAATCTCACGTGAATGACCAATGAACTTAGGAGAATAACACTACTGTGTGTGTAGGTGCTGCTGTTAATTTAAATGCAAATATCAAAATCATGGTGAAGTCATGTTAAAATATTGAATTGTTTTAATATGCAGGTGAGCAGAAAAGCTTACAGGTTCTAGAAAGCAGTTCAGTACTAGTCAAAATTAAGAAAGGGTTTTCTGGTTGAATTTGAGCTACACTGAAGAGATTATTTATATTTTTATATATTCAAGATGAGGAATAAAGCTATTTGCCCGTAAGATTTATAATTGCTTTGCAGCTTAAACAGTGTCAGTGCACACGAGCAGCAAGTTACACGAGGTTCCTTCAGCAGGAACGTACATTAGGACACGGACATAGCACAATTATGTATCAAACAAAGCAGCAAAGTGAGAAGACAAATGATTAATTTTGTATGCAATGTCTTCTGCACAATTTGGAGGATATTTTAATTGAAAAATAATAGATATGGACAGACAGTTGTATCAATTATTGATTTTATATGAACCTGTTGTTCCCTCATTTTACATCCATTTCTTAATTGGAGGATTAACCCAGGTCTGCTGTCCTCTGCCGGCTCAGGTGCCTTGTGTGATTCATGGTGTGACCTGGGTCTGCTGGCTACTGCTGGACTTCCGCACCACACCGGGGATCTCTGCATGGTGAACTTTCCTGAACTACAGCTTGAGAATAATTTTCTTGTTAACAAACATTGAAGTGATAGTTTGATATCAAATTATGAGCTTCCTTTTAAACTATTCTGCTATTGTCCTCTATTCAGTGTACTATTGTACCTCAGTTCATGAACTTCATTCTTTCCACAATTCTGTTTTCAAACCAAATTGGATGAGAACCAAATCAAATGTCTCCATAAGATCAGCACTGAATCTAACCATTGCATTAGATTCTCTGGAGTGTGATGTTGACTGAGCCTTGCTCTTTCCTTGATATTTTGCCTTTCTCTCCATGGAAAATGTATAAATGCATTTGTTCCTTGTTCTTAGAATGTTTACTTTGAATGTGAGGTTTTATATGTTTATTAAATTCTCCAAAATGCATCTGCATTTTCTTCATTATTTATTAATACATTTTTCTCCTCTGCATTAGAAAGTAGTCTCTTATGTGGAATCTCATTACGCAGACAGTGGCTTCCTTCCCTTGGTTGAGCTCCTTATTTTCCCTCTCTGGAGTTGTTTATGCACATCTTCCTTCAGAGGAACAGCTGGGAGGAAGGCTATCCTGTTGTACCAGGCTGCATTCTGGAAACAATGTATCGGGGTATTTGTCCTAGCATCCCTACATGGCTCTACAGGTGACTTTTCTCCACACACTTCACGTTTCTTCACTTCTCCGCTGCCTTCTAGAAAAGTCTCCCAGTCGGGCATTTCTACTTTTCTAAAAGGTTCTCCTGCGCAGTCTGCACGCTTCCGTGCTCTGTACAGCCACTTGTTCTCCCCGGCTCTGCCTCCAGCCTGTGCCCTTCTACTGAGTGTCCTCTCAGCCCCAGCCTTTTGTCCCTGCTAGTTTTTTCTGAGATCTGCTTTGGAGAAGACCACCTTAAATAAAGGAGTTTGTGTTTCTTTGGGGAGACTGTGAAAGTGTCTTCTGAAATAAAAAATGAAGTACTTCTTTTATAAAACTTAGTACTGTGAGTCTAAGTTTCAGTATGACCATCACTAAACATTTTTTGGATTACTTCATGTCTCTTGGAGATAGAGTGGTGCAGTTTCCTGACAACTTTTTTTTGGACCTCACCAAGAGCGCTGTGTTCAGGGTAGGGAGGAAATGCTGCTGTGCTCGTACTGAGGCCAACCAGACACTGCCTTCCATGAAACACCCACTTCAGGGACTCAAATAATGAGTCTTAATTTTATAAAACATTGTAGGGTGCTTCAGTAACTTTGAAGTGAAGGAAATATCAAAGAAATAAATGCTAAGTGTACACAGTTAAGACAAGCGGTCTTCATTTTGTTCCATTATGATAGAAATAGCTATTAAAAATAAGATGAAGTGAAGTGAGGTTAAATTTTGTTCTAATAAAAAAGACCTCTAAAATCATTATGTCTTCTCCAAAATTCTCATTGCCGCTAATATTTAGCTTTTAGATTTAATTAAATAAACCTGTAATTCATTTTCTAAGAGCAAACAAACCAAATAAATGCATTTTGTGGTAATTTAGTCATGTTTCAACCTTAACAATTACATAAAGTCTTGGTAAAAGTTAACAAAACATTGATGAAGGGAATTAGAAAAAGTTTGCATTTTTAAAATATAAAACTTGTGGAAAAGCCAAACCAAACACCTGAGATAATCAAATCTAAAAGATCAGAAGTTAATCTTAGCTAGCGACTTTGAAGGTTCCAATCTAGACCTGGGCCTGTGGGTCTTCCCCGCTTTCTCCTCTCCGCTCTGACACAGCATCGGCTCACAGCTTACAGGAGGAGAGGGTCCCTCTGGCTCCCGGTTCCTGAGGCTCCAGTCCATGGCTGGCTGGCTCAGACACAGACACGAATGGAGGAGGGGCTGCCTGGAGGAGAGCCGTTCCCGTCATGGCAGCCAGGAAGCAGAGAGAGAAGGAGCTGGGGAGGGAGATGGACCCTCAGGTCGCTCCGCAGTGACCTCCCCTTCCAGTCAGAACTCCTCCAGCACAGTCACCTGGGAACTTGTCGGCGGATGCAGCCGTTGATGAGAGCGGTGTCTCTACGATCCAGTCCCCTTGTGAAAGTCCCACCTCTGAACACATGAGACTTTGCGGGACATTGGAGAGGATGTCACGGGAAGGCACACGGTATGGCAGAACCACCCACCCATGGACAGGAAGCAAAAGAGAGAGAAAGAGGAAGAAAAGGGGTCTCCTAAGCCCTTTTGAAGTCATTCGGCAAAGACCTAAGACCTCAAGTTAGCCCACACCTCCTACAGCCTCCAGCAACTCCCAGTGTCATCACCCTGGGAAACAGATCTCTCACACCTGGACCTTTGAAAAATCCTAGACTTGCTCACTGACAAATTACCATGACCAGAACAGATGAACTTGGAGACCTAATTTTATTTCCTTTTGGAGTCAAGCCAGTATACAGAGCTGATTATTCACACTACTCTGAGGAAAATGTCTAAATTATCCCAACATGTTTTCCTCTACATTTTTCTGTTGAAAATTGCCGGAATTTAAGATTACATTTAGCTGTGAGAAAGAGTTGGTAATGCACAGAAACACTCATTGTCTATAAAAATCTCAGCACTTCATGTCTAAAGATTTGATTTTGAGATGTCTTCTCCAAATGAAACAGCAATGTGTGTGTAAACCAAGAAAAGTCCAATAGTACTGCAGGCTGAGTGTTGAAAGCCCTCCTTAAACACAGATCATATTAGTAAGCCAAAAAAAAACCATGCTGATTGCCTCTATAGTCTCAAGAGGATGTAGATGAATATCTAATTATGAATCTCATGTTATTAATGAAATGAAAACTTGGGTACAATTGGGGATAAGACTCCCGTCTTTAAAATATTGGAGAACACTCTCTGTGTACAGGTAAGTCACACATTTATAATAGCAAAATTCTGTAATGTAGTGTTCCAGATTTTACTCATAAAATAGTTACTTCTCTGAAATGATTTGTCTTGTAATTTGGGAAAAGAAGCAGAAGATCTATTTCTTGTGAACTGTCAGGGTAGATCAGCACTTACTGCATATAAAAACAAAATATCATTTCATATGGAACTTGTTGGTAACAGTGTTTTATTCTCTCCCTCTAAATTTCTTGTTAAAATATGATGCTAAAATGTGACTACTCATGCATAAGGTAAGACAGTCAAAAATTCATACACAACTAAAATTGTAATGTATTGATAATTATGGAAAAAATAAGTGTCTAATTGTAACATAGAGTGTTTTTCACTTATCACAGAGAATATAACAACAAACCAAAGGTGACTCTACTTAGGAACCAGAAATCTGTCCCTGATTACCAACTTAGGTGACGGTTCAGTCATCAACAATTACTTCAGTGTAACCTTCTGGCCTTTGTGGTTCCCAGGGTCCTCTTACAGTGAACCCCAACAAATATTTATTTTCACTCATTTCTATAAAGAAATGAGTATGTCAAATGTTATATTTGAGCTTTCTGTAATTAATGATTCTGACATTCAAACAAGTATGAAATGAATTAGATTTTACTTT